>NC_082685.1:20053540-20360929 GCF_949987515.2 Delphinus delphis
TTAGTGGTCAGGAAGTGGTATCTCATTGTGATTTTGATTTGCATGTCCCTCATGACTAATGATGTTGAGTGTCTTTTCATGTGCTTGTTGGCCATCGTATATCTTGTTTCAAGAAATGTCTACTCAAGTCCTTTTCTCATTTAGTATTGGGTTGTTTGTCATTTTCTTGTTGAGTTGCAGGAGTTCTTTTTATATTGGATATGTAGTCTAGACACTAGACCCTTGTCAGATATATGATTTGAAAATATTTTCTCCTATTCTGTAGATTGTCATTTTACTTTCTTGATAATGTTTTTTAATGCACAAATGTTTTTAATTTTGATGAAGTCCAATTTATCCATTTATTCTTTTGTTGTTTGTGCTTTTGGTGTCAGATCTAAGAGTACACTGCCAAATCCAGTATCATGAAGGTTTATTCCTATGTTTTCTTCTAAGAGTTTTATAGTCTTAGCTCTTATATTTAGGCCATGGATCTGTTTTGAGTTAATTTCTGTATACATTGTGAGTAGGGGTCCAGTTTCATTCTTTTGCATGTGGATATCCAGTTCTCCCACAGTATTTGTTGAAGAGTCTATTCTTTCCCCGTGACCCCTTGTGAAGAATTAATAGACCATGGATGTATGGGTTTATCTGACTCTCAATTTGATTGTTGTTTTTTTTTTAAGAAACTGCCAAAATATTTTCCAGAGCAACTGTACCAGTGTGAGTGAAGTGTGTAAATCTTACCTCCTTTTATATTCCTTACCCTTCTCCATTTATAATACAAGTGTATTAACTATTTCCTCTACATGCATTGAGAACATCAAATGATGCTATAGTTTTTCCTTCGATCCTGAAACACAATTTAGAAAACCCAATAGAAGGAAGACCTCTTGTATTTACCCAGACTTTTGATGACAGTGTTTTCTTCCTCCCTCATGTTCCAAGATTCCTTCTTTCATCATTTCCTTTCCATTTAGAGAACTTGCTTTAGGCATTCTTTCAGGGTCAGTCTGTCAGCAATGAATCCTCTTAATTTTCCTTCAGCTGAAAATATCTTGGTTTCCCCTTCATTCCTAAAGGATAATTTCACTGGGTATAGAATTCTGGGTTTTCTTTCAACACTTGAAAAAATGTGTGCCACTTCCTTCTGGCCTCCATGGTTTCTGCTGAGCAATCTGCTGTCATTTGAATTATTTTTCTCCTGTAAGTAAGGTGTCACTCCTCGTTGGCAGCTTTCAAGATTTTTGTTTTTAGTTTTCAACAGTTCGACTATGACATTTCTTGGTGTGAGTTTCTTTGGATTTATCCTGTTTGAGATTTACCCAACATGTTAAATGGGTACGTTTTGGTCTTTTGCCACATTTGGAAATTTTTCAGCCATTATTTCTTTGAATATTTTTTCAGCCTCATGCTATTTCTCCTCTCCTTCTGGGACTCTGATGACATAAATGTTAGATCTTTTGTTACCGTCCCACAGGTCCCTGAAGCTCTAGTTATTTTTCTTTTCTGGTCTCTTTTCTCTCTGTTATTTAGACTGAGTAGTTTCTCTTGGTTCTCCCTTCAAGTTACTGATTCTTGCCTCTTTTCTTTCCATTCTCCTGTTGAACCCATCCACTTAGTTATTTATTTCCTTTACTGTATTTCTCAGTTGTGAACTTTCCATTTGGTTCTTCTATATCTTCTGTTTCCGTGCTGAGAATTCCTATTTTTTCATTTGTTTCAAGTGTGTTCATAATTGCTCATCAAAGCATTTTTACAGTGTCTGTTTAAAAATCTTTGTCAGATAATTCTAACATCCCTATCATACCAGTGTTCACATTTGTTGATTGCCTTTTCTCACGCAAGTTGAGATTTTCCTGGTTCTTGATATGATGAGTGATTGTCAGTTGGATCCTGGACATTTTGGATATTACGTTATGAGACTTGGGATCTTATTTAAATCTTGTGTTTTAGCTGGCCTCCTCACATCCCATGCTGTCAGGTAGAGGGCAGTGGGTACCACCTTGTTACTTCCAGGTGGGAGTGCAAGTCCACATTTTCTACTGAGCCTCCATGACACCCAAGGTGGGGAGGGGCTCTGAGTTACCCCTGGGAGGGGGTGAGAGTTCTGGCTTCCCACTCAGCCTCCTCTATACCACCCTGGCTGGGAGGGGCCGGAGTGCCTCTTTACTGCTCCCCATGTGGCTTCTACTGACCCCTTGGGGTCTGGCCTCATTATCACATGGCAGGAGGATGAAGGTCCCAGCTCCCCACTCAGCCTCCTCTGATACCACCCTAGTGGGGATCTGACAAAGGGGGATGTCTGCTCCCCACTCTGCCTTTGCAGAGGCAGGTAGGAGTGGGGCCTCAGTTTGTTCTGTGCTATATGCCTGGTGTAGAGTAGTTGTTCTACTTCCTTTTTCTGGCAGGCTTTTCTTGAGGACATTTTTGTTTGCATCCATTGGGGTTTCTGAGTTTCTCCAGCACCCTGGCACCCAGTTTAGGATGTATGAAACTAAAACAAAAGAAAGTAAAAGAAAAAACACACACACAGGTGGGCTCACCTGTCTGTCATTTCTCAGGCCCCAAGGTCCCTGGCTATCCTGCTTCTTCTCTCCATCTTCCAGAGTCTTCCTCATGTGTACAGGCAGACCTCAGAGGTAGTGTGGGTTCACTTCCAGACCAATGCAATAAACTGAATATTGCAATAAAGCAAGTCACATGAACTTTTTTCATATGTAACTTCCATAACATATGAAACTTATGTTTACACTATACCATAGTCTATTAAGTGTGCAATAGCATTATAGACAAAAACCCCACAATGTATGTACTTAATTAAAAAATAAAATACTTTATTTCTAAAATATGACATCATCTGAGCCTTCAGTGAGTTGTAATTTTTTTGCAATAATAACATCAAAGAGCACCAATCACAGATCACCACAACAAATATAATAATAATGAAAAAGTTTGAAGTATTGTGAGAATTAGCAAAATGTGACACAGAGACATGAAGTGAGCAAATGGTGTCAATAGACTTGCTCAACACAGGGTTGTCACAAACCTTCAACTTGTAAAAAACAATATCTGTGAAGCGCAATAAAGCAAAGTGCAATAAAATTTTATATATATATATATATATATATATATATACACACACACACACACACATATATGCACCCAGGGTTTCCAGCTGTCCTTAGCGGGAGGAGTATTCCATCTTTCTGCCAAACTTTTAACTATTATAGATTTATAACATGCTTTAAATTTCTTGTTGGGTTACTCTTCACTCATTACTCTTCTTTTTCAGAATTATCAAAGCTATTTTATGTATTTTCTCCAGGTGAACCCTAATATTATTTTAAGTTCCAAAATAAGTGTAGATATGGTTGCAGGTATCTCATCAGTTTTATAGATTAATTTAAGGAGCATAAGCATCTTTTCAATGTTGAATATCTGTTTAGCTCTCCAAGAACTAGGATACTTTCCAGCATGCTTGCATTCTCAGTATCCCTCAGTAGAGTTATTTTAGGTTTTCTTCCTATAGATCCTTTGATTTCTTGTTGAGTTTATTCTTCAGTGTTTTATCCTTTTCTTGTATCTATTATAAATGGAACACTTTTCCATTATGCCTTCTAACTGGTTATGATTTGTATATGGGAATGCCATTCATTGTTTTCAATATATTTTATTTTATTTATTTTTATGGAAGTATAGTTGATTTACAATGCCATGTTAGTTTCTGGTGTACAGCACAGTGATTCAGCTTTATAGATATATTCTTTTTCAGATTCTTTTCCCATATAGGTTATAACAAGATATTGAGTATAGTTCTCTGTGCTATACAGTAGGTTCTCGTTGGTTATCTATTTTATAGACAGTTGTGTGTATATGTTAATCTCAACCTCCTAATTTATCCCTACCCCCGCCTTCCCCTTTGGTAACCATAAGCTTGTTTTCTACGTCTGTAAGTCTATTTCTGTTTTGTAGATAAGTTCATTTGTATCTTTTCTTTTTAGATTCCACATATAAGTGATATGATATTTGTCTTTCTCTGCCATTCATTTTTATATATTAAATGTACATCTACCCATTTCAGTATATTCTCTCATTATTTCTAGTGGTTTTTCGTTTGTTCTCATGCATCTGAGGTATCAAATCATACTGTGTATAAATAATTATATTTTTCATGCTCCACTTCAGCATTAGCATTCCTTCCTTTCTTGTGGCCTTCCAGAAAACTGTTCAATAAAAGTGGTGGTGGGGCTTCCCTGGTGGCGCAGTGGTTGAGAGTATGCCTGCTGATGCAGGGGACACGGGTTCGTGCCCCGGTCCGCGAAGATCCCACATGCTGCGGAGCGGCTAGGCCCGTGAGCCATGGCCGCTGAGCCTGCGCGTCCAGAGCCTGTGCTCCACAACAGGAGAGGCCGTGCTTTCAGTGTTTCAGCATTAGGTGTGGTAGCATGTTGGACTGTGGTTTGTGATACTTTTTTTTTTAATAACGCAGGGGAAAGGACTAATCTATTTCTATTCTTACCACAATGTTATTCATTGTGATAAGAATAACACAAGTGTTTAAACATATAAAAACAAGAGTTTAAACATATACAAACTTTGCCATCTGAAAATTTTAAAACACTCTCTTACATAACTGTTGGGTCAGAAAGAAAATACAAAAGTTGAATCACAGTGTGTTTAGAGAGTAATCTAAATAAGAACAGAGCTGTATTAATCAGAAGTATTAAGTATTAAGTTGGAACATGTAACAACTTAAACTAGCTTGAGTAAAAGGGGGGATTTATTGACTCACAAAACCAAGCAGCAGAAACATCAGGGTGCAGGTGGCCTCAGAGGATGGCCATGATTCATCCATCATGATTTCCCAGAGCAAACACAGAACCGGACACTCTGCTTCTGGCCCTAGGGCTGCTTGTGGCCAGTGCTTGTGGCCTGTGGTGCCTGTGAGGGAGGTAAAGACAGGCTGTAAGGGATGCTCAGAGTGTCGAGCTCAGGGAGGGACCACCGAGACAGAGGCACCTGGAGTGGGGCACTGTTGGTAATGTGGCATCAATATAGCGAAAGGACCAAGGTTTGTGAATGATTTCCTTTTTCTTTTCTAAATTAAAGCAAAGTCAAAGTTAGCAGCATAGTGACCTCATTCTCACACCCAGCGTGTCCTTGTATGTTTTCCTGAGTAGTAGAGGGAGGAGAGAGAGAGTTACAGCTGGTGCCCCCAGGGGAATGCAGAGGGTGTGGGCCCAGGTCTGCATGTGAACCCCGAGAGCCTCCCCACCCTCAACAACATGTGAACATCTGTTCTGGGGGATGGAGGAAGCAAGGGGCCTTGTTCTCAATGGTCTTTGTGCCCCTTGTAGCATAAATTTACTAAGTGCCTACTGTGTGCCGTAGGGATCAGGGGTCACAGGAGCCAATGGAGGGGCTGGTCTGGGCTCACCTCTTGCCCCCTTCCTTATCCCATACTCCCACCGTAAGTAATGACCTGTATTTCCCCACACATTTCTTGCTGTTCCATACCTCAGTGCCTTTGTATATGTTGTTCTCTCTACCTGGGATGCCCTTTTCCTCCTGGCAAACTCCTCCTTCTCACAGACACAGCTCAAGAGTCTCTTCTTCCATGAAGTGTGCAATGTCCCGAAAAGCTGATTCCTCACTCCTGGTGCTACCACAAACCTGGTGCCCGCCTCTACTCCCTGCCTGCACTGCACTCACCTCCATGTCCCTTACTGGACCATGACCCTTCATTGTTAAATGAAGTAAGTGAATGAATGAATGATGATCATTATGACCTAGCACATTACTAGGGTGCCAACACCCAGCAGTACACTCCTTCTGATGGGCACGGTATCCCCAGGGGCATCTGGAAGAGAACCCCAGAATTGGAGGCAGACCCTGCCTGGCACACAGTAGGCTCTCAGTGAATGACTGCCATAGCTTCCGGTTCTGACTGCTTGCCACGTGAATAGAGGCAGGGTGAGTGGAGGGCCATGGGACACAGGGCTCACGACACCCCAATCTGAGCCTCTGTCTTCTTTGCCTTTCTGTCTCCAGGAATCCCACCAAAGGCAAGAAAAGACCTTTAAACTTGCCTTTAGAAAAATCTCTTGTTCGTTGAGACTTTCATTGTGAGAAGTAGGATGAGACTGTGGTTTCAAGGCCTCAGTGGCAGCCACCCACATCTGTCACTTTCTGGGTTGCTTCAAAAGGCTAGAAGGAGCCTTCAGATCTGTGCATTTTTTCACAGAAGTGTTTGTTCTTTTCTTTCCCTTGGGCTCACATTTTCTTGGGAAGTGTTGCAGATGTTGGGCAAAGTTGGTGCAAGGAAGCATCTTCAAACAATGACTGTACATTTGAGAGGCATACCGGCCACAAATCACAGGGACCACTCGGGGCTCTAAGGCTTCACTGTCTCGGCCTTTGCTTCTGGTGGGCAGACCTGATGCTCAGGCCTTGTGTCTGAAAGCAGTGGTTTGCACGCTGTGAGCATGGCATGCCATGGAAAGGCACTGGGCCTTGGGAGGCAGGTGACCCAGGCTCCAGGGCCTGTGCCTCTCACTGGCAAGTGAACATCACCTATAAAATGGGAGGAATAATCCTTCTCTCAAGGGGGTGTTGCAACAATAGGGACAATGCATTTAAACTCTCCAAGGGGAGGAGGGAGAAGTTGCATTTTTTAGCACCCATCTATATGTGAGGCAGGTACATGACATGGTGGGTTGGAGCCTGGATTCAAGTGTGGCTCAGCATTCCTAGCCAAGGGACCTCGAGCAGGTTATTTCTCCTCTCTGGGTCTAAGTCTCCTCTTCAGTAAATTGGGGGTAACATCAGGATTAAGTGAGATAATACTTAAACTTGGAGGACCATGTCTGGCACACAGTAATAGTTTGATGTGTGTCTGACTTATAGAATATCTCAGTAAGTTGCAGTTTTCATTCATTCACTTACTTCTTACTACTAGTACTTAGATCTGGCAATTAACAGATACTTTATGGGTTTAAAAAAGGCAGAGGTGACTGACAATACCAAGTGTTGGCGAGGATGTGGAGCACCTAGAACTGCCAGTGGGGGATGCAAAATGGTACAGCTACTTCGGAAAACAGTTTTGGAAACCAGTGTCTTACAAAGATAAACATCCACTTCTCATATGACTCCACAATCCCACACTTAAGTATTTATGCAAGAAGAATGAAAGCTTATGTTTACACAAAAACCTGTATGCAAACATTTGTAGCAGAGTTATTCATAATCACCAAAAATTAGAAATGATCCAATTGCCCTTCAAATGAAAAATGGAAAAACAAACTGTGGTATATCCGTACAGTGGAATCTCATCCAGCAATAAAAAAGGAACAAACTATTGTTACATGCAACAATATGGGTGAATCTCAAATACACTATGCTAAGATAAAGAAGCTGGACTCAAAAACAAATCATACGGGAATAAAGATGCAGACCTACTAGAGAATGGACTTGAGGATACTGGGAGGGGGAAGGGTAAGCTGGGACAGAGTGAGAGAGTGGCATGGACATATATACACTACTAAACATAAAATAGATAGCTAGTGGGAAGCAGCCGCATAGCACAGGGAGATCAGCTCGGTGCTTTGTGACCACCTAGATGGGGGGGATAGGGAGGGTGGGAGGGAGGGAGATGCAAGAGGGAAGAGATATGGGAACATATGTATATGTATAACTGATTCACTTTGTTATAAAGCAGAAACTAACACACCATTGTAAAGCAATTACACTCCAATAAAGATGTTAAAAAAATACAAAATAAAATAAAAAAATAAAATAATTAAAAAAAAATCAGACTGCATCCTGCATGCTTCCATATATATGACGTCCTATAAAAGGCAAAAGGGTAGGGACAGTAATCGAAAGCAAGGACTCAAACAGATGCTTGTACACCCATGTTTATAGCAGCATGATTCATAATATTGAAAGGGTGGAAACAATCCAGATGTCCACCAATAGATGAATTGATTAACAAAATGTGGTCTATACTTACAATAGAATATTATTCAGCCTTTAAAAGGAAGGAAATTCTGACACATGCCACAACATGGATGAACCTTGAGGACATTATATGTAACAAGCCAGACGCGAAAAGACAAATACTGTATGATTCTGCTTATATGAGGTCCCTAGAGGAGTCAAATTCATAGAGACAGACAGTGGAAGGGTGAGTACCAGGGGCTGGAGTGGGGCTGGGATGAAGAGTTATTGTTCAATGGGGACAGAATTTCTGTTTGGGATGATGAAAAAGTTCTGGACTGTAGTGATGGTTACACAGCATTGTGGATATACTTAATGCTGTTGAATTATACACTTAAAAACATTTAAAATGGTAAATTTTGTGTTATGAATATTTTACCACAGTTTTTAAAAAACTATAGGGACAGAGAACACATCGGTGATTGCCAGGGATTAAGGGTGAGAGGTAGGGTAGGATAAGAAGATTTGGGGGATGATGGAACTATTCCGTGCCTTTGATTGTCATTGTGGTCACATGACTATTCATTAGTCAAGAGAACTGTACGCCAAAAGAATGAATTTTACTCCATGTAAATTTAAAATTAAATTTTAAAAAAGATAGAGGCCTTCCAGCTGGGCTCTGACTCTTCATACTGTTTCATTTAACAAATGAATATTTATTAACTCCACCTGTGCACTGCACAGTGTTAAGAACCTGTGTCCCCGGAACCCCAGGAATGGACATGGGGTGGATCCTGAGACAGCTGACCAGGAGGAGATGAGAACAATGTGTCTTAGTATAATTTTGATAAAAATCATGCCAGTAAGTTTTCCCTTGGAGACCAACTCTGAAATCTCATGGCTCTAGATGTTTTACTATCATTTTTTAGATAAGTATGTTTATATAGCCGCCCTTCACATCCGCCTCCTTTTGATGCTCTGGTTTTAAAAACCGTCTCTGGTTTTTGTTTGCATTTGTTGTTTTAAAACTAGGAAAACAGGGCTTCCCTGGTGGCGCAGTGGTTGAGAGTCCGCCTGCCAATGCAGGGGACACGGGTTCGTGCCCCGGTCCGGGAAGATCCCACATGCCGCGGAGCGGCTGGGCCTGTGAGCCATGGCCGCTGAGCCTGCGCGTCCGGAGCCTGTGCTCCGCAACGGGAGAGGCCACAACAGTGAGAGGCCCGCGAACCGCAAAGAAAAAAAACAAAAAAACCCCCCAGGAAAACAGCCCATGTTTTGAGCACTTTCCATGAGCCTCCTGGGCCTTCTCCAAGGCAAGGTATGGGGTCTTGTCCTCCAGGCCACTGTGTTCAGCCTGCTGTCAGCTTCTCCCTCCCATGTTCACAGAGATCAGATAAAAGAGACAGTTCAATTACAAGTGAGAGAGGCTGGCTTCAACAGAATAGAGAAGGTGCTGGCTCATGGAACTTAAAGGCCCAGGCTGGTCTAGCTTCAGGCATGGCTGGATCCAGTGTCTAATTAGCATCTTTAGGATTCTCCATCTCTGTCTTTTCCTCCTTCTCTCTCCCGGGGTCCTGGTGCTTCCTTTGACTCCCAGCCTCTCTCCTCTGTGCTGACCACTCACAGCCACAGCTCCTCAGCCAGCCACTAGGGAAGCTGACCACACTCCCTGTGGTCATTTTCCTTTCATGATTTTCCTCATGAGAAGCAATTTGTTAGGACCTATTTGGATGCCGGCATCCACATGCACGACAGGGGAACAGGCCCCTTCTGCCTGCCCTTGCCTGTGTGTACCACTCACTTGCGCGAAGGCCTCCCTCCCTCCTCAAGTTCTCTCTCTCAACACAGCAACAGTGCTTAATTAAGTCCACAAGCCCCGGAGCCCCCATGCCACCCCGTGGGAACCGTCCAAGCCCACTTCTTTAGATCATGACTGAGCAAACATCCCAGAGAGAGTGACACAAAAATGCAGTTGTTTCTCCATTTCTTTTTCATTCATCTGCTTAACAGACCCTGCAGGAGTGCCAGGCTGCCTGGGGCCCAGGAATAAAGATGAAAATGTTACTACCTGCTCAGAGAGCATGGTCTAAAGAGAGACAGATCTGCAGAAAAAGGCACGCTCAGGAGGTGCTATTATGTAAAGATACTGTGGCCCAGAAAAAGGCCTTTTAATTTCCATAGTAGAGTGAAAAAAAGGTTTCATTGGAACTAAATCTTGAAAACAGAAACCAAAAATAAACTCATTTAAAAAATATTATCTCATATTTAACTATGTTGAAGTTATAATTTCAACTCTGGGAGAATTTTTTAATAAAAAAAGAATTTTTCTTTTTCTTTTTTGGTTGGATTTTACCAGTAAAGTTATGTGAAAGCACCGTAAGTTTTTTTCACATTTGAATGTCACAGCATGTTAATAAAGAGAATCATTCGTGCACCAGTCTTCAAGGGCTGCCATAATCAGTTTTCCCATAAGTCTTTCTTGATCTTCTTTTTACCCAAATCCCCCTCTTTTGAAGCGGCCATCTTGTCCTTATCCTTGGCTTGTTTCTCTGCTTCAGTCATTACCGGGCTGACTTGGCCAGAGCCAGCCCCATCTGCGGACATATAATCCCAGCAGTCCTCCAACATCACTCTCATCACTTCATGAAAGTCTGCATCTTTTTTTTTTTTTTGATTCTTATCTCAGGTCCAACATTTATTAGCATAATAGCCTGGATTTCTCCAAGTCTCCTCTATAAAATGAGGTGATGATAACTAAAATACAGAAATAAATGAGATTTTATTTATTAGAAATCAGTACATAGTAAATGATAAACAAATAGTACTTCTCTTTTCTTCTTAAACATTGTATGATTTTTCTATGAAATATTTGCCTTTACTAATTTCAATTTCTGTTGCTTTACAGCATCTCTTACTAAATAGCTCTTGTAAATACTCAAGGAAGATAAATCCCTCTCCTCTTCACAAAGTCTGCATCTTTTGACAAGGTTTGCAATTCCTCTTGCAGTGGATTTGCATCGTATTATTTATAGTCACAAATAACTACTTCAAACAGCAGGTGCATTTACAACAAACAGGTGTCATGCAGACACAGCCTAACAAAGACAGGGACAGGATGAGTGGGCCGAGGCGCTCGTGCTACCAGGCAGGTGCGCCTGACAGGGGCTGGGTTATAAAGGATCGGCATAGTTCTCACTCTTTCTGTGTTGTGATACTTTCGTTTCTCTCCGTGAAGCCTCAGATATTGGATTGTCATGTGAGAACCCCCTGCACAGTGCCTGAGAATGTTTCTTTCTCCTGAAACATAAATCTGATCCATTGCAACCTTAGCTCCTTACACCCCTGCCCAATCTCAGTCCTTCAGGACCCCTTCAGTAAGGCCCTAAGACAAAGTCTGAGCTCTTTGCACAGTCCACAGCGCCTCCACAAGCTGCCCAACCTGGCCAGTCCTATTTCTGACTGTTTCCCCACTTGGCCTATGCTGGTTCACATCTCAGTAGCTTAGTTCACAATTTCCCCTCTCCTGGAACACCCTCCCCCTTGACTTCTCCTCCTTCCAGATCCCCTCACCAAGGGTCTCTCCCCCCATGAAGTCCTCCCTGTCCACCCTGGCAGGGCTGATTCCTCCTTCCTGAGGCCCCACAGGCCTGGTTGCCACCATGCCACTGCTGCCCTTGAGGGATATGTTCCTCCTTCACCAGACTCTTTGTTTATCCCCAAGGCCAAATGCAGAATGTTTATTCAATTAAAATGAAAACAGGGAGAAGTAAAAATATTCACATTTTAGTCCAGGGAAAGCTTTAGCACTTGAGCCTAAAACTTTTTCCCAAGCTCCCAGCGGCCAGAGCAATGAGGGTCAGTGGGTCCCCTCTGCCTCCATGGGGTGTTGTGGTCTCCAGACCAGGGTGCCCACACCTATGTGAACATCAGAGTCACCAGGAGCTGGTAAAACACAGGTTCCTGGACACCATTCCAGAAGATTGTCCTCCAGTCGACTGGGGTGGGGATCAGGAGTCTGCATTTCTTTTTTTCTTTTTCATTTATTTATTTATTTATCCATTTTATACATATTAGTGTATATATGTCAATCCCAATCTCCCACTTCATCACACCACCTTCCCCCGCCACTTTCCCCCCTTGGTGTCCATACGTTTGTTCTCTGAATCTCTGTCTCCATTTCTGCCCTGCAAACCGGTTCATTTGTACCATTTTTCTAGGTTCCACATATATGCGTTAATATACGATATTTGTTTTTCTCTTTCTGACTTACTTCACTCTGTATGACAGTCTCTAGATCCATCCACGTCTCTACAAATGACCCAATATCGTTCCTTTCTATGGCTGAGTGATATTCCATTGTATATATGTACCACATCTTCTTTATCCATTCATCTGTCAATGGGCATTTAGGTTGCTTCCGTGACCTGGCTATTGTAAATAGTATTGCAATGAACATTGGGGTGCATGTGTCTTTTTGAATTATGGTTTTCTCTGGGTACGTGTCCAGTAGTGGGATTGCAGGGTCATATGGTAATTCTCTTTTTAGTTTTTTAAGGAACCTCCATACTGTTCTCCATAGTGGCTGTATCAATTTACATTCCCACCAACAGTGCAAGAGGGTTCCCTTTTCTCCACACCGTCTCCAGCATTTATTGTTTCTAGATTTTCTGATGATGCCCATTCTAACTGGTGTGAGGTGATACCTCATTGTAGTTTTGATTTGCATTTCTCTAATTATTAGTGATGTTGAGCAGCTTTTCATATGCTTCTTGGCCATCTGTATGTCTTCTTTGGAGAAATGTCTATTTAGGTCTTCTGCCCATTTTTGGATTGGGTTGTTTGTTTTTTTAATATTGAGCTGCATGAGCTGTTTGTATATTTTGGAGATTAAACCTCTGTCCGTTGATTTGTTTTCAAATATCTTCTCCCATTCTGAGAGTTGTCTTTTCGTATTGTTTGTAGTTTCCTTTGCTTTGCAAAAACTTTTAAGTTTCATTAGGTCCCATTTGTTCATTTTTGTTTTTATTTCCATTTCTCTAGGAGGTGGATCTAAAAAGATCTTGCTGAGATTTATGTCAAAGAGTGTTCTTCCTATGTTTTCCTCTAAGAGTTTTATAGTGTCTGGTCTTACATTTAGGTCTCTAATCCATTTTGAGTTTATTTTTGTGTATGGTGTTAGGGAGTGTTCTAATTTCATTCTTTTATATGTAGCTGTCCAGTTTTCCCAGCACCACTTACTGAAGAGACTGTCTTTTCTCCATTGTATATCCTTGCCTCCTTTGTCATAGATTAGTTGACCATAGGTGTGTGGGTTTATCTCTGGACTTTATATCCCATTCCAATGATCTATATTTCTGGTTTTGTGCAAGTATCATACTATCTTGATTACTGTAGCTTTGTAGTATAGCCTGAAGTCAGGGAGTCTGATTCCTCTAGCTCCGTTTTTTTCCCTCAAGACTGCTTTGGCTATTCAAGGTCTTTTGTGTCTCCAAACAAATTTCAAGATTTTTTTGTTCTAGTTCTGTAAAACAATGCCATTGGTAATTTGATAGGGATTGCATTGAATCTGTAGGTTGCTTTGGGTAGTATAGTCATTTTCACAATATTGATTCTTCCAATCCAAGAACATGGTATATCTCTCCATCTGTTGGTATCATCTTTAATTTCTTTCATCAATGTCTTATACTTTTCTGCATACAGGTCTTTTGTTTCCCTAGGTAGGTTTATCCCTAGGCATTTTATGGTTTTTGTTGCAATGGTAAATGGGAGTGTTTCCTTAATTTCTCTTTCAGATTTTTCATCATGAATGTATAGGAACCCAAGAGATTTCTGTGCATTAATTTTGTATCCTGCAACTTTACCAAATTCATTGATTAGCTCTACTAGTTTTCTGGTGGCATCTTTAGGATTCTCTATGTGTAGTATCATGTCATCTGCAAACAGTGACAGTTTTTCTTCTTCTTTTCTAATTTGGATTCCTTTTATTTCTTTTTCTTCTCTGATTGCTGTGGCTAGGACTTCCAAATCTATGTTGAATAATAGTGGTGAGAGTGCACATCCTTGTCTTGTTTCTGATCTTAGAGGAAATGCATTCGGTTTTTCACCATTGAGAATGATGTTTGCTGTGGGTTTGTCATATATGGCCTTTATTATGTTGAGGTAGGTTCCCTCTATGCCCACTTTCTGGAGAGTTTTTATCATAAATGGGTGTTGAATTTTGTCAAAAGCTTTTTCTGCATCGATTGAGACGATCATGTGATTTTTCTTCTTCAATTTGTTAATATGGTTTATCACATTGATTGATTTGTGTGTAGTGAAGAATCCTTGCATCCTTGGGATAAATCCCACCTGATTATGGTGTATGATCCTTTTAATGTGCTGTTGGATTCTGTTTGCTAGTATTTTGTTGACTATTTTTGCATCTATATTCATCAGTGATATTTGTCTGTAACTTTCTTTTTTTGTAGTATCTTTGTCTGGTTTTGGTATCAGGGTGATGGTGGCCTCATAGAATGAGTTTGGGAGTGTTCCCTCCTCTACAATTTTTTGGAACAGTTTGGAACAGGATGGATGTTAGCTCTTCTCTAAATGTTTGATAGGATTCACCTGTGAACCCATCTGGTCCTGGACTTTTATTTGTTGGAAGATTTTTTTTTAAACATCTTTATTGGGGTATAATTGCTTTACAATGGTGTGCTAATTTCTGCTTTATAACAAAGTGAATCACTTATACATATGTTTGTTGGAAGATTTTTAATCACAGTTTCAATTTCATTACTTGTGATTGGTTTGTTCATATTTTCTATTTCTTCCTGGTTCAGTCTTGGAAGGTTGTACCTTTCTAAGAATTTGTCCATTTCTTCTAGGTTGTCCATTTTATTGGCATATGCTCGTAGTAGTCTCTTAGGATGCTTTGTTTTTCTGTGGTTCTGTTGTAACTTCTCCTTTTTCATTTCTAATTTTATTGATTTGAGTCCTCTCCCTCTTTTTCTTGATGAGTCTGGCTAATGGTTTATCAATTTTGTTTATCTTCTCAAAGAACCAGCTTTTAGTTTTATTGATCTTTGATATTGTTTTCTTTGTTTATATTTCATTTATTTCTGCTCTGATCTTTATGATTTCTTTCCTTCTACTATTTGTTCTTCTTTCTCTAGCTCTTTTAGGTGTAAATTTAGGTGGTTTATTTGAGATATTGTTGTTTCTTGAGGTAGGATTGTATTGCTATAAACTTCCCTCTTAGAACTGCTTTTGCTGCATCCCATAGGTTTTGGATCGTCGTGTTTTCATTGCCATTTGTCTCTAGGTATTTTTTGGTTTCCTCTTTGATTTCTTCTGTGGTCTCTGGGCTATTTAGTAACGTATTGTTTACCCTCCATGTGTTTGTGTTTTTTACGTTTTTTCCCTGTAATTCATTTCTAATCTAATAGCATTATGGTCAGAAAAGATGCTTGATATTATTTCAATTTTCTCATATTTACTGAGGCTTGATTTGTGACCCAAGATGTGATCTTTCCTGGAGAATGTTCCCTGTGCACTTGAGAAGGAAGTGTAATCTGCTGTTTTAGGATGGAATGTCCTATAAATATCAATTAAATCTATCTAGTCTACTGTGTCATTTAAGCTTGTGTTTCCTTATTAATTTTCTGTTTGGATGATCTGTCCATTGGTGCAAGTGAGGTGTTAAAGTTCCCCACTGTTATTCTGCTACTGTCAATTTCCTCTTTTGTAGCTGTTAGCAGTTGCCTTATGTATTGAGGTGCTCCTGTGTTGGGTGCATATATGCATATAACGGTTATATCTTCTTCTTGGATTGATCCTTTGATCATTATGTAGTGTCCTTTCTTGTCTCTTGTAACATTCTTCATTTTAAAGTCTATTTTATCTGATACAAGTATTGCTACTCCAGCTTTCTTTTGATTTCCATTTTCATGGAATACCTTTTTCCATCCCCTCACTTTCAGTCTGTATGTGTCCCTAGGTCTGAAGTGGGTCTCTTGTAGACAGCATATATATGGGTCTTGTTTTTGTATCCATTCAGCAAGCCTGTGTCTTTTGGTTGGAGCCTTTAATTCATTCACATTTAAGGTAATTATCAATATGTATGTTCCTATGACCATTTCCTTAATTGTTTTGAGTTTGTCTTTGTAGGTCCTTTTCTTCTCTTGTGTTTCCCACCTAGAGAAGTTCCTTTATCATTTGTTGTAGAGCTGGTTTGGTGGTGCTGAATTTTCTTAGCTTTTGCTTGTCTGTAAAGCTTTTGATTTCTCCATCGAATCTGAATAAGATCCTTCCCAGGTAGAGTAATCTTGGTTGTAGTTTCTTCCCTTTCAGCACTTTAAATATGTCATGCCACTCCCTTCTGGGTTGTAGAGTTTCTGCTCAAAAATCGCCTGTTAACCTTATGGGAGTTCCCTTGTATGTTATTTGTCATTTTTCCCTTGCCTCCTTCAATAATTTTTCTTTGTCTTTAATTTTTGCCAATTTGATTACTGTGTGTCTCAGTGTGTTTCTACTTGGGTTTATCCTGTATGGGACTCTCTACGCTTCCTGGACTTGGGTGGCTATTTCCTTTCCCATGTTAGGGATGTTTTCGACTATAATCTCATAATCTCTCCAAATATTTTCTCTGGTCCTTTCTCTCCCTCTTCTCCTTCTGGGACCCCTATAATGTGAATGTTGTTGCATTTTATGTTGTCCCAGAGGTCTCTTAGGCTATCTTCATTTCTTTTCATTCTTTTTTCTTTATTCTGTTCTGCAGCAGTGAATTCCACCATTCTGTCTTCCAGGTCACTTATCCGTTCTTCTTGCCTCAGTGATTCTGCTATTGATTCCTTCTACTGTATTTTTCATTTCAGTTATTGTATTGTTCATCTCTGTTTGTTTGTTCTTTAATTCTCCTAAGTCTTTGTTAAACATTTCTTGCATCTTCTCAATCTTTGCCTCCATTCTTTTTACGAGGTCCTGGATCATCTTCACTATCATTATTCTGAATCCATCTTCTGGAAGGTTGCCTATCTCCACTTCATTTAGTTGTTTTTCTGGGGTTTTATCTTGTTCTTTCATCTGGTGCATAACTCTCTGCCTTTTCATCTTGTCTGTCTTTCTGTAAATGTGGTTTTTGTTCCACATTCTGTAAATGTGGTTTTTGTTCCACAAAAAATGTGGAACAAAATGTGGTTTTGTTCCACAAAAAATGTGGAACAAAATGTGGTTTTTGTTCCACAGGCTGCAGGATTGTAGTTCTTCTTCCTTGTCTTTTTCTCTTTTTTTAATTGAGATATAGTTGATTTACAATATTATATAAATTTCAGGTGTACACATAGTGATTAACAATTTTTAAAGATTACACTCCATTTATAGCTGTTATAAAATATTGGCTGTATTCCCTGTGCTGTAGCTTATGTATTTTGTACCTTTTATCATTCACCCCTATCTTGCCCCTCCCCCCTTCCCTCTCCCTACTGGTAACCACTAGTTTGCTTTCTATATCTGTGAATCCATTTCTTTTTTGTTATATTCACTAGTTGTTTTATTTTTTAGATTCTACGTATAAGTGATAACATACAGTATTTGTCTTTCTCTGTCTGACTTATTTCACTAGCATAATAAATAGCAGGTTCATCCATGTTGTTGCAAATAGCAGATGGCAAAATTTCATTCTTTTTTATAGCTGAGTAGTATTTCATATACCACATCTTCTTTATCCATTCATCTGTTGGATACTTACGTCGCTTCCATATCTTGACTATTGTAAATAATGCTGCTGTGAACATTGGGGTGCATGTATCTTTTTGAATTAGTTAGTGTTTTTATTTTTTTCTGATGTATACCCAGAAGTGGAATTGCTGGATCATACGGTAGTTCTATTTTTAGTTTTTAAGGAACCTCCACACTTTTCCACAGTGGCTGTGCCAATTTACATTCCCACCAACAGTTCACAAGGGTTCCCTGTTCTCTACATCCTCTCCAGCATTTATTATTTGCAGTCTTTTGGATGATAGCCATTCCAACAGGTGTGAGGTGATATCTCATTGTGGTTTTTATTTGCATTTCTTTGATGATTAACAATGTTGAGCATCTTTTCAGGTACCTGTTGGCCATCTGTATGTCTTCTTTGGAAAAATGTTTTTTCAGGTCTTCTACCCATTATTTAATCAGTTTTTTTATATTGAGTTGTATGAGCTATTTATATATTTTGGATATTAACCCCTTAATTGGTCATATCATCTGCAAATATTTTCTCCCATTCAGCAGGTTGTCTTTTCACTTGGTCGATGGTTTCCTTTGCCTTGCAAAAGCTTGTAAGTTTAATTAGATCCCATTTGTTTATTTTGGTTTTGTTTCCTTTGCCTTTGGAGACAGATCCAAAAAAAATATTGCTGCAGTTTATGTCACAGAATGTTCTGCCTATGTTCTCTTCTAGGAGTTTTATAGTTTCTATTCTTACATTTATGTCTTTAATCCATTTTGAGTTTATTTTTGTATACATTATGAGAAAATGTTCTAACTTCACTCTTTTACATATAGCTGTCCAGTTTACCCAGCACCACATATTGAAGATTGTATATTCTTGCCTCTTTTGTCATGATTAATTAACCATAAGTGAGTTGGTTTATTTCTGGGCTCTCTATTCTGTTCCGTTGGTCTATGTGTCTGTTTTTATGCCAGTACCATGCTGTTTTGATGACTGTCGCTTTATAATACAATCTAGGAGTCCGCACTTCTTAACAAACCACCCCAGGAGTTGAAGCAACCTAGCCTGGTATAGACCCATCGGGGTGGAGTTGGTTGCCTCCAGTGTACACCAGCACTGTCAAGTGACTTAATTTAATTATGTTTGTTTCCTGGGGCTGCTGAAATAAATTGCCATAAACTTGGTGGCTTAAAACAACACAAATTTATTCTCTTACAGTTCTAGAGGGTCAGAGGTCCAAAATAGGTCTTGAGAGGTTAAAATCAAGGTGTCGGCAGGGCTGGTCTGGAGGCTCTAGAGGAGAAATCATTCTAGAAGCTGCCTGCATTCCTTGGCCTGTGGCTGCATCACTCCAGTCTCTGTTCTGTCCTCACATCTCATTCTCCTCTCTGACCTCCTGCTTCCCTCTCATAAGGACCCTTGTGATTACATTGGGTCCACCTGGGTAATCCAGCATATAATCCCCATGTCAAGATATTTAATTTAATTGCATCTGCAAAGTCTTGTTGCTGTACGTATTAGTTTCTCAGGACTTCCACAACAAAGTACCACAAACTTAGTGGCTTAAAACAAAAAAAAAAAAAAGTGTTTTCTCTGTTCTTGAGATTGGAAGTCTGAAATCAAGCTATCGGCAGGGCCATGCTATCTCCGAAGGCTCCTGGGAAGAATCCTTCTTGGCCTCTTCCTAGCTTCTAGTAGTTACTAGCAATCCTTGACATTCCTTGGCTTGTAATGAAATCCCTCTGGTTTCTGCCTCCATCTTCACATGGAAACTGAGGTTCAGAGATAGTCATTGACCTGCCCAGAGTCATGTTCTGTGAATTTCCAGACTGGGTCTTGAACTCGGTCCTGGGCCCCTCGATGGTCCTGCCAGCCTGGCCATGTGCTGCAGAAGCTCACTCCTTCATGGAGCCTATGGGCACAGCTGCCGCTGGGCAGGATGGGCTGGTCCCAGAAAGCCTCCACCCGTGCGACAGGTGGCCCCACAGCCTGCATCTTTGGCATTCGCTCAGTGGACCCCAGGGAAGCCCCAGATGCTCAGCTGTCCTGCTCCTTTGAAGTGTATGCCAAACCACGCTGGGTCGGAGCTCAGAGTGCCTGTGGGGAGAGAGCCTCATGGGGGCACCACAGCCTGGGTGGGTGGAGCTGAGAGCCCAGCACAGCCTAGCGGGCTTCAGCCCTGCTGACTCCCTCAGCCCTTGCCTGACAGCCAGGGGCTTGAAATTCCAGCCCTGCTGCTGGGCAGCTTGTGATTCAGGGAGTCACTTCATCTCTCCAGGTTGTAGCCTGAGAGGGTAAGGCTGCCTACACTCCCCTCTCCTTGTCAAGATGGGCACAGGAAGCAAGAGCTGACCTGTGAGTGAGAATTGCTAGTTCAGGCTCAGTTCCTGTTTTCCAAAAATGTGAAACTTCAGGCCACATGGTCCTTTGAACAACCGGGACACCACATTTAGGACAGAACACCAAGGCTTTGGAAATGAATTAATTTCTTGGAGCATAATAATAACCAGTCCTGTAAATACAGTTTTATTAGCTGGAGATCTTTGGGAAGTGAGCTGGGAGAGGGTGGGTAGAGGCCTGCCTTGGCCTTCCCAGGGGGAGCAACATGCAGCAGAGTGCAGATTTGCTATGAGTAATTGACTCAGCAGCATGTGCCAGGAGCCCATTCTGTGCCAGCCCTGGGCTAAGCACAGGGCATGGGGTGAACCCTGCACAGGGCCTGACCCCAGGAATCTCCAAGCCTTGCAGGTCAGATGGACATGAGCAGGTAATGGTCATGGGCTCTGCGGGTGTCAGAACCTTGAGCCACCTCCCTGCCTGTCCCAGCCCTGGGGATATCCTTGTCCTTTAGGCAGGTCCTGTCCCCTCTCTGTTCCTCCCCTGGAGCCCCCGCTCCTACCCTCCAAGGTCTTTCACTCCAAGTGTAAGTGATCTGTGGCCACACCATGCGCCTGCTGCCTTGGAACAAAGGGGTTATCTCCTGTCCCTCCTTCCTCACCGACCATGGTGGGCAGGGCGGTGGGTCCTCCCTACTCCTCAGCACCCTGGGACAGTGGTTGAAGAGAAGGAAGAGAGTCTTGATTGATAGTTGTTATCAGTTGGAGAGGCAGGTGATCTGCTTGTTAAATGCACCAGGATCAGGGACTGAAGTCCTGAGTGGGATGATTTGGCTTCTCCCTACTTATTTCGGGAAGACCAGCTGGGACTGCTGTTGACTATACAAGCATCAACTATGCTGTCTAACCCATGCTTCGTCACCCTACACTCATGTAGCACAGTAGAAGGCAGAGAACTTGTAGTTTCCGTTCCTTTGTGCTTCTGCCTGTGTTAAAAATTGCTCAGGTTTGACAGTCATTGGTGGCCTGTGCCCATGAGCAATCCTGTTTGGGGTTTGTTTGTTTGTTGTAAGATGTGTCCCATAGATACAGTTTCTTTAATGTTTTAGAAGAAGGAGGGAAATGCAATAGGTGTGTTGTTGGAAAGATAGGAGATGAATGTGCGTTGAGACTCCTGAGGGGCAGAGCATGATGCCACCTCCATGCTGGCCCAGCCTTTCAGACAGGTTTTGTTGTGTGACAGCCTTATAGAGATTTAATTTACTTACTATACAATTCACCCATTGAAAGTGTACACTTCAGTTGTTTTTAGGCTATTCACAGAGTTGTGCATCCATCACCACAATAAATTTTAGAACAGCTCGTCAATCTGAAAAGAGAGCCCACACCCATTTTCCCAGAAACCCCTTAGCCCTAGGCAACCACTGATCTCTATAGATCTCCCTGCTCTAGACTTTCATGTGAATGGAATCATATAATTTGTAGTCTTTGTGACTGGCTTCTTTCACTTAGTGTATTTTCAAGGTTCATCCAAGTTGTAGCATGTATCAGTACTTCATTCCTTTTTATTTCCAAATAATACTCCATTGCATGGATAGACCACCTTTTATTTATCCATTCATCAGTTGATGGACACTTGGGTTATTCCTACTTTTTGGCTAATATGAGCAATGTTGCTTTTTGTATACAAGTTTTTGTGTGGACATATGTTTCATTTCTCTTGGGTAAATACCTAGGAGTGGAATTGCTGGATCATGTAGCAGTCTATGTTTAACCATTTGAGGAACTGCCAGACTGTTCTGAGAAGCTGCTGCACCATTTTACATTCCCACAAGCAGTATCTGAGGGCTCCAATTTCTCCACATCTTGCCAACGTTTGTTATCTGTCTCTTTGATTCTAGCCATCCTAGTAGTTTTGAAGTGGTACTTCATTGTGTCCTTTGATTTTCATTTCCCTGATGGCTGATGATGCTGAACATCTTGTATTGTCCTTATCAGCCATTTGTTTATCTTCTTTGAGAAATGACTATTCAAGTCCTTTGCCCATTTTTTAATTGAGCTATCTGTGTTGTAAGCTATTTGTATTTATTGAGTTGTAAGAGTTCTTTATATATTCTGGATATAAGTTGGTGGGTTGCCTTTTCACTCTCTTGATGGTATCTTAAGGCACAAAAGTTTTCTTCAGTTTTGATGAAATCCAATTTATCCTTTTTTTTTTTTTTTTTTTGGTTTCTTATGCTTTAGGGTCGTACCTAAGAGACATTGCCTAATCCAAGGTCACAAAAAGTTACACCTATGTTTCCTAATAAGATTTTTATAGTTTTAGCTCTTATATTTAGGTCTTTGATCCATTTTGAGTTACTCTTTTGCCTATGGTGTGAGATGGGTGTCTCTTTTGCACTTGGATGTCTGGTTGTCCCAGACTCATTTTTTGAAAAAAAGATTTTTCCCCATTCAACTGTCTTGGCACTCTTGTCGGAACAAACAGGTTTTAAGAGGCTTACTGAGTGTAGGACAGCAGCCACAGTGACATGGCCCACGGGTAGCCTGGGTGCACATAGCATTGGGAGTCCTTACAGGGCCCTCTGTTGAGCTGTCTCTGCCCCACAAAGCCCTTTGTGGGGCTTTGTGCACTTTGGGGTGGGGGGCAGAGTGGGGTCTGGGCTGGAAGACCCTTGGGAGGGGAGTTGATTAGAATGGATGCTGTCATCTCTTCCCTGACATGGCTATACCTTTGTGCCTAGGAAGGACACATTTGTGGCAGGGGGATGCTGCACTATGCCTGGAGAGCACAAACAGGTGGCCTGCTGCAGAGCAGGTGCCTCACTGCTCCTCGCCACCCTCCTCAAGCTGGTCATAGCTAAAATGACCATGTGTCCCACTATATTGGGACAGTCCCAATGTATGCCTATTCTTCCCAAATAATTATTTTTTTTTAATTTTTGGCTGCGTTGGATCTTCGTTGCTGTGTGCGGGCTTTCTCTAGTTGTGGCGAGTGAGGGCTACTCTTTGTTGTGGCGCACGGGCTTCTCATTGCGGTGGCTTCTCTTGTTGCGGAGCATGGGCTCTAGGCGCACGGGCTTCAATAGTTATGGCACGCAGCCTCAGTAGTTGTGGCTCGCGGGCTCTAGAGCGCAGGCTCAGTAGTTGTGGTGCATGGGCCTAGTTGCTCCGCGGCACGTGGGATCTTCCCAGACCAGGGCTCGAACCCATATCCCCTGCATTGGCAGGCAGATTCTTAACCACTGCGCCGCCAGGGAAGTCCCCCAAATAATTATTAATCAGCCTCTTTCTCTCTTAAAATATCTTGGTTTGGATGATAAACAATACAGTCACCCTAATCATAGAACAAGGGCTTGGGGTCAGAATGTCTGGGAGTCTTTGCGATTAACCCCGATAGAGAGCTTACCAGTGTCCTGGCCCAGGCTGCCAGCTCTGCTTCAGAAAGCGTCAGGAGGGCCAAATGTGGCTGTCCCTTCCCACGCTACCTGTGTGTGCCTGTTCCCATCCTTGAGGGTGTGGTCAGCCTTTATTTATTCACACCCACCTTGGGCTCCCCATGGCCTCACGGGGAAGCCACATGTTGTGGCAGCTCCATGTTACTCACCTGCCCCTAAATGATGAATAAGACACCTTGGGAGGACCCCTCAGATAAGAGGGGAAAGGCACTTCCACACAGGAAGGAATATGGTTTTTGTTTGTTTGCTTTTTCACTTGGTCAGCTCTTTTATTTTACTATATTTTATTTAGTTTTCTTAATGAATTTTCTAATTGAGATATAAATGACATATAACATTGTATTAGTTTTAGATGTACAGCATAATGATTTGATATGTTATATATTGTGAAATGATTACTACAATAAGTTTAGTTAATATTCATCACCACACATAGTTGCAAAAAAAATTTTTTTGTGTATTGATGAGGACTTTTAAGATCTATTCTGTTAGCAACTTTCAAATATCCAATACAGTATTGTTAACTATAGTCACCATGCATATTACATGTACGTTACATCCCTAGGATTTATTTATCTTATAACTAGAAGTTTGTACCTTTTGAGCCCTTTTACCCATTTTGCCCACTCCCCACACCCCAGAATATTGTTATATTCACACTTATGCAAACTTAGATATAACTAGGCCAAAAAAAAAAGTCCAGATGGAATAGCAAAAAATAGAGACAAGTAATTTAAGCCCTGCCAGCAGGTCTCCTCCGTGGGGAGGGATGAGAATCTGCAGTCCCCACAGTGGGCATCAGCTCCTGGGAGCCCATGTGAACCTCTGACCACCTGAGTGAGGGCTAAAGTTTTCATACAGCTTGCTCTTTAAATGCAAACCAAAGAGTCGACGTGCCTAAAAGCAAATGTCGCAGCAAGGTCTAACTCAGTGTAACTGTCACACTGGAGAGAGTGCAGCAAAATCCTGGTGCAGAAGGGGAGTGGGAAAGGGCTTCCTGGAGGAGGTGCCCAGGGAGCTATGTTGGGAGGAGGGGTAGGAGGGAGGAGGGAGGGAGCCTAGTGGAGCTTCCAGGCAGCAGAACCATAAAGCAGGTACTGAGGCAGTGGGACTGTGGGGAAAATAAGGTGAGGCCAGGTTATGCAGGCTTCAATTGCCTTGGTAAAGAATGTGAATTTTAGCCTTTAGTTAGTGATTCCCAAATCAGTGTCTCTGGAACACCTGACTCATGGTATGCTGCTGGGACAGAGTTCCACTGTCACACAAGTTTGGGAAATCTCACATACAACTCCCCCCTGCCCCCAAATCTCCACCTTGGAGAGTTGCAAGGAATGTTAGCATACTAAAGGTCCTGAGAAGTCTTGAAGTAAACACCCTTTCTGGGTGATTACTCAGGGCTTCCCTTAAACCATCCGGTAGCCTTTGTGCTTCAAAGGAAGTACATACAGCTCAGGCAGTAGGGAGCCAGTGCAGATTTCAGTGCAAGGGAGTGACAAGATCAGATGCCAGTGATGGGGATGGACGGCTGGCCCATGCTGGAGGCAGAGACACCACTGGGTGCTGGTCACTGGCTAAGTCAGAGGGTCCATCTCAGTAGCTACCTCAGTGTCTGAGAAGGACCCAGAAAGAGTCAACCACAGAGGGTGGGAAAGGCAAGCAAGAAGGCAGAAACCGTCTCCAGACTCTGTTGATGCTAAATCCCAGAGCCTCCCTCCTCTTGCAGCTGTCAGTGGCCACAGTCCCCTGGGATCTTCTGAGGACTTGGAAAGTCCTTACTTACTGCCAGTGTGTGTGTTTATGTTCCATAAGTGCAGGTCATGTATCCTGAGCTGTTCCCCTGAAGGCTCCAGGGGACACCTGCTTCCAACAGGGCACATCTTGCCTTTCTTCACCTTTCAAGAAAAGGGAAAACATAGGATTAAAAGCGATACGTCCCATTGCCACCCCAGCCTCTAAATTCTTATGTGGGGTGGAGAACTGAACCTCTCATGGGATTATCAGAACAGCACTAAAAACACTTCTTGCATTTTAATTGGACCTACTTGTTGGCAGGAGGCTCACATTTTAGGAATCTCTGAATAATTGTCTGTAAGGTATGTTTCAAGCCAGGGAACATGTGACACTCCAAGACAGGGAACTGAATATCCAGCTGTAATCCTCACAAGCAGCCTCACAGAAGTGTTGTACCACACAGAGTGGGTTTGGTGGGAGTGCGCAGAATAAAGGTGTGGGTGAGGCGAGGCCACAGGGAGGCTTGCTGCGTTATTCTGCTTCCATTTAATGTTTTCTGTTCTTAATCATGGCAATTTTTGTCAATGCTGTTCTAGCTCTGAAATCCTGGGAGAAGGCCTCAAAGGCAGATGGCTTACGTCCCATTGTTTTCTATTTTTCTGTTTCTTCAAGGCTTCTGATGGCCTCCACAGACCTGCTTCCTTCCCTGGGTGTGAAAGCAGGGAGAGAGAGGGGCGGGACACTCGGCTGGAATGCCACGGAGATGGGACGGTCCCACATAGTGGGGAGAACTCAGACTCACTCCTCCATTCAGTCATTCACCATGTGTTTACTGAGTGTGATATTTGGCCTGATCTTTGTATTTGTGTTGAGGATAAAAGAACAGGGATGGGCTTCTGGGAGTTCTTGGTCCAGGAGGGTAGGCTGATGAGTAAACCCCAAAATACAGTCCCTATGAGGAGCTGCATGAAAGGACTGTGTGCATAGGGCACTGAGACACTGCAGACGATTCCTGATCCCACCCAGGGAGGTCGTGGACATGAGGCAGAGCAGGGCTGACGCTGGAGCTGAGATTTGAGGAGAGAAGTAGGAAGGTGGGTGGGCGGGTTTTGTTGGGGGTATTTGAGGTAGAGGAATCTGTGTGTGCAAATGCATGGAGGCTTGGATGAGCACAGTGTCTATGGAGATGTGAGTGGTTTGGTTTGACCAGAGCTTGAAATTTGAAGGGTATGTGGAAGGAGATGAGAGCTGGGGAGTCTGGGCCCAGGGAGTTGGGGGCTTGATCGCCAGACCAAGGAGTGTGGCTTTTGTGCAGGCGGCTGTCTGTGGGGAGCCATTGAAGGTTCTTGGACAGGGTGGTTATGACTGTCAACACCAAGCTGGATAAAATGAAAGAGAAAAGAGGGACTAGGGTAATGTCAGCGCCAGAGGGGGAGAGGGAAAGCCTCCACAGTAAGTGAAGGAATCAGGATGATGCGGAGACCTCGACAGCAGGAGGCCCTGAGCAGGGATGGGCACCAGAGCTGAAGTCTAAGGGCAAAACCAAGGTCACATGTGGACATTTATTGCACCCATTTTGATAATATAATAATGGAAGCCACTTAAATGTCTGGTGAGGGGGAATGGCCAAGTAAATTACAGGGTGGAGTATGGAGCCATTAAATGTTATAGCAAAAGAAGGCTGTCTCAAAAAAAATTAAAAATAAATTTTTGGTGGTGAGCACACTCTAGTGCATACAGAAGTAGAAATTAAAAAAAAAAAAAAAAAAAACAAGAACAAGGCCATCTCACTCACAGCCATATGGAGTGTTGGTCTCACTGTCTCCTGGGCTCTCCCTACCCAGGAAGTGAGCCACAGTCCCTGCTGCTCCCGGAGCCCAAGGTTTCCTCCCAGAGTCTTCTGATGGCACAGGAATGAGAGGTAGGGGGGACCCCTCTGTGCCGCTGATGCTTCCTTCCCCTGTGGCACGGGAGCCCCAAGCCTCAGTGACCTGTAGGGGCAGGAATATCAGGGCGGGAAGCAGACCCCTGCTTTATCAAACATCATCCCTCCGCCCATGCCCACAGGTCTTCATGTCAACAGGCTGGAAACAGATATCCAAAAATGGAAACATTTATGCCAGGTTGGTGGGATTGTGGGTGGGTCTTATTCCTAAAATTTCCTGGAATAATATATTGCCTTAGATACAAATGCAGTATTATGTAGCCAGCCACACGAGCTTTCATTTTTCCAGGTGCCATTAACGTAGCTACGAACTTGTAACTTCTGCGTGCCTTGCTTTGATACTAGGTGGTCAGGGCACACAGAGTTTCATTTCCCAAGAAATGTCAGGTTTATTATGAATGTAGGGAAAATTGGTAAGATATTATATGCAATCCAGGCTGAAATGGATTGAGTATGTCTCTTAAAAATCCTGGCAACCAATGCAGACACTCTGACCCCAACTTGCTGGTTTTGTCATCCATACCTTTGAAGGGGGTGTGGTGAGCCTGGCCCCAGATTCTGGGGAGTGGCCACATTGGGTTTACTGTTTCCTAAATTAGTTTACTCTGCGAACACAGGTGTGAACCAAGAAGTTGCAGCAGATTCTTTGGGTAGAGTCCACAAATAGCAAATGGCCCATCTGTGGAAAGCTTCAGAGGAAGAGCCCAAGAGTAACTTCCCATTAGGAACCCTGTGGGTGGGCCCACACTGCTCTCAGAAGGGCAGGAAGAGTGTGGCCATCCAGGCTCTGGGACCACCCTCAGGGCGGAGGCAGGCAAGGCTCCTGGAGCCCCAGGAGTCTGGGGCAGATTAGGCTCACACTCCTGGAAGGAGTAACTGAGGGAGAAATAGTACAAATATTTCCATTTTTGGACATTTGCTTCCAGCCTATTGACACGAAGATGTGTGGGCATGGGTGGAGGGATGATGTTTGATAAAGTGGGGGTCTGCTTCCCTCCCTGAACTTCCTGCCCCCACAGGTCACCAAGATCTGGGGTGCCCATGCCCCAGGGGAGGGAAGCATCAGCAGTGCAATGGGGTCCCCTACCACCTCCCACCCTTGCCTGAACAGGAGAAGACTCTGGAAAACGGGGCTGCAGGAGCAGGAGAGGCTGTGGCTCAATTCCTGGGTAGGGCGACCCCCGGGAGAGTGAGACCCACACTCCATAAGGCTGTGGGTGAAACAGGAGCTGCTTCTGTGAAGGTCTCGAGGGACAACCCCCCGCCTCAGCCAGTTGTTGCCAGGCTGTGGGCACAAGTCCAGCCACCCGCAGACTGTCCCAGAGGTCCCACCCCTGTCAGAACCTGCTCAGGCTCTTGGGCTGGAACCCCTGGCAGGGGATGGGGTGGACACCTCAGTCAGCGTGGCTTCAGTTGGGGCTGGCGGGGAAGGTTGGACACACCTCAGGACACAAGTCTCTGTAGCCAGTCTCTTCCTCCTAACAGATTTTACCAGGTTTTCTGTTAGGAGTTTTCTGCTGCTGTGGGACAAGGCACAGAGAATTCCATCCTTGGGGACTCCAAGCCCCAGACTGTGCTAGGACATTCCCACAGTGGTGCATGGGTCTGGGCCACTTTCACATGGGCACAAGGTGGCCCGGCCACACTCCCCACCATGGGCGCCTACTCTGTGTCTTGGTGGCCACAGCCCCCGGAAGCTTCCAGCTCTGAAATCTACACATGGCTCTGCCTCCCACCAGCTGGCTGGCACTCCCCCAGAGCCTTGGTTCCCCCTCTGCAAACCCTGGCCTCGAGCGAAGTTGTGGAGTCGGCGCGACGGACCCTGCAGGGTGTCTGGATGAGGGGTCGTTTCTGTGGCCCTTGGTCTGGGGTCCAGAGCCGTCCATGTGGTCTCCATACGACCGAGGGCTCAGGGGAGCAAGGGAGGAGAAATCGGTCTTTGAAAAGCTATGGCCTTGTTTACGACCCAGACGAACATCTCCGGGATTTCCTGAGGCTTCGTCTCACGTCAAGACAGAGGAGCCAACACCTCGTGAAAACTGTTTTATGAGAAAACAGCCAGTCCAGGTGGAGGCGGTGAGGGGGCTGGATTTGAAGCTACCTGAGTTGGTTAATGCAGTAGGTTTGCAGTCACGAGCTCAGTGTGTTTGATGTGTCCAGGTTGACACCCCTCTCATCGCTAAAAACAACTGTTATTTCTAAACCCACCCCCCGACCCTGCCTCTGGGTCTTCTCACCGATCAGCCTCACTTTACAAATCACTCCCTTTTAGAAATAAGGAGCATCTGCAGAGAGGTGAGATCTTCCTCAGTGACATCTTAAAGTGTATAATTGAGTGGCATTTAGGACATTCACAGAGTTGTACAGCCATCACCCTATGTAGTTCCAGAACTTTTCATCTCCCTAAAGGGAGATCCAGCTCTCACTTCCCATCACCCCCTCCCCCCAGCCCCTGGGAGCCACTGATCTGCCTCTGCCTCTGTCTCTGTCTCTGTCCTATTCTGGACATTTAATATAAATGGATCCATATAATACATGACCATTTGTGTCCGTCTTCTTTCACTTAGCATAACATTTTGGAGGTTCATCCATGGTGTAGCCTGTATCAGCACCTCATTCCTTTTTATGGCTGAACAATATTCTGCTGGATGGACAGACCACTATCCATTCATCAGTTGAGAGACATTTGGGTTATTTCTACTTCTTGGCTATTGTGAGTAATGCCACAGTGACCGCTCACCTCATTTAACCTCAGGGAGCCCTATCAGGTAGGTCCTGTAATGATCTCCATTGTAAGATGAGAAAACTGAAGTACAAAGAAATTAAGTTGTCCAAGATCACATGGCTGATGGGTGGAGCATCGATAGCGAAATGAGGTTGGTCCTGATGCCTCCTACCCTCAAGGCCTCTTTTTTTTTTTTTTTTTTTTAGTTTGTGTCCTTTTAATAAACACGCTTGCATAGTTATATTACAATTTTGTAAAAATAACAACAGATGACCTCATGCCAAGCATTTCCAGCATTTGCACAATCTCAAGATCTTTAATACTATAGTTTTCAAGATGTACGAAATAAAAATTTAAGGCAAACAACTACTGAGCCTGCGCGTCTGGAGCCTGTACTCTGCAACAAGAGAGGCCGCGATAGTGAGAGGCCCGCGCGCCGCGATGAAAAGCGGCCCCCGCTTGCCACAACTAGAGAAAGCCCTCGCATAGAAACCAAGACCCAACACAGCAAAAATAAGTTAATTAATTAATAAACTCCTACCCCCAACATCTAAAAAAAAAAAATTTAAGGCCAAAAAACAGCACTTTGCAACAATTTAATAATTTATTACATTACAGTAGCATCACAGCAGCATCCAATAATGCCACTTCAGGCAAAAGTCTTTCAGTATTTCCATTATAGATTCTACTTACAAGAATTTATAACCTGGTAAAATTCATCCTAAGAAAACTTAGCAAATAAAGCTTTGGACTGAAATTGGCATTTCTTTCTCTACTTTTGCTTCCCCCACTTCCTTTATTTTAAACTATCAGTATTCATACTATATTTTAAAATGCTAAAATAGCAGTTACATTGTTTCGTCAAGGCCTTTTATTCATGGCTCCAATATGCCAACAGCTTTAGGGTTGCCCCCAAGTCACACGTACAGCATACCTCAGCCTGAAAGTGGTCCAAACTCACCTCTGCTCTAACCCAGAAGAGCAACCGGGGAGTGTGGAAGATACTACAGGATCCTTCCTCGAGAAGTCAGGGGTGGGTTCATGTGCCCCCTCCACCCTCACCTGCCTCCGGGCTGGGGGCCCAGGTTTCCACAGAAAGTCCTGGGGCCCAAGGTCACAGCTGAGCAGGGACTTCTGAAATCCCCAGCCCACCTACCAAGAAAGAACAGGACAGTCTTCTAGGGCTGACAGAGTCCCTGGAGGACAAGGTTGCCACCAGCCCATGCAGAGTCCTGGGCCTGCAGAGACAGGGCAAGGGAACAGCTGAAACTGGGGAACAAGCCAGGCTCAAGCCCTCTGAGTGACTTTGTCCTGGGTTCCCTGACACAGACACAGGTGGGGTTAAGGCTGGGCTCTTGGTTGGAAAATTCTGATCAGGTGGGATAGGGGTGAGGTACAACCAGTCCCTGTGGGACGAGCTGGTTCCAGCCTGAGCGGAGCATTAGGCCTAGAGCAGTGGTTCTCAAAGTGTGGTCCCCAGACCAGTGGCAGCAGCAGCATCACCTGGGGTGGGAAGGTTCCAAAAATTAGAATTGGAAACTATCAGGCTCCATCCACACCTAGCTAGGAGGTGGGGGGTCAGGTTGAGGGGGCAGCATTGTGTGTGTGAACAAGTCTGCCAGGTGATCCTGCTGACGCATCTTGAGTCTGAGAACCCTGTACTGGAGGCCAACAGTCCTGATCACAGAGACCTTCCCTGCTCCTGCCAGTTTTTTAGGAGCCAGGCCAGAGGCTGAGGCCAGCCGCCTGGTCTCATCACTTCCCAGGTCTGCACTCAGGTGCACCTCCATCTCCTCGTCTCCCGCTTCCCTCCCCACTCCCCCTGGCAGGCCCTGGTTGCCAGCTGGATCCACTTACTTCCCAGCCAGCGGAGAAGTAAGGCTGCCCTAAATCACAACTGACATTCAGCTTTACAACTTCCCCGGCCCCCGGGAGCCGGGGAGTGGGGGGCAGGGGGTGCAGGGGTGTGGAGGGGCTCTTAGGAGGAGGTGGGTGGGAGGAGTGTGGTCCCAGTGGTAGAAGCCAGGCTGGGCTTCTCCATCTGCAGTACCACCTGAGTCCTTGGGTCTGGACTCTGGTTTCCATTCCACACGCCTGTGGCTTAAGAACATACTGATACCTTGGGTGGAGATAGTTTCCATGAGACTCAGTAAAGCCCAGGGCACACTGGCAAAGCCCCTCACCCTGACTTTTTGAGCTCGGCTGGGGCTCCACAGGCTCCTTGACTGTGGCCACCAGTGGAGCATCCATTCCCCCCCTGAGGCCTCCACCTCCTCAGGGTCACATCCTCCCCCACCCCGTGCCCCTGTTAGTCCCTATCACACGAGGAAGATGGAGTAGATGGGTTCCCAACTTTACCCTCATTCCACTTATGACATAAACTCATAGGCCTGCATTGGATTCCCAAAAGAACCAATTTGGAAACAAACAAAAAACGTGGAAGTTGACCTTTTTTTTTTTTTTTCCTGAGCTTTTCCTTCCCACCCTAATAACCTGACTTTCCCTCCAGGCAATGTAGGTGCCTCTGATCAAGAGCCGAGGTGCTCTCTGGCCCCAAACAGCTGATGCCGTGGCTCTGTCCCTGCCAGCTGTGTGACTTTGGGAAGACAACCCAATCTCTCTGGGCTTCAGCCTCTTAGTTTAGAAACACCAGCCCCACAGGGACTGCGCCAGAACCACATTCTCCTCCAGAAAGACTCCAGTGTAGTGTGAAGCCCCAAAATAGGCATCTCTGTGTTGGTCAGACCATGTCACGTGGAGAGTCAGGGTCAAGACTGTGCTGCTCCCGGGAAGTCCCTGGTTTCTCCATAGGAGAGAATGTGCCAATTTGATCAAAGAAACCCGGGCCAGGGCACCCTTCGTTTGGTTAGTGCTGGAGAGATGTATTATCCATGGCCACTGCACTTTCTGGGCAGTATAAGGAACTTTCCAGGTAATTATTAACCCAGCCACCCCCTCACATGCCCCTTTTGGTGCTAATCCCCCGGTAACAGGGCTTTCACCATGTCTGTCTGGGGGTAGCCAGGGGAGCCTGCTGTGTGCCCTCCCTGCCTACCCAGTAGAGGTGGGGATGAGGTGAGCTGGCAGCACCCACCTCATGCAGCCTCCGTACCTCCCTAAGTCCTGGCAAGAGCTGGCTGCCGACCGTACTGTCTTCCCTCTGGAGTTGAAAGGAGCCTATAAAAGCCACTTCCTAACTATTTCTTAAAGGCAGACATCACCAGCTCAGATGGGTGTTGCTGGTGAGTGAGGGACCAGAAGGAGTCAGAGCCTGGGTCCACTTCAGGGAATGTGGCCACACCGACTGGCAGGCCCAGGAAGGCCAGAGCTTCTGATTTTTCAAGCGGGAAATCAGGACTTTAACGTGAAATTGCCCTATTTCACAGCATTGGTCACAGATTGCAGTGGGCCTAGCCAAACCCCAGGATGCAGTCTCTGCCTTGCCTCTCCCCTGATGGCCGTCCCATCCTCTCCCTCATCTCAGTCTCCACGTCCACTGCCCTTAGGAGGGTCTCCCCTGTCTCTAGCACTTATGTTAACGTCCATGTGAAAGTCGTTCAGGGACAGGTAGAGTCCACACCTCTGCGTCCTATGTCCTCCCTCCCACCGGGGCTGGTCCCCAAACTTGGCACAGACCTGGACCTCCATGCTGTCCAGGCTGTCCTCTCCACCAGGGCTGGCCTCCTCCGCCAGCCATTCCTTTGGGGCCCAGCTCAAATGTTGCCTTTCATTCACCCCTTCTGGTTTTCAGAATGTTGGAAAAAAATGTTTCGATGTAAAAACTTAATACATTACATTAAAAATAATGAATAATGAATGAAATCAACTGCAATTGCAAAGTCAAAGCTTAGAGCTTAAAATTAGGTGTGATGGGTGGCAACATATTTTCCCCTTTCAGAAAAAGAAAGAAAATAGGAGAGAAATGCAAAAGCAAACAGAGAAAAAGAAACCCGCAAAAAATAGTGTATGCGCTGGAAATCCAAGAATGTTAATTTTTACACAGCAACACTAGCGCACGCTGGGCTCCCTCCCCAAGGTCACCTATGACCCAGGGTCATGGTCCCACCATCCAGTTATAGAATTTATCTTGCTCCGACTCTGGGCAGCCTTTGACCTATAGACCTTCCCCTGCTCTCAAAACCTCTTTCCTGTGGCTACTACAGATAACAAATAGAGTGGTTCCTTGGTGGTAAAAAGGACTTTGGAAAAAAAAAAAAAAAGAATTTTCTATCCCCTCAAAAGGTGGCACGCTCGCAGAGCTCATCCCAGTTCACAAAGCACATTTACATCCTTTGTATTATTTGGAGGATTGTGTTGCGGGCAGCATGGGTTCAGGAGCTAACCCTGGGGACTCTATGGATCTGGGTTCTAATTTGGACCTGAGCCCATGGGGCCTCCCTGAGCTTCAGCTTCTCCATTTGTAAAACAAGTAGGTTGGACTCAATGCATGGTTTCTTTTCCCCTTGTTTTACTTTTGTTTTTATAGTACTAGTTTTTTTCTCTGCTAATTACAGGAGTAATACATGATCTCTTGCTTATTGTCTTAGTCTGTTTGAGCTGCTATAAAGAATACTATAGACTGGGTGGCTTGTGAACAACAGACATTTATTTCTCACAGTTCTAGAGACTGGAAGTCCAAGATCAAGGAGCCAGCAGATTTGGTGTCTGGCAAAGACCTGCTTCCTGGTGCACAGATGACCGTCACAGCGAGAAGGGCAGGCAGAAGGGGTGAGGGAGCTCTCTGGGGTCTCTTATAAGGACACTAATCCTGTTCCTGAGGGCTCCACACTAATGACTTAAGCACTTCCCAAAGACCACATACCATCACACTAGGGTTAGGTTCAGCATAGAAATCTGGGAGGGACACAAATTCGGTCTGTAGCACTTTAATATATATATCAAATATATACAATACCAAATAATGTACAATATATAGACATATATACAAATAGATTTTATTTATATATACACACAATACCAAAGTGTAGCAAATAAAATGTCAAAATCCACCTTCATCCCTGTGTGATCTCTGTCCCCTCAGGTCCCACTATTACCAGATTCGTGTGGGTGCATGCAAGCCTTTTTCTATACATTTATATACACATGTGTGCACAGTGCATGTAGAGAGTTTTATTTAGTATTTTTACATTTTTTCACTTTTCTAATAGCAGTGCCTAGAAAAGTGCCTAACTCATTAGGCACTTCGCAAATTTTTGTTGCATGGTTGAATTATTTTTTTTAACTTGCCTCCATGTCTTAGAGATCTTTCTGTGTTTTGTTTTTGACTTCCAGACAGATGTACAGTAATTTAATCAAACCTTCCCTAGTAGGCGTTCACAGTCTGTTATCTCACCCGTTGGGACCTGACGTGTCAGAATTCAAAACTGTTCTATAATGAAAGGTAAGGTTGGACGTATACGAGGCAACACCCGTAATCAGACACGCTAACATTTCTGCAATGAAATGCATAAACATGCCCCCAAAGTGGGATAACTTAAGTCTCTAAATAGCCTCACATAAAGTCTGACTTGTCTCCAGATGAATCTGCAGCAATCGAACACAGCGTCTCTGCTTAGAGCTTCTGGGACTCGGAATAAGACAAGGGCTTCAGGCCTCTGCATGGAGTCCTCGTGCATCCAGCTCTATTGGGCAAACGCAGCTGAGGCAGGGTCCCCTCACCTCCGGTCCTTGGTCTCACTGTCTCTGTTCTCCCGGCCTTTGGGGGCTGGCAGTGAAGGGAGTGTGGTGTGGGGACTGGGGAGGGCAGCCTGTCCCTACACATCCTTCAGGCTGTCTCCCAGCCCTGCTCCCAAGCCTGACAGATTTCCTGACTCTCATCGTCACACGGGGACTTCTCCCAACTCCACAGCTGCCTTTTCCCTCTCGGACTGGCATTAATTACCTCCAGCTCTAACCCTCTCTTTGGCACTGTTTTTACCACTTGGATCTGAGAGGATTTACTGTGACCCGGTGGAGCTCCCATTTAGCAGGAGACAGACAATAAATAAGAACTAGAACGAGTACATCGAATAGTATTTTAGAAGATGGCGTGTGCTATGGAAAAGAGCAGATAGAGGAAGGCAAGTGGGACGTGTAACGTGCATTCCCACCAGCAGGGTATGACATTGCCCATTTCTCCCCAAACCACCAACGCTTGTTATTAATCTGACTTCTTGATTCTAGCCATCCTAGGGGTAGGAGGTGGTACCCACTGTGGGTTTAGCTAACGGGTTTTCACTGCTTGCTAAAGCTGGATGCTGTCAACACCTTTAGTACATTCGCTCATCCAGCCCTGCGAGGAGGTGCTGCTCCCAGCCTCACCTTCCAGATGAGGAAACTGAAGCACAGAGAGGTCACAAGGGGCAGAGCTGGGATGCAAACCCAGGCAGTATGGTTCCTGACTGTGCTCAAAAACCTTACAGAGGAGTGGGAGACACACTGTGAACTTCTGTCCACAGGATAACTCCATAGGTGCTCTGGTGTAAGGGTGTGGGAAAGCCTGTGGGGACGATGAGGTATCAAGGAAGAGGGGATGATAGTGAAAGTGGGCCTGGAAGGGCAAGTAGGAGTGTGTCAAGTGGAGAGAGGTGACTGGAAGGACACTGCAGGAGCAGAGGGGTGTGCGGAGCAGAGGTCTGGTTCAGGGGATCAGGTGGCCAGACCCTTGCCACCTCCTCGTAACAATCCTACTACTCTGTTATCCACTTCAGCAGAATATTTTTAGATCAGATATTTCAGTTCCACTAGAAGCCAGTGTGTGCTGAGAATTATACCCTCCAGAGTCCACCTGATTATAAAATAAGTGAACAAGTTATTTGAAGACCTCCTAGCATATGGAGGACTCATATGTGCGAACACAGCCTAAGTGAACTCGTCCGTGTGCGACCAACAGAAAATCAAGACAGACGTTATTTAGCGCTGGCGTTCCACGCGCCCTCCTGCCCCCAGAGTGCTCCCTGAAGTCCATAGAGTGCGTGAGGGTGAGAAGGAGATTTGCTCCTGCCTAAGCAACAGATGAGCCCCTGAGCTGGCCACACCTCTCCCCCGGTGAGCATCCTGCTCAGCTGTGTTTAAAGGTACCTCCGACTGCTCCGCTTTTACCCCAGGTGGTGACTTTGGTACTCACCCTCCCATGGGAGGGGGCCCCAACAGAACAGGCGAGAAGTATTTGTGGGATTGTGCCTTCAAATGGGTTTTGTGCAGATTGATCTCATATGACCAAACTGTGGAGCTTGGTGCCTGGAGGGCTCCCTCCAGCTGGAGGCAGCTGTGATGGGAACAGCAGACTCAGTTCTGCCACACCCAGGTGCAGAGCGAGGGTCCCGCCCCTGAGAAGTGACCCAAATCCCACCGCTCAGGTGATGGTGGGCTTTCACATCATGCATTCATCTCATCCCCATAGCAACCCCTGTCTAGTTGTTGCTGTGCTCATTTGATAGCTGAGAAGATCAAGACTAAGAGAGGTGCCCAACCCACCTGGGCCCTGAGAGTACAAAGCCAGCTGGTGAGCGGTAGCCCTGGTGCTCAAACTGGGTCAGAAGTTTTGGGGATCTTTTAGCCTTTGTTTCTTTCCAAGGAGGTTGATTTCTTGCTGCTACAGTACTTTTCAGTTCTAAGAAATCTGAAGCTGTGATACTCCTTGCCCCTTGCAGTCATTGTAGCTCCTGCTTCCCATCCCATTCTTTCCACCAGCAACCCCCCCAAACGCACCCCCTTATATTTTATTCCTATAGATGCTGCTCTGGTTTCTTAGTCCCATTTTTTCCCCTTTGGCATCATTTGTCCTTCCTCCTTCATTTCCTCTTGGCTGTATATTTCTATTTAATAAGGCCAGGGCTAACTCTGGCACCAAAATCAGCAACTAAGCCCTTTGCCTAAAAGCTTTAATTAGAAACAGAAAACTGGAGGAAATGGCTCTCCTGCCCAGTCTGTAAATTACACCAAGGCTCACAGCCAAGCCAGGTCTGTGCTGGGAACTTGGAATGTTCAGCGCCACTTCTCTCATGAGCAACACTCTCCCTCAGTGCTTCCCGAGCCTGGTGGGGCTGCCCCACCTCTCAGCACCCACCTTCACCCTCCTGAGTCAGTCCCCATCCTCAGAGGTTTAGCCTCTGCTGCCCAACTTATTTCTTAAAGAGGAACCAGAAATCCTGAGCTGTATGCAAAATTGTCTTTTAACTCTGAGCAATTAATTCACATGTTTTTAAAACTCTCTGCAGACCATACAAAATATGTCTGTGGGCTATCATTGTGCAACCTCTAATCTAAAATTTTTTTACTGGACTTCCTAGTTTAAAGTTAGTCAGTTTTCTTTTTTCCCTAAAATCCTTCTTAACTAACTTATTAGATCTTCAGAACTGTAGTTCCAGAGTTTAAGCTAAATCAGAAGAAGTTAACTCAGGTTGGTAATAGCTATAAAATTAACACTTAGAAACATTTTCAGCCTCAGGTTCACAGTTGGACTTAATGGAACCCCCTGGTGGAGTGGGGTGGAGTGGGGTCTGGCTTTGTGTGGAGAGGACAGTAGAGGCTCAGCTGGGGGCTCAGAGACCCAAGGAGGGGAAGACGTTTCCACCTTGGTAGGAGACAGACCGCCCAAAAGGGACCACGGAATCGGGGCTCTCCGTTGAGAGGCAGGTGGGTGGGAGAGCTGTGAGTCAGGGCAAGGTGGGTGGTGGGGTCAGTCAGCCCAGGAAGCCAGGGTACCTCAGAAGGAGGCTTGGGCTGCTCGAGTCCTGGCCTCCCAGTGTCACCCTGGCCAGCCTGACGTCACCTAGCTCAGCCAAGGGGCATCAGGGACTTGGAGCTGGAGCTGAATCCCTGGAGACCCATCTGACCCATCACCTGCAGTTAGAAAAACAAGGCCCACAGCTTGTCCCTCTTTCAGCTGTCCTCCCTGCTCAGCATCCCTTAATGTAAAGGTCTTAGAGTAAATGGACCAGTTATGTAAACTTGGTTGGGCACGTCATTTTGCCCCTCTCAGCCTATGAGCAGGAGATGCCGGCACCTGTCTTGGTTTGGGGGCTGCTTCCTGGTGATGCTGCTTGAACCACTTAGGATAAGGAAGTACAGACACTTGGATGTGAGTTTCAGGTTCTGACTCCTCATCAAGTCTGCACAGAGCATTTCCTTTGACACTTTAAACATAAGGAGAAAAAAATCATGCTCAAGGTCTATAGCCTGGCTCCACACACTCCTGCAGGGGCGGGGGGCTGTCTTTTTAGCAGATGTTCCCATGTGCCCTTCATGATTCCTTTAGCTTAGCACCACCTGGCTGGTGAGGGCTGCGCCCAAGAGATGTTGTGTTCATCACAGGGATGTTGATGTAGGATCCTACTGTGGGGACACTTGGCATCAATTGGGTTCTGGTCTCAGTGCTGGGACTAGCTGTGCTTTTCCTGGGCTGCTGGTTCATTTTCATGCTATATATGTTGTAAAAGGTTTCAATGGCTGGCTTTCCATATCCACTTCACTCTGTAAATTGGGGGCCCATGTCTCAAAAGGGTAAACCTTGAAGGGTCATAACATGTGAGCAGTTCTTCATTTCTCTTTCTTCTCCCCACACCAGCCCATCTGTGTTACCACTCCATCTCTCAGGTTGTACCGGTCAGGGTTTGCTGCAGTAAGGGGCAGCCCCTGTGTGCCAGGTGTGCATGTGTCTGCCAGTGGGAATCTGTTAGCAGGCAAGGCCACGTCAGGGGAAAAGCATGTTCATGACCTTATAGCCCAGGAGCAATAAAAAGTACCTGGTGTCGGGCTTCCCTGGTGGCGCAGTGGTTGAGAGTCCGCCTGCCGATGCAGGGGACACGGATTCGTGTCCCAGTCCGGGAAGATCCCACATGCCACGGAGCGGCTGGGCCCATGAGCCATGACCGCTGAGCTTGCGCGTCCAGAGCCTGTGCTCCGCAACAGAAGAGGCCACAACAGTGAGAGGCCCGCGTACCGCAAAAAAAAAAGCATCTGGTGTCCAAATAAACAGCCATACTTGGCTTGGAGTGATGCCAAATGCACCAGGTCTCTCTGGAGGAACTTCACCTCTGCGATGCTTGCTGGTTGAGCTACTTTAGAGGAGTATGGCTTCTGACGGCCCAGCTCGGCCCTGGTGCTCCCAGCACAAAACACTAGATCCTCTCTGCTCAGCCCGTGAGGTTCCCCCTCCTTAGCCTGCTGTCCTGGCCAGGCAGATTTGATTTCCCAATCCACCTTTCTCACACCGCAAGTTTTAGACAAAAACGAGTTGATCCAGGCCTACCTGCTTCCATACCTCGTCTCATACTGTCCCCACGGCTGTTCCTTGCCTGTCCTCTCAGCAAATCTAAGACCTTCTCACCCTCAAGGCCCTGCTCCAATACTGCCTTCTTGCTAAGGCCTTCCTTGAGCCCCTCTGTGCAAAAATGAAGCCCGCTGACCCCATGAATTTCCTTAGCACGTTGTGGCATTTCCCTTAGAGTGGTTCTCCTGCATGCACAGCCTGCCACCTGGCCTGGCCCTGAACTCCTCAGGACTTGGAGCTCCTTGGTTTCATCCATCTCCACTCTCCCTGAGAGTTGTGGGTGTACCCCTGGTAAGCCTGTACTAGCACGCAGGTGTGCATCTACCTGCTGGTGCCCCAGTATGGTTTCTGAATTTGGGAGCAAGGAGTCTCCCAAAGTAGGAGGAGGGTGCATTTGGGTAGTGGGAAAAAAGGAAAAGACATGGTTGTGGGATGGCAGCCTGCATTTGTTCTGAACCAGAAGAGGACGAGTCCTCTGCAGCCTGCTTGGCCTCAGATTTGGCCCCCCAGCCTCCCTAACATCTGGGGGCTCCTGGCTTGTATTATATAGCAGGATCTAATATCCACCTCTGGGTCCCCTCCGTTCAACATGGTGGTGACACCAGTTGCTGAAGCCCACGAAGGAGCACACCCAGTCTGCAGTGGGCTCGGAGCTCCATGTGAATGTACAGAATACTTGATTTCAAAGTGTAGATTGTTTCAGGAAAATGGAGGTTGTTTCATGTTTTCTGTGAACTTGCCGATAAGCCTGCTGTGCTCCCTCCCTGCTACAGAGGAGAAACAGGGGCACACAGAGGGGTGACCTGCTCAAGGCCAAGCACCCCTGTCAGACTTGGAGCTCCTGTCAGCTCAGTTACAGAAAATGCATTTCAGCAGCCCACATCTGGACATCATCAAACAACTTGGAGCCAATGCCATTGGTTGTTTCCAAGCAGATCAAGATAGTGTTGATTTATATTCCAGCAGTACCCTTGCATAACGATTTGGCCATAGGAAAAAATTTGACCTGACCACAAACTGAATTTTGTCTGATAGCAAATGGCCTGCTTAATAGTCAGACCAAGACCCATTCAGAGAAGGGTCTTAAACGCACACCGTGTAAAATTCAGTTTCAACAAACACTCGCAAAGTGCCCACCCCATTCCGGACCTGGATGAGACGCCTTGTGGTGCAGAAAGCGTGGCCCAGCTGTATGGACAGGAAGCCTGGCACACCAAGTATTGACGCAAAATGGGTCTCCTGGGCCACAGAGGAGGGCAAGACCTGCTCCCTGGGTGAAGGAGAGAGCCAGAAAAGTCTTTATGACATCTGCTCTGGGCCTAAACAATAGATATGATGTTGACAAGCATGGGGACAGACAAGGAGGAGGGAAGTGCTTCCAGGAAGGCGGGAGTAGCTCAGAGTGGCTGCACCATGGGTCGGGGGCAGGGCACTGTTCAGTTCTAGGTGAAGCTGAAGTGGTTGGGGGTCAGATAGAGAGATGTCGGGACTTGTTCTAGTCGTGGTGATGGGTTTTTGAGGAGGGGTGCTCTGAAGGCACTCTCCCGGGGGCAGGGTGGACAATGGCTGGAGGAATCAGGTAGGGTACGGGTACAGAGGAGGCTGTGGATGGAAGTGTATGTGACAGAAGATGGGACCAAATGGGGGCCAGCTCAGGAGATGAGGAGGGGCAGCAGAGGTACAGAAGCTGGGTGGGGCTGATGAGCAGGGGCTCAGAGTAAAAGTGACTAGTGCCTTAGAGGACGGAGGAGGCGATGCCCATCATGAGATGCAGAGGGAGCTCTGGGCACAGGCACGGACTCACCTCCTGTCCAGGCAGCTGGGCTGGGCTGAGAGTAGCCCCTGCAGCCAGCAGAGCTCCTGAGTGGCCCACTGGGGCCAGCTGGGAGGGAAGAGATGAATTGGACCCAGCCTTGTTGTGGGGACTCACAGGGAAGATGGTCAGAAAGATGGGTCTTGAGCAGATGGGATACCTGCTCTGATGGAAGGAGGGACCAGGTGTGGAGGAAACATGGTGCCAGATGATGCCTGTCACAGCGCGGATCATCTTGCAGGCTTTAAAGAGTGACCCAGCTGGTGAGAGTGTGAGCAGGGTTTAAACCCAGTGTGTCTGTCTCTGAAGCCCTTGCCGCCTTGACCACTACCCTTCCTGCCTCGGTCCTTGACTCAGCCTGAGAGGACCCAGGCTCCGCCCTCAACGAGCTCCCATTGTGGCAGGGAAACCATCACCAGGCAGGGTGGGAGGATGATGACATGAGAGATGGGCTTGGAGAATGAGGGGCCTGGCTGTCCAGGAGGAGAACAGGAAACACATGGGTCTGTAGCCGTGGAGGAGGAAAAAGGGCACCGAACACCCCAGTGGATGCTGAGCGATCAGTGTGCCGAACTCGGACCATGCGGTACAGTCTGGGAAGCAGTTAGGCAGGCGCAGGCCAGACCTTAATACCTGCCAAGAGGCTTGTACATGGTCCTCAGGCATCAAGAGGACACAGGAGGGTTTGGGTGAAGGGGGAGGCACCTAGTCAGATCCAACCCATGTGAGGGGAAGAAGGAGGCCACTGGGAAGCTAAGCCAGAGACGGTGGAGCCTGAGCCTCTCACAAAGGCCTTGGTGCCCCCAGGACGCCCCCACACTGCACATCAAAGCCCAGCCTCCCTCTCCCACACTCTGCCTGAACAGGGTTTCCTGTGAGCAGCTGGGGCTGGATCACAGTTATTTAGCTAATGTTCTTGGATGGAGTCCCAAGAAAACAATTTTGCTTATTAAAGCAACAACAACAAAGTAACATTGCAAAGCCCACCCCAAAGAGGAATTGTAAAAAGATCGTTGTGGCCCTTTCTGTTTATTGCTTCATTGATTTATCTGTTTGTACATATGTTTATTGGCCTGACTGTATGGTGCCTGTTGCTTAATAAGCCCAAGCTGTATTTATGAGGGTTGTGGAAGTAAGCAGCCCCCAGCCCCGGTTCCCAAGCCTGCAGTCAGCACAAGGTAATGGGAATACTAGGCTGGACTCATGGGAGCCTGGGTCCTGGGCAGGCTCTGGGAGCTTACCCTGGAACTCTAGTGGTTGGTTCCCTGCGCCAGGTGCCTACCACCCCGCAGGTGAGGGGGCTCCCAATGACGCTCATCAGCAGAATCATAGCAGCTGGGGGTGCTTTTTATAGATCCAGGTGCCTGAGACCCACCCCAAACCCCATGGCTCAGTCTCTGGGATAGAGACAGGAAAAGCCCTCCAGGTGACTCTGCTAATTAAGGTGCAACTACTGGACCAGGTGATTTCCAAGGGCCTCCTCCCCACTTCTAGAACCATAATCCAGTGTCTCTCAGCGTTGGAGATGGGAGGGGCAGGATCAAAGAGACATAGCCTGTGAGGAACCAGCATCACCCTCAGCCCTACTGGGTGAAGGAGCCCCTGCATTTCAGGGGCAAGGCTGTGACCTCTCCACACAGCGGGGCCCCCTCGTGGGCCCCCTCCACTCTTAGTGCACCATCCTGGGGACCTGGAGCTGGCATCCCACAAACCGAAAGGTTTATATCCTGGAAATTGGGAAAGCAGATGTCAAGATGTTTGAAGGAAAAAGAAGAGCGTCTCCCAAGGGTGGGGGTTGTGCAGAACTCACTTCTCAGACTTAGCAAGGGTGTGTGTGTAGACAAGAGGAACAGAAGCAGGGCCAGGGAAGTGGCCCAGAAAAGAACAGTCCCAGTGATGGCAAAAATGTGCAGAAGAGCACACTCGGCTTTTAGAAGTCTGTTTGGCACAAGGAGAAGAAAAGAGAGCCAGACATGTGGCCAGGGAGCGAAGACACGGAATTAACAGGCAGCAGTGAGAAGAGACGATGGCTCGGGTCCTGTGTTACTGTTTCTGCTCCAGGTAGAGAGCATCTGATGGAGAGCAGTGAGGGGGTCGTGCAGGAACGGTTGTGAGAGGCTCTGTCACAAGGCAGGTGCAAAAGCATTTGATGGATCCCATTGCATGAATTTGAGTCTCTAGATCCAGGTGAATTGTGCCTGGAGCACAGGAAGAACTTGCTAGTGTGATCGTAGAAATATGGCCTTGTCTTTAAGGATGAATAGAGGATGGGGTATAACGTCAGAACTGTCCCATTTTCAGAAGGATGGTTTCTAGAAACTCCAGGTGGCTGAGACAGACAGGGACCTGGAGCTGCTGTCTCAAGCAGATGAGGAAGCAAAGGGTCCGTGAGCCCTGTGACCAGCTGACAGTGAGCATCATGGCCCACCAGGTACAAACCATTCACCAAGCTGGTCTTCTGCATGACCGCGGGTCAAGGGAGTGTTTAATCTCACCGCATTTGTACTTCAGATGGGTTGACAAAATGCCCAGTCTTTTTGTCTGAGGAGTCATTTGGACTACAGTCAAGCTGGGAGTGTAACTAGATGGTTAATAGTCACAGCAGTCTAATCTCAGCATGACTGGCCCATAGGAGGACTCAATAAACAGTGAATGAATGAATGAGTGGGCCACTGTCAGCCAGGAGGTAATTTTCTTCTTTTGGACTATAGGTTCATACTTAGGCCTACCCTGTTCATGGTTTTTAACAACTTGGAGACGTAAAATGTATCCAGTGATCACATTTGCATATGACAAGACAACGATAGTAGCCATAGCAGAAGACAGAATTAAAATTTACTAAAACCTTGATAAACTGTAACTGTAGGTAATGGACTGATGATTAATGTGAGATAGTTGTGCCATGTGGGTCCCCGCCAAAACTCCACTTATACCTATTAGGATATGTTTTGTTGTCTGTCAAAGAAATCCAACTCAAACTGGTTTAAGCCAACAGAGAAGAAAAAGGTGGATCATTGATTTGACTTCAGTAGGACGGGTCTGGGTGCTCCTCTGGTGGCATTAGAACCCCCTGTCCCCAGTGCTTGGGTCTGCTTTGCTCCATGCTGCCTTTACCTTCACAAAGTGGGGCCCTCAAAGCTCACTCCTTTCTTGTAGCTCAACCAAAGAGAACCTCTCTTTCCTAACAGTTCCAGCAGAAGTCCCGTGACTGAGTCTCCTTGGTGGCATGTCCATCTCTGACCCAATCACTGTGGCCAGAAAAACAAGAGTGTGCTGATAGGCCAGGCCAAAGTTACATGCCAGAAGCCAGGGTGTATGTGGGGGGTCAAGACGTACCAAATCCATTGAACTGAGAGTAGGGAGGGATGAGAGTAGGGATTTCTCCAAGGAAAATTGAGATGCTAAAGGTGAAAGAAGAGAGAATGGCTGCTGGGCAGACCAGACACCCCCAATGTGAGGTTAGCCGTGGCTTAGCCTGGATTCTGTGGGCACAGGGTTCGCTAGGACACACCCTCCCCCCTCGGGCTTACCTCCAGGCTGGGACTCCATCATAGAGGCTTCCTATCTTTCTCTTCTTGGCCCTGTGTCGACAGTGAAGCTGAGATTCAAGCCCTTATCCATCTGGCTCCAAACTCAGGTTGCCTCCATTCCCTCGGGCTCTGGGTAGAAATGGGACAGGTGTCTCCACCTACTGACCCCAGTCAGGACAGGAGGATTGGCTCTGAAGGCTTGTCCTGAGCCAGCTGGCTGTCAGTTGCAGAAGGGGCACCCAAGCATGCTTCCCACTGCATGTCCCTGCAAACCTACAGTGTGTCAACCAGAAGAAGCTGGACCTAGGAAGCTTCCTCAATGCCAGTAATAATGGCCTCATATCCTCTGGGAGGAAGAGGGAAACCTTTGTGTAAATATCAAAACCCTTTTATCGCCCACTCAGTATTTTCTACACAATGCCTGTGGCTCCCTGTGTTATTTCAGCTTGTGGTTTGCAGAGAGAGGTCCAGAGTGACATGGTGGGAAGACCCCAGAGGGAGGACGGGAGTCAGGATGTGGCACCACCTGGCTGCCAACCAACTGCGGGACCCACACCAGTCAGCTAGTCTCACTGGACCTCGCTTTTCTCATCTGTAGAAGGGAACAGTAAGAGCTCATGCACAGGTGTGAACACACATATGTGAAAGCATCTGTCTTTGGGGTGACGGTGGTACCTGAAGAGGACAAGGATCCAGCACAGAGTAGGTGACCCCAGGAATGGAGAGAGGGGCAGGGTGGAGACGTAGGAGAAACAGGAATGCTCAGCGCTGAGGTTCCAGTGGAGACTGCAGGAGGAAATGTGTTCTGCAGGCAGGTGTGTGAGGGAGGCAAGGATGAGGGACCAAGTTTTGGGCTGAGGGGTAGAGGTGAGGAGAAGAACCTAATAAGAGGGAGATGGAGACGGTGGAGGAGTGGCGAGGAGATGTAGGATGAATGAGAATCCAAGAGCATTTGTTTATACATCCCTCAGGCCGTGTGTGTCCACATTTACACCAGGACAGTTTCAGGGCAGCTTCTCTGAGCAAGGACACAAGAGCATTAATTCAGTATGAAAGACATTGACTCCATATCAGAAAGCCCTTCTTCAAATCTCTTTCAATCCTTCCAGTTGGCCTAAGAGATCATCTCAGTTTGGTCCTACTATATCTTTAACGTCCCTTTAATACTTGTTAATCTCCCTTTTTGCAAAGAGAAAAGACTTTAGGATAAGCACTTTCAGGCAAGGGTTTTGGCTAGAACTTTGTTGTACTGTGTAGTTTTCATTGTATTTTTTTTTTAACAGTAACCATTTTATGGCATGGAAGACTGGTTTTCCTTTTGTGGTAGAGATAGAATTTCATTTCCAAACATATTTACTTAAGTAAGAAAACCTAGTTTAAAGAAAAAAATAAGATTAGAAAGATGGTGCAGGTGGCACAAGAATGATTAAATACCCAGAAAGAGACTCTCACAGCAGCTCCTGGCAGCCTTTGCTTGGTTGGATATGGCAAAATGGGAACAAATTTTGTCCTGGAGAAGTTCAGTCCAGTCCAGTTTACTGACTCTGAAGCTGAGTGTCAAAAACTCCTTCCATTGTCCTTGACTAGCCTGTTGACCTAGTAAAGACCACAGATCATTGCTCTGGTGGCCAATTTCCAGCTCAGGGGCCTAGAACATCTGTAGCTCTTTGAGATTACTGGTTCCCAAAGGATTTCACTGCAGAAACAGAAGCAGTCAATGGAAACACCTGCCCTGATTATGACAAGGACACCACTTCCTGAACACTTCCATGGACCAGGCATTGTGTGCCAGTTTCTAATATGTTTCTCATTTGATCCTTTCTATAACCCGTCTAGGTACATATTATCATTATGCCTATTTTTAGGGTGGGAAAACTGAAGCTCAGAGAGGTGCTTGCCTGGAGTCACACAGCTAGCAGACTGTGTGAGGGATTCAGATGTTGCAGGCTGCCTGTTCTCATGCTCTTTGCCTGGCAGTGTGTGGCCTCTGCCTGAGCAGAGGCTCAGCTCCCGTGCGGGACCCCAGCCCTCTCACATGAGGCCCAGCCAGGCTCCCCAGGAGTTGCATGGTTTACAAAGGCGGTAGAACCTGGGTGTGTGCGTCATCCCTTCATAACTGCAGCCACTTTAAATTGACCTGTTCCCACTGGGGAAAGGTTTTGTAATCTGATAAAGAAACGTACATTTCCTTGAAAATAATTTAGCAGTTCCTATTCTTGTTCCACCTTCACAGTGACTACTTTTCCTAAGCAGAAAAACCTACCCTTGGTCTAACAAAGAATTTGAGGCCATTTCTGGGCAGGATGGGCTCTCTGGGAGACACGGTTTACATGTCAGAGGGCTGGCATCCCAGGACATTTGGGCAGTTTATGGGGACCATGAAAGAGAACTGTGAAATTGGAGCTGTCGCCATAGCCCTGTGACTTTGAGGGCATGGCTGCATGTCTCACATGAGGCCCCAGCCTCAGGAAAAGCTTTTCTGCTTCCATAACTTCACCCTTAACCCCACCCTTGCTCCCTGAGACCCCTCTCCACAGCTCCCCTCTTCCTCCATCCAGCCCCTCTGCTCTCTCCTCCCTCCACCCCTTGAGGAAAAAGGTTCATTTCTGGGAAGCATTCCAGCCCTGCTCCATCTTCTCCCCAGAAATCAGCTGGGTCATTGGTGGAAACTGAGGCTTACAGAGGTTAAATGACTTACCCAAGGTCACACTAATAATTAGTGCAGTGCTGGCATCAAAGCCAGGTCCAACCTCCTAGAAAACCCACGCTTTTCCACCCTGCACACAGCTGCACCCTCTGTGCTGTCTCTCCCTATAGATCACCCTTCACTCTTCCAGACCAAATGGGAAGTCTTTATTAGATAGATGGGACAAAACACACTGAATTTTAACCATAGTCATGTAAAGATAATGGAATCATAAATCATTTTCTCCCTTTATTTAAAATATTTTTTTCACTTTAACTTCCATAAAGAAACAGACATTTTAATAATATATCATAGGGCTTCCCTGGTGGCGCAGAGGTTGAGAGTCCGCCTGCCGATGCAGGGGACACGGGTTCGTGCCCTGGTCCGGGAAGATCCCACATGCCGCAGAGCAGCTGGGCCCGTGAACCATGGCCGCTGAGCCTGCGCGTCCGGAGCCTGTGCTCCGCAACGGGAGAGGCTACAACAGTGAGAGGCCCGTGTACCGCAAAAAAAAAAAAAAAATATATATATATATATATCATATATGTAGATATTTTATATGTGTGTGGGTTTTTACACATATACTAAATTTGACATGGGTGTGTCATGCTTCAACATACACACACATTCACATATTTTAAATTTGACATGACATTTAGCAAAATAGAAACTAAGAATTTCAGCTGGTGGGCAATTTCTTTTACTTTTGGGGCTAACATTTTGAAATTGAGGGGCATATTCATCATTAGCATAACTCTAGCCTGGAGTCAAGGCTGGCCTCTGAAGACTGCCTGCCCTTGTGCTATCATTCAGAGAAAATTCCAAAATATGTTTTCCTTTAAAGAACTCACTAAAGAGTTTCCCCAGCAGACAGTTAAAACCTCAGATGGGCACAATTCCTCAATGTGTGTTGTTCCCAGCAAGACCCCCATCTCTCCCTGGCCTGACCCTGCCTACCCTCATTTCATTGTAAATGCTGTCAGTGACGAGGCTACAACCCCAGTCCTGCAGCCACACTGATCAGCTTCTGGGGCCACAGGCCTGCTTCTCCCCACTCCAAGCTCAGAAGTGGTCAGTCTTTTGTAAAAGCACAGAAAAGGCATTCTCCCAAGAGCCAGGCCGGGCCAGACAAGGAAGCCTGTGAGAAGAAAAGGTCACATCTGAGGGGACACATCACCCGGGACTTCAGAGAGCAGATTTCTAGGCAGGCAGGCCTCAGAGTCACTTCCTGCTGGGCAGCCCAGGGTCACCAGGGAGGGAACTCGAGCTTAATGCACTTAGGAAGAGCAGAAGGGAATGGGCAGCACCCTGTAAAGGGAATTAAATCTTTACCTTCATTTAGACAATAATTTGATTTAGAGCATTAAAAAAAAAAACCAACCTCTGTTTTATAGAGCATTTACTAGTGTCAGGTTCAATGCTAGATTGTTTTTTAGATACACAGTATCTCAGATTAGTTGGAGAATTGAGCATAAGTTTCCTGGTTTGGAAATAGAGGCTAGGTGGACAGATGGCTGGGGCCTTAGCCAGGACCAGAACCTGAGGCTGGAAGCCCAAACTCTTTCTCCTGCTCTGTAGCAAGTCCACGGGCCAGGCCCGGTGCTGGAGACCAAGATCACAAAGTGAAGGAGGTGAGCTCCTGGTCCATTATGGTTCCTTCTCCATAAGATGAAAAGAAACAATCTTTAAAAAAATTTTTTTTTTTTTAACAAAAAGAGAAATTGCTTTTGTCTGACTTTGGACTTAAAACAGTCAGCCATCAGTGCACTGTGTGAAATGCTAAATAGAAGTTTGATTCAGCAATGTAAACTTCTTTAGTATCTCAAACAGTCCCTGCGGGCAACACACGGGGAGCTTTAAGCTGGAGGAAGCAGCCTTGAGTCAAGTGTCCAGCTCTGCACTGGAATGCGGTGTGAGCTCAGCCATGCCAGTCCTCTTCCTAGGCCTCAGTTTCCTCAACTAGTAGATGAAGGGGGTGAATAGTCCAAATGTTCCATTAGATGGAATGTGATTCCTTACCAGGTGATGAGTTCCCCCAGCTGAGAAGTAAGCAAAAATAGGCTGAATACCCATTATAGAAAGGATGCTGAATTGGACCCCATTAAACTGGCCTTATGAGTGGGGCCAATTCTGAGCTGTATCTCTGGCACAAAGTCTGCTGCTTAACAATATGATACATAATAAATAAGTGTTGGGTAGATGGATGGACACACTTCCTGCTTGGTGGGAGGCTGACCTAGACAGCCATGAAGGTACTCCCTGCCTGAGATCACTGACTTCCTTGCCACTCTCCCAGAAGTCCTGACTCACACAGCTTCTCCCGAATACCTTGAAGTGGAGGCCTTGACTGCAAATGTTGGGCTCTGTGTGAGATGTTCCCAAGGACTGTCATGAAGGCTTGGAGGTGAGCAAGGCAGTGGGTACCGAGTGTCAGGCATGTAGTGCATGCTGAGGAGTGCTAGCTGCTGCTGCTGCTTGTGTAGCAGGAGGTGGAGAGAAGGGGAGATGAAGGTGAAGGTGGGGAGGGAGGAAGAGGAGGACAGCGGGGACAGTGACTCAGGCACGCTCTGTTGGGAGGCAGGTAGCCCGGTCCTCTTTCTGGTGCCCTCCATGTCAGGGCCTGCTCCTGAAGCAGCGGGGCGCACACCTGTTGTTGAATTGTTCCTCTGCACCCTGTTAATGTCTGCAAACTGGAGGGCAGCTTCAGTGGCATGGACGCTTGGGCTCTGAGTCTATAGACTTGTGTCGCGTGCTGGGTCAGTGCTGATTTTTTGGTGTGACTTGGGCAAGTCATCTAACCTCCTTGAGCTTCCGTTGTCTGTACCCCGTCCTTATCACTCTTATTGTAGGGGCCCGGGGGAAGGCCTGCAGCTGTAGACTACACACTGTGCCATGCCTGGAACAGCAAGCAGAGCCCCGTTTTTTAACCCTGCTGGAAAAGGTCATCGTCATTTTGAATCTTAAACGGGCACACTTTCCCTCTGCGGCTCCCATCACTGCAGCCAATCTCTGGGCTCAGTGGGCTCTCATAGCCTGTGGAAAATGACCGCCTTCTCCTTCTCTGCTATGGGATCACCTACCTATATATTTCCTGTGGCCAAACCAAACTACACAAACAAATTCCCCTCTTTTAGACAAGCTGTGTGCTTTATACACTGTTCTGCACCTAGCCTTTTTTTTTTTTTTTTTTTTTTTGCGGTACGCGGGCCTCTCACTGTTGTGGCCTCTCCCGTTGCAGAGCACAGGCTCTGGACACGCAGGCTCAGCAGCCATGGCTCACGGGCCCAGCCGCTCCACGGCATGTGGGATCTTCCCAGACCGGGGCATGAACCCGTGTCCCCTGCATCGGCAGGTGGACTCTCAACCACTGCACCACAAGGGAAGCCCCCCTTTTTTTTTAATAATGGCTTTATTAAGACATAATTCACATACCATACAATATACCATACAATTCACTCATTTAAAGTGCACAAGTGGTGGTTTTTTAGGCTATTCACAGAATTGTGCAACCATCACCACAATCAATTTTAGAACATTTTATCATCCCCAAAAGAAGGCCTGGACCCATTAGTAATCACTACCCACCCCCAGCTTTAGGGAACCACTAATCCACTTTCTGTCTCTATAGGTTTGCTTGTTCTGGACACTTCATATAAACGGGATCACGCAATATGTGGGGTTTTGTGCCTGCTTCTTTCACCCAGCATGTTTTCAAAGTTTATCCATGTAGTAGCATGTTTGGGCACCTTGCTGTTTGTACTTCAAGATAAGTTGGAAATCATCCCATATCAGAACATATAAATCACCTACCTATACATTGCCTCATTCTTTTGATTTTACTCTAGTAATTTGAGTAGGCAAGATATTATAATTCAAGATTCCAACGGTATAAAAAGGTATTCAGGGAGGAAAGTCCTTGCACCTCTGTCCTGTAGCAACCCCTCCCTAGTCATTTCTCCTGCATCCTTTGAAGGGTGTTTTTGGCCCATGCAAACAAACACATGTATAAATACAGTCTTTTCCAGCTCTTTTTTAACTCAGTGGTAATAACAAAACACACACTGTTTTTTCCCTTGTTTCTACTTAATAGAATACCTGAGATGTTTTTGTCTCTCAGGCGGAGCTTCCTCATTCTTTTGAATGCCTCATTCTTTTGAATGCCTGCATTCAATGGTTTGCATGCTGGTGACTACATTTGAGCAATGAATTCCTAAAAGTGGGATTGCTGGGTTAAAGGGTTTGTGGAGAGCGTGCTGATCCCCTTCCACACCCACCCCCCTCATTTCTCAATGCTCCTCTAGGACCTGCCCAAGCAGCATGGTACTATTCCACTGTACGTCATTCTAAGAGATGAGAAACAATATCCCAGAAGAGTTTTAATTTGCAATTCTCTTTGACTAAGGTTGAGCATTTTTTTTGTATATTTCAGAGAAAGTTCTATTTTCTTCTCAGCGAATGGCCTGATCCTATCCTGGGTCCATTCTTCTGTTGGGTTGTTCTTTTTCTTATTGATTTGCTTTAAGGAAATTGTCATATGAGTTGGAAATATGTTTTCACAGTTTTATACTATTTCTTTGACTGCTTTTGGTTTTTCTTTTATTTTTCTTTTGGGTCATGCAAAAAAAAATTTTTTTAATTTATTTTTAGCTACTTTGGGTCTTTGTTGCTGCACATGGGCTTTCTCTAGTAGCAGCGAGCGGGGTCTACTCTTCGTTGTGGTGCGTGGGCTTCTCATTGCAGTGGCTTCTCTTGTTGCGGAGCACGGGCTCTAGGCGCACAGGCTTCAGTAGTTGTGGCGCACGGGCTTAGTTGCTCCACAGCATGTGGGATCTTCCCGGAACAGGGCTCGAACCCGTGTCTCCTGCATTGGCAGGCGGATTCTTAACCACTGCGCCACCAAGGAAGTCCCGCATGCAAAAAATTTTTTAATGTAAGTCACATTTATCAGCCTTCTATTAAATGGCTTCTGAAGTATGTGTCATATATAGAAGGGTCTCCTCAAATCAGAGATTATAAAAGAAATTTATGGCTCCTTTTAGTACTTTTTTGGCTTCATTTGCTTCATTCTTTTTAGAGGCTGCATAGAGTTTCATTGTATGAGTATGGCATAATTTACTTCACCATTCTTCTGCTATTGGGCATATGGCTTGTTTCCAGTCTTTTCCTATTAAACGTGATGCTGCTGTGAATCCCCTCATACATGATACTTTGGTGCACATGTGGAAGCATATCTGAGGAGGCATTCCTAAAAGTGGAATTGCTGGATCAAAGAGTACATGCATTTTAGATTTTGAAACATATTGCCAAATTACTTTCCAAAGAGGTTGTCCTGCGTTCCTCCTTCCAGTTGTATATGAGAGGGCCTTGCCAGCTCTTTTTTTTTTTTAATGAGAAACATCTTTGTTTATTTTCTTCTCAAAATATTCAGTGTGTGGACAATGGACAAGCAGACATGCTGGAATGTTTGGGATAGAGACCTTCCTCAGCAGGCTGGCCTAGTGAGTGTGTTTGTCTTATCCTGATACCTGATGGGCAGCCTGTGGCTGCCCTCAAAAAGACAATATCAAATATATAACATGTCTTTAAAAGATTTTAGCATAAATTGTCTATTGGGCCACAAGAAACTCCATGCCCCTTATCTCTTAGCTGCCTTCCTTTCTGGAGGAGAAAGTGAAGAGGTTTGTCTTCATGTTGTATTGGAAAGAGACAGAAGTTTGAAAGAACTGCACTTCCATATTTTACCTCTAATTAAAACCCTTCTTTATACTGAATTATTGCTCTTTTTACACATTTTAAGAGTAATCATTCTAAATACTTGAGACCATTGAGGTTTTGTCTCATCCCCTCCCCCTTCATCTTCACTCTCTTTAGCAGAACTTCTCTCATCATTAGCTGATGTCTATTTTTATTTGTGAAATTTGTTTAATAGCATTTCCATCTTGCTAATTTTAAAGGTAGCCATTGTCTCTCTCCATTTAAGAGAGAAAAGACCCAAAGCACAAAGGTGTTTTTACACCTTTTGTGTTTTAAAAACACAAAAACTGTGTTTTTACAACCAGCTCTGCAAACTTGATCAAGTTGTTGACCCCTCAAAGTCTGTTGGCTTCCTTGCTCAGAGCAAGGACAGTGAAGACAATGGGCTGCCTGGAAAGTGAGAAGAAAAGCATGGGTGAAAGTATCTAACTTGGGGCCTGCGTTATCAGTCTTCTCTGGCTGCCATCCCAAAATACCACACACTGAGGGCTTTAACACAGAAATTTATTTTCTCACGTTCTAAAGGCTGGAAATCCAAGACCAAGGTGTCATCAGAGTCGGGTCCTGGTGAGAGCTCTCTTCCTGACTTGTAGACGGCCACCTTCTTGCTGGGTCCTCACGTAATGGAGAGAGAGAAAGAGAGAGATATCTCTGGTATCTCTGTCTCTTTTTATATGGACACCAATTCTATGGATTAGGGCCCCACCCTTATGACCTCCTTTAACCTTAAGTACCTCCCTGAAGGCCCACTGGGGTAGGGCTTCAACATATGAATTGGGGGGATGGGAGGGGACACAATTTCGTCCCTAACAGCCTAAGACACAAAATGCAGCCCACAGGCCGAGCATCATGAAATCAGCATTTACCCCAGTGAGATGAAATCCACGGTCCCCATTGTGATCCCAGACTGGGCTCCTGACTGTGCTGCCAGCCTCATGCCTCCCCTACACTGTGGACATACCACTTTCTCTCAGATCCACCCTCAGACCATACCCTCTCCTGCTTCATGCCTCCACCTGTATCCCTCACCCAGCATACCCTCACCTTATCCAAACCCTACAGGGTCTTCCTGACCCCCAAGACCAGGTCAGGCCCCAGGTTACCCACCCTGACAGCCCCATGCACATCATTCTGGGCACCACTTGTACCATCTGGGGTGTTTTTCCACTGAGCTAAGTTCCCTGGGCAGAGGCCCACTGAGATGTGTCCCCAGCATCCCACAGGGGCTAGCACAAAGTGGATGTTCAGGCGGTGCTTGCTCTCAGACCACTCACGCTGTGCACACACGCTATTGCTCACTTGAAGGCTCGCTTCTGTGATGGCAGAAAATGTAGTTCTTCCCTCTTCACCTCAAACTGCTGGTTAACTGCTGGCACCAGAGCTGAGAGCTGTCCTTCCTCAGTCCTTATCATGCTTTGTTTCTCCTCCCTTCCTTCTTTACCTAGAGTCAGAATCCTCCTTGCCCCACCTTTGCAGCTGACTGTGTGTCTCTCTCTTGGTTTATCACTGAACGGTCCCACGCTGTGCAGGCAGCTGGTTACCGAGGCTCTGTGTGGCCAGAGGTCACTCCTGCACCAAACTGTCTGGACAGGTCATGGAGCTTCGAAGCAGCTTTGGTCCTCTTGGCACCCCTGGAGACGGCCACAGCTGGCTTTGTCCCTATCTGGACAGGGCCCTGCAGTGTGATCATGCAAGCAGTTGCTGTGCCACTCAGTATTTTTAAAAATGGGGGTTGGACTCAGCTGAGCCCATGGTCAGGGAGAGCCACTTGAGCACTGGAGGGAAAGACCTGAGCTGTGAGCAGGTGCCCTTGGACAAGAAGTAAGCCATCCTCAGTCAAGGCCAGGGAGGCAGAGAGGGCAGGCCATGCACAGGCCTAACAGGCCAGGGGAGGGAGTGGTGGCCGGAAGCCCACCCAGTTCTCCCTCTGTTCATCCAGTCATGTTTTCTGCCCCATGCTCTGCCCTGACCCCATGCCAGGTACTGGAGCACTGTGCTGGCCACTCTCCTTTTTCATGCATCAGCCCAGCAGACCTTCTGTGAGCACTTGCTATGTGCCAGATGCTGTGATGGGTTCTGGGATCCCAGGGAGCTGTCACTGGGTGAGCCAATGATATCCAAGCACCAAGGACTGTGATGAAGAAATAGGCCATGCTTCAGAGCAAGGTGGTTCCAGGAACAAGGAGGAACAGAGGGGCAGGACCAGGAAGGCTTCCTGGAGGAGGTGACGTAAGCACTCTGCCCTGAGGCTAGCTAAGTGGGAAAGTTCTCAAGGTCATTCTAGGCAGGGGAATAGTGGGTCCCAGACCTAGTCTCTGGGGGTTCAGCCAACTCTGCTTAGTAACCTGATCCTAGGGTACCTGGAGAGGAAAGTCAGAGAGCCTGAGGACCTAGAAGGCCGAGAGACACCATTAGAGCCGGGTCCCTGTGTGGGCGTGCCCTGGCTTCACTGGGTTGTGGGGGCTTTTCCCAACTTTACCCACTGTCTCCAGCCCTAAGAGGGAGAAAAACCCAGGAGGAAGCTGGAGGCTCACCCCCATCAGGGCCACTGCAGGGGGCTGCCTCCTTCAAGCCGCACGCACTAATGAGACACCCCACCCAAGGAGGAGGACCCTGGTGCCCAGGTGGGGGCTGAAAGGCAACAGTAGGACTTGGTCATTCATTCATTCATGCAGTCAAGGATCCCGCATCCCTGTGGGGCTTGCCTGCTACAGCAGGGAGACAGAAATCAAAAAACAATCTCTAGTTACATCTGATGCCCATGGTGCTGGGGAGAAAGATAAGGTAGGAAAGGGAGAGGAAATGGCAGGCCAGTTGTGGGGTGAGGAGCGGGGGTGGCACTGCCATGGGGTAAGCGCTGCTAGGGACCACTTTTTTTGCTGCCAATTCCATTGGGACCTTAATAATGTGAGAAAGGAAGCCAGTCCCAGGGTCTCCATCATCACTGGTTACCCGCCCGCTGGACCTCTGTTTCCCACTAGCCCTGAAGAGTGAGGGGCTTCCCTCCACCTCAGTCACATCTTTCAGTCTGGCTCCCCGCAGCTCCCCTCGCCCCCCCCCCCCCCCCCAGCTGCCTGTCTCCTTTGCTCTTTCTCTGCTCCCAACTCATCATGGGTTTTTACCTTGGGAAAAAAAAAAACCCAGGCATGGAAACCTCTTAATACAAACCAGATGAGGGGGCTGTTGAAAATGTTTTTCTCCACATCAATCACCCGGATCCTTGCTGTGCTGAGAATTTGGTAAGCCCTCATCAGAGCTCCTACCAAGAATCCCTTCCAGACTTTGCCTGACGAGACGCAGGGAAACAATGCCGCCTTCTGTGTGTTTAGTGAAGCACCTTTTTGCACGCACTCACCCCCACTCCTGCTTGGATTCAGGTGGATTTGGGAGTCAGCCTGTCCTGCTGGTGCCGACAGGGGGGCTGACCCTCTGCAGTGAGGAGAGCTGCAACGTGGAGTTGGGCCTCCCTCCTGCCAATAGTCAGCGGCCCCATGGTCCCCCCACTGAGCCCTGTGCAGTGCACGCCTAGGGGTCTGAGATAGGAAATGCTGGATTTGGAGCATGTGGCAAGCAGGACCTGGGACCTCTAGGAAGCCCTTCCCCAAATTAAGCTTAGGAATGCAGGAGCCATCAAGCATCCATGAGGGCTGGTCCTGGAAGGAGAGCCCTCCCCTCCCAGGGCAGAGAGCTCAGCCCAGAAGCCAAGTAATGAATGGACGCGAAGGCGCCTTGTGTACTGTTAACCAGCCTTGACAATGTCATCACTGCTGTCCATTGTCCGACAGCAAATCTGAGCCGATGCCCTTCTGTCCCAGGCTGTGAGGAGCGCTGAGGCCACACACCCAGCAGGCCCCTCCTGACCAGTGGAGGATCCGGATCAGGAAGCAATGTGACCAGGGCTCCAGTGAGGAGGGGGCATGGGTTGAGGGAGTCAGAGAGGGCCTTGACCTAGCCAGGGCCAGTTTAGGGTGACTTCCTGGCTTCAGTCTCCTCAGTAAGCACAAAGGGGAAAATAGCACTGGGAGGGGGTGTTTTGAGCAAAATAATGAGAAGAGCGTGGCAGGTGATGGTAGCTGAGGTTGTCTGTACCAAGTACGGCAGGAGCAGATGTCTTTGCAGTAGACTTGAAGGTGAGGCAGAACTCGTGGGAGGAGCCTTTCCAAGCCAAGGGCAGCAGGTGAGGAGCCCAGGGGCATGATCAGGGCTCAGATGCAACTGGAGCTAGAGTGGAAGCAAGGGGGTGTGAGGGGAACAGAGGCAGTGGGGAGCCCATGGAGGGCAGGGAAGACCCCCCCAATGGCCCCACTAGGGCTAGGAGGCATGAATTTGAGACAGGAGAGGATGATCAAAGGCTTGGACCCCTCTTTTAACAGCTTCTAGAAGTGTGCTATTCAATACGGTAGCTACTAGCCCATGTGACTATTGATTTTTTTTCATATTTTTAAAATTGAGATGTAATTCACACAACATAAAATTCACCTTTTTAAGGTATACAACTGAGTGGTTTTTAGCGTATTCACAGTGTGCAACCATCTCCACTACCTGATTCCTGAACATTTCCATCACCACAAAAAGAAACCCTTGCAGTCACTTCCAACCCCCCCTTCTCCCGACTCCCAGCAACCACTAATCTACTTTTTGTCTTTGTAAATCCAGAGTCCTCTTCTGGACATTTCATATAGATGGAATCATACAGTGTGTGGCCTTTTATGCCTGGCTTCCTTCACTTAGCGTAATGTTTTCAAGTGTCATCCATGGCTACTTAAATTTAAAGTTCAATGAAATTAAAAATTCAGCTCTCCAGCTGAGCTGGTCACGTTTCAAGCGCTCAATAGCCAACATGTGGCTTTCAGCTTCCACATGGTACAGCTTGGCAAACACGTCCATCATCACAGAAAGTTCTCTGGAGCAGTGCTCCTCCAGAGTGCCCTCAGTGGACAGTAAGTGAGGAACAAGAGGAGACGTGAACCAGATCCCCTTCTCAGGTCCCCAGAGGTCATAATTGGGATCCACCGATGATTTTTGCTATTTCAAAAACTGATGGGCTTCCCTGGTGGCGCAGTGGTTGAGAGTCCACCGCTGATGCAGGGGACACGGGTTCATGCCCCAGTCCAGGAAGATCCCACATGCCGCGGAGCAGCTGGGCCTGTGAGCCATGGCCGCTGAACCTGCGAGTCCGGAGCCTGTGCTCCGCAACGGGAGAGGCCACGGCAGTGAGAAGCCCGTGTACCGCAAAAAAAAAAAAAACTGATGAAAATCATGCCTTGCATGGAATCAGACTCTCAGGCCAACCCAACACTAGGTTTCTTGGCTTTTAGCCATAGTTCTCTCAGCGATGTGGGAGTCTGCCTATCTGCAGCCATCAGAGGCTCTGACTGGCAGCTGCAAATAACTCTGATTAATAATGATGGGAAAATAAGTTAACTGTTAGTACATAAACACGGCTTGGGACACATGATCCTTTCAGGGGGAAGGAGAATAATAAAAAGGACGCTTGTGTGATTTTACCATCTAGAGGCAACCATTATTAGCATTCTTGTTGATAGCCTCAAGATTCAGATTTTGGGGAGTGCATGAGGGTACACACATAGAAATATGCATAAATGTATGGTATTTAAATGTATGTATATATCTGTGTTTAATTTTAAAAGATCAATTTATACACACAACTTAAACACACAAAACATCCCTGACAATTTACAATGATCTTTCTAAATAGAAATTGGGGGCTTTTCCAAAGGCAATGGGTATACTATATCATTACTCAATAAAACCAGTTCTTCTAAGCTCATTTCTTTTTGTTTGTTTGTTTTATTTGTTTTATTTTTGACTGCGTTGGGTCTTCGTTGCTGCGCACATGTTTTCTCTAGTTGTGGCGAGCGGGAGCTACTCTTCATTGCAGTGCGCAGTCTTCTCATTGTGGTGGCTTCTCTTTGTTGTGGAGCACGGGCTCCAGGCACGCGAGCTTCAGTAGTTGTGGCACGTGAGCTCAGTAGTTGTGGCTCACAGGCTCTAGAGCACAGCCTCAGTAGCTGTGGTGCAAGGGCTTAGTTGCTCTGCGGCATATGGGATCTTCCCGGACCAGGGCTGGAACCCATGTCCCCGGACCAGGGCAGGTGGATTCTTAACCACTGCACCACCAGGGAAGCCCTGAGCTCATTTCTATTTAACCATTTCTGAAAGCTCAAGTGATGGCACAGTGCAAAAATAAGCAATTTACAGCTGTCTTGAACTTTTGGAGAAGAGAGAAATCTTGGTCAAAAACGTGCTTCAAAAAAAAAAAAGCATTTTGTAATGGAAGAATTCAAACATTTGCAAAATAGACAGCAATAGCATAATGAACTCCCATGGACCCACATCCAGCTCCACTGAATTTCAAATCTACCCCATCCATATCCCCTTCTCCTCTTCATTACTTTGATTTATGGCTTAGTCGTCTGTCTTGTAAAAAGCCTTAGCTGGATTTTGTGTTTTAGCCAATCAACTGTCTGCCTTTTTTACTGAGAAGTTTATGGTTTCAGCTTGTCTCTTCTTTTTCTATGCTCCTTTGTTAATCCTTCCTTTTTGTAAATAAAACTGTAATCCATATGTGCCTCTGTCAAGACAAGAACTGTACTGTGCCCTCACGTCCCTGATGTCCCCTCCACCCAGTTTCCATCATGTTATTATGGACATGCTTCCTCTATTTTCTTTCTTGGTCTTAGCTAATTAGGTGGTGGGGTGGGGGAGGGGTGGCCGGCCAACAGTCTTTTCTTGGGAATCTGACCACCCCTTGATCACGACTCTTGGGGCATCTCTTGGGTTTGTCTATTCTCTTGTCTGAGATCTTCCTCCAGGATGGTTTCCCACATGGGTCTTTGTGTGGCACACCATCTAGGGCCTTACGTGTTTGAGAATGTCCTGGTCATCTCCTCACATTTGGATGCCAGTTTGACTGGATGTAAAATTCAAGGTTCAAAGTTCAGTACTTAGTGCTTCAATACTCACACTGATTCCCAAAACCATTGCTCCCTTATCATCTTGCAGGCAATGCTGCTGTTGGAAAGCGTGGTGTCCATCTGGTGGTGTTTTGTTCCTTTATCACATGCTCTGCTCTCTGTGGAGACTTTTAGGCCTCTCTCTGTCTCTGATAGTCTTCAGTTTCACTATAACATGTTGAGGTATGAGTTCTTTCTTAACTCTATTTGGTGTTCTGTGGGCCTTTGCAATCTGAGAGCATTCATCTTGTTTAATTCTGGAAATCTGTCTCTATTATTTCCTGTGTTTTTTGTTTTTGTTTTTGTTTTTTGCAGTACGCGGGCCTCTCACTGCTGTGGCCTCTCCCGTTGCGGAGCACAGGCTCTGGACGCGCAGGCTCAGCAGCCATGGCTCACGGGCCCAGCCGCTCCGCAGCAGGTGGGATCCTCCTGGACCGGGGCAAGAACCCGTGTCCCCTGCATCAGCAGGCAGACTCTCAACCACTGCGCCACCAGGGAAGCCCTTCCCCTGTGTTTTAATCATTTCCTCCTACAGGTACTATTGGCGGTCTACATATTATATATTAATAAAGCCTGATTTCTTATTTAATAAGCGTACGTATAAATAGAAAGGGGGACTTGCAAAAAGAAACGGTTGAGAATTATAGGCATATCACAGCCATCTTCTTTTTTTTAAATAAATAAATGTTCCCAAGAGCTTGCTCCATCCTCATCTTGTGCTGATTCTATGTGGGGGTTTTCTTGTTACTACTCACATCAGCCTCTCATACTAGGTCCTGCTTTGCAGACGAAGAGAGTACAGCACTGGGAGGTGAAGGGCCTGTCCAAGGTCACACAACTGGACATGGGCAGTGATGGGTATGCACCTCTGTCCTCCTGACTCCATCAGCTGAGCTCTTTGATTGGCAGGGGACTGTCAGAGTGGAAGTTCTCTGACTCCTTTGCTGAGCTGCTTCTGATGAGGGCTGCTGGGCATCACTCTGGTTCCCCCATGACCTGAGACAAAGGGACATTTGCACTGAGAACAGTGTCTCTCACCTGGAGCTCTGTGGCAGGCCTGGTATGAGGAGTACCCTCTGGCCAGGTTACAGCCTCTAGAAATTCCACTTTGTGGAATCTCTAGCAGCAAGCATCCTTCTCCTTGGGCCATACCACCTCTCCTGTATTTACCCCCCTGAGCCTGTTTCCCCTGGTCTCACCATCCTGGCCCCCACTGGTGTGCAGGTGGCCTCCCAGGATGCTGCGGGTCTCTGCTCTGTTCCTGGTCATGCCTGACCAGGTCCATCCAGCCAGGCAGGGGCAGCCCAAGCAGGGGTGCAAGGGCCCCCTCCATGTCTGCGGGTGCCCTAGGCAGAAGCACAACTCGTTGCTCCAGGTTGAGTGATGCTGCATTTCCCATGTCCCACTGGTTGGAGCGTCCGGGGCTACCTGCTGGGCTTGGCAGCTTCACTCCACCAAGTGCAGGCACACGCAATGAGACTGCACATTGAACGTTTTTAACGTGGGAACTACCACCCCCTCCCCAGACCTTTTCTGTGCCAGATCAGCTACTCACTAGTGCTGGACATACTTGACACAACACCGTGTCGTGCGGGGCACCTTACATGCTCACACCTTCTGGCTCTTATATCTGGTTCACAAACGTCAACTCCCAGAGGTGACCATGTGGGCAACACAGGCAGGTATTGTCAACAAATACTGATTGGGTGCCTACTGTGTGCTCAGCACAGGTCTGGGCCCTGGAGAGATAGTAACAAAACAGACAGCAATCCCTGCTGTATTCTGGTTGGGGAAGATAGGCAGTAAAGAAGGTTTCAATATGCTGGAAGGTTAGTGCATTATAATAAATAAATAAATAAATAAAGTGAAGACAGCCCGGAGTGCTGGGGCGGGGGGCTGCGGGGGAGGACGTGACAGTTTTCAACGAGAAGGTGACATTTGAGAAAAGAAGTGAAGGAAGTGACAGAATTCACCAGGTGGCCATCTGGAGGAAGAGTGTTTCAGGCAGCAGGAACAGCGAGTGCAAAGTCCTGAGGTAGGAGAGGGTCCCTTGTATTAGAGGAACAGCACAGAGAATAATGTGCTGGAGGTGAGGGAGAGGGGAGGCAAGTGGTGGCCAGTGGGGTCAGGGGATAACAGAGGCCCAGATCACTCAGGCTCAGATGGAGAGGGACCAGCCTGTGGTCACACAGGCAGGCCACACATGGGGCCCAGCGTCCACACTCATGGTCTCCCCCAGCCTCCCCCGCCCAGAACCTGGAGCAAAGCCCAAAGCACAGCCTTACATGGAAAAACATTTGCCTCCCTGTCTTTGTCAGCTGTCTATGTTTACGTGTAGGTTTTGAAAACAAAATGTGGGCTCTGTGGCACAGTGGGGCAGAGGCTTATAAATGCTCTGCAGCGCCATTCGGGCTGGAGTCTGGGAGAGGGGCCAGTGGTCCTTGGGCAACTGCAGGGCCTGCCAGGGGGTCTCGGCTCAGGGTGGGTAAGGGCTGTTTTCAGTGAGAAGCAGGAACTGTCTTCTGTTCCCCGGTCAAGGTTTCCATTCTCTCTGTAAAGACCAGCAGAGAGAGCAGGGGACAGGGAGTAGGGAGATGGGGCCAGGCCCTGCTCACCATCTGCGTGGCCTGGGGGAGGTCAGCCCAAGTGTCTCAGCACAAGGGACTTAGCCTCCTTGTCATCAGAATGGAGGAGTAGAGCTAGTGGGCATGGTTGGCGAGACGTCTAGTCTGACTTGAATCCAGACTTTCATCCCGGCTCCCCTGACCAGTACACATCAGCTATGGGTGCTTTATCTCACGGTCCTTTTTCAAAAAAAGAACAATGATGGTGTGAATTTTTAGATGGAAGGTGGGAGCATCTTTTAGGAAAAGCTGGGCATGTCCACCTCTATCTCGGAGACTAGACTCTCAATTCACCTGGGTGAGACTCACAGTTGCACCGTACTGTTTGCCACTCCTGGAATCTTGGTAGATAGTCCCCCTGTGCCCTTAGCCATGCGTCAGCTCCTCTTGGGAAAATTGGGGCCTTGCCTCAGACCTCTGCCCCAGACCCTGTATTTTAACAAGATCCGCAGATGGGTTTGAGAGGCCCTGACCTAGAGGATGGGAAAGCAGAGGAGGAGCAACCCCGACTGCAGCCAAAAGCCGGCTTGTTGCTGTAGTGCATGTATTGAGTGGGGCTCTTCCTGCCTCCGAGGCAAAAGCAGGAGTGAAAGTTAACTGCCCAGACGACCAGCTTTCATTACCTTTTGTATGACTTCCGCTCTGGAGACACGAGTAAAGCTGTTCTGACACACGCCTTTCGGAAATCTGTCTATTATTCTTATGTGGGTGCATTTTTGGTGATGCTGGTCAGAGAGGTGTCCTCATTCTCAGCCAGACCCATCCTTGCCTCAAGCTCCAATTCCATCATCCCCCACCCATCAATTCATCACGCATCCATGCACCCAGCCAGCCAGCCCTTCTCCTGAGACATCCCAGTGACTAAACTGTGCCCTAGAGATATGAGTAACCAAAATACCCAGACCCCTGCCTTGCCAGGGGGCAGATACAAAATAAGTCATTGTTACAAAGTCACATTTTAGGTGGGATTTTTGTTCTAAAGTAATTACATAAGGCAAAAATCTTGCATGGTCCAAATTCTCCCGAAAATCCCTCAGGGTACCCATAAGATGCCAGAATGCACCATCTCTCTGAAACTCCACAGAGCCAAGTGTTCGCTCCAGTGCTGGGGGGAAAAAATAAAAAACAGCCTGAGCTTGCATTCAGGAGCCCTTGAGTACTAGAAAGTCCTTAGCCACCAAACTCAGGAGCCCAGCTGGAGGCTCTCATACCACACCAGGTCTGTGGAAATCGAGGCCCACTAAGGAGCAGGCAGACTCACGGCCCCAGCTCATGTTTACTCTAGCACATTAGTGAATCTTTGGTATTTTAAGTCATCTATCTCTTGTCTACCCTCCCAACCATGTCTAGTTGGCTATAAGTTAGTGAGAATGCATCTCCACTGCACAGCCAGGGATGCCGAGGGCCTCACTCCTACAGCCTGCACCTTCCCACTCATACCCCCATACCAGATCAACTGGACAGAAACAGGGCAGACCTGTGCGCACTTTACATATGGATGAGCTGAGACCCGGAGAGGAGCAGCATAAAGGCTGGGTGAGAATCTCATCTTGGCTTTGACTGCCTGCATGTTAGGGCAGGATCTGAGGCTGTAATAACAGGAGCATAATATCTTCAACAAGGGAGATTATCCTGCTCCCCTCTGAAGCTTGCCCTGAGGACTCAATTCTGGGAACCACAGTGTAGAGGGAAGGATGCTATTAGATGGGACAGGGCTAGAAGAAGGCTTCCAGGATGGCAGAGGGTTGAGGAACACACATGTCACAGAGATGCAGAACTAGGGTTGTGGCTTTGCCTGTCAATTTGGAGCCTTTGTGAGGGGTGGTTGGGTTTGTTCTGTATGGTCCCAAGGGATTATTTAGGGTTTAAATGCATGATTTCCACCAGAAAGAAGCGACTGTTTCATCTGGTGTCAGTGCACACCCAGGAGCAACCAGCTCAGGGAAGAAAAGCCTGCTGGTCTCTCTCCTTAAGGGGTTGGATGCTGCTTCAAGCAGGACATCTTCTTTAGGCTTTCCCAAGAGGATTTCAGCCATGGCTCGTTTTGCCTGACTTGCTGCCTTTGGATCTAAACCACTGCACCACACTGTTTGGGGAAGCCTTCCCTTGGTGTTAGTTGCACAGGCTGAAGAGGGGGGGACACGTGTCTGTGCCTGGGGTACATCTGGATGCTTGATTAGCCTTTCTTATCTCCCTGCACCTCCCAGTGTCATAGAAGTTCGGCTCAGAGTGACCAGCTGAGGTGTCACTGTCCCCCTAGGGCAGGTCTGTATGGCTTTCTCGCCTATGCTCTCTGCACTGTCTGGCTTCCTCCAGGGTGGTGTGCAAAGAAGCTTTGGGAGCACCGAGGGTTCTGGGTGTAGAAAGTCGTAGTTAAGAGCAAGGCCCCTGGAGAGAGACTGCCTGGGTGGAACCCCACCCCCTCCCCCTCCCCTCCACCTGGAATCAGCCAGACACACACCTGGGCCGCACACCTCAGGAGTTTGAGCCCAAGATACAGGACCCCGAGTACCTCACTCAACCTCCCCAATCCTCAATTTCCTCAATGATAACAGGGGGATAATGGTTCCTACTTCATGGAGTTCTCTGGAAGCCTGCATGCAACGATCCACACAAAGCACTTAGCACGGTGCCCACCGCATGCATGGTAACTGCTTAAAAAATATCAGGTACCCTAATTCTCATTATTATTATTTTGACTCCTCCATGACCCCGTGAACCTCTTTTCATCACCGAAAACTAATGGTCGACAGTGAATGATGCTTTTGTGCCCAGAGGAAGAGAGTCGGGGAAGCAGCCTCAGTCTCTGGGGCAGGGAAGACACCTCCAATCCTCAGGTGCCACGGAGAGCCCCTGCATTGCCCCCCACCCCATAATGCCCCCCACACCGCAGTGCAACTCTGCAACCCTGCAGTGCCCTCAGCCCCCTCAGTGCTCCCTACCCCGCAGTGCCACCCCCACCCTGCAGAACCCACATACCCCAGAGCAGGGGCTCGTGGATCTGGAAGGATGCACCTCCCACTCTGGAGCTCTGGAGAGCCTGGCAGCCAGCCCAGCTTGTGGAAGGGTCTCATGTGTTTGAATTCACTCCATTTTATGGAACTAATCTTAAAGCTGGGGAGAGATGATGTCTGGACTTTGCCATCAGAGCCTGCCTCCAGTGCGAAAAAGTGGTAGAAACCCGTTATGTACGAAGCATACCTCCTGCGAGCTGGCAGCGAGACAGGCAGCCGAGGAGCCCTTCTCGCCACACACCCATGTCTCCACACTCAGACCCCTCTGAGAAGCGCAGCCCCCAGAGGCTGCACCCTGCAGGCTGCTGATTTCCTGATGTCCTCTGGGCCTCCCCCCGCTGGAAAATCGAGTTCCACTGTGGGCAGCGACAGAGGGGAGAGATCTGCGTGATTCCTGTATCTGCTGCTCTGAGCCGTTGGCTTTCCAGAGAAGTATTTTTATTCTTTACAAGTGAAAACCATCCCTCAGGAAAACAGAGGGATTGGAAAACCAGCTGCACCGAAGCTGCACTTGTTTTGGCTTTGCTCTTTTCTTCCTTCTACACTCTTATCCTAGCCAGTTCCCCTCTCCCAGTTTAATTTTTGTTTATTTTTAAAAGCATCATTAGGCCAGAGATGAAACAGAGGCTGCACTGCCAGAAGCAAGATGAACTATTGGCTGGATTCTCTCTTTTTAATTATGGAGGTGAAATTCACATAACACAGAATTAGCCAGTTTAAGTGAGCAACTCAGTGGGATTTACACAACAATTCAGTGTTGTGTAACCATCACTCCTATCTAGTACAAAAACATTTTCAGCACTCCAGAAGGGAACCCCATACCTGTTAACAGTCACTCCCTACCCCCCCATCCCTACTCCCTGGAAACCACTAATCTACTTTCTGTCTCTAGATTTGCCTATTCTGGGCTTTTCATGTAAGTGAAATCATACAATATGTGACCTTTTGTGTCTGGCTTTATTTTAGCAAGCTCTCTTCAAGGTTCATCCACGTTGTACTGTGTATCAGTACTTCATTCCTATAGCCGAATATCCCACTGTGTGGATATGCCACACTTTATCCATTCATCCATTGATGGACATTTGGGTTGTTTCCACCTTTTGGCTATTGTGAATAATACTGCTATGAACATTCATGTAGAAGCAGTTGTTTGAATGCTAGTTTTCAATTGTTTGGGCTATATGCCTAGGATTGAAATTGCTGGGTTTTACGGTAACTCTATGTTTAACTTTTTTAGGAACAGCTGGATTCTTTTAGATGTTACTTAACACCTAGTGTGTGTGCTAGCCTGCTATAGACTGAAGGTATTATGTCACCTCAAAATTCGTATGTTGAAATCCTAACCCCCAATGTAATGGTATTAGAACATGGGGCCTTTGGGAGGCAATTAGGTGGTGAGGGTGGAGCCCTCAAAACTGGGATTAGTGCCCTTGTAAGAGACCCCAGAGAGCTCCCTCACCCTTTCTCTCTGCCATGTGAAGACATAGCAGAAGATGGCTGTCTATGAACCAGGAAACAGGCTGTCACCAATACTCAGTCTGCTGGCTCGTGGCCTTGGACTTCCCAGCCTGCAGACCATGAGAAATAAATTTCTGTTGTTTAGGAGCCACCTAGTCTATGGTATCTTTGTTATAACAGCTCAAACAGACTAAGACACAGCCTGTACCAAGTCCTGACTTCACCTTCCCCTCCCCAGAGCACCAAAACTCTGTGCCCCTCTCAGCATATCCTGCTCATGTCACAGAGGGCTTTTTTCCTGATTAGCGTACCAGCTCGTATAGGGCAACACAAAGCTCAGAACCAGACACCAGACATGGCCACCTAAAAAGCTGATGATAGGTGAGAGTTAGTTGCACACTCTGGATCATTTGGAATTCTTTACAAAGACATGGTAGATTAATTATAGCTCACATAATATGAGCAAACTAGCATTTTGCAATAACTTTGCAAATTATCAGTGTCCAAATGGTAATTCTGATTCCTCCAGGCTTCTTGCACACCCTCCCCCCTGATTTGTCAGTCTGTACTGACAACAGCTGGGCAGAAACTCCTTTTGAACTCTCTTCTCTTCTCTAGAGATATACTGAAGCTGCCATCTCATATATGTCTGGAAGCATTGGCAAATTCTAGCATGAGGACCTCCATATATTAAATGTAGACCAGACCACTTGCCCTGGCTCAGAGGTTCAGGAGGGAATAACCAGTGTGTGCCCAAGTATATCCAGTTCATTCATGTGATCTCAGCATCTGCTGCCTTTTTTTTTTTTTTCCGCCTTAATTTTTGTCTTCCTTGGTCCTTACACCTGCTCAAGGGGCACGTTCTCCCTCTGGCACTGGATGAAAATTTCGTTATGCCCCCACGAGATTCCTAGTCACCAAGAGGTAACAGAAAGTTCTTCTATCACTTTAAGTCAAAAAGCACAGTTTTGATTTGGAAATTATGTTATCTACTCCAAAATAATTATGAGCACATAATTTTTATTCAAAGGTCTGAGTGAGTAGAAGGTTCAAAATGTGACATTCCTGTGAAATCCCACCTTTCATTTAATTAGAAAACTTTTTGCTTCTGAAAGCCCCTCTTTGTTGGTGCACAGTGGCTGGCCCTCAGGAATCGGAAGCCTCACCTTCCCATCTTGTTCCATCTGTCCTTAGCCATGACCAGCTCTGGGTCTGGCATAGGGCCTTCCCACCAGCCAAGCCCCCTTGCCTTAGGGGGTGCCATCTCCATCTACTGAGGGAGCAATTCTTGCCTTGAAGAAAATTGGGACTGTGCCCAGGCTGATCCAGGTCCGGGGATCTGGGGATCTGTGGGGAAGGCATGGGCTTGGAGGTCCACTGCCCGGGTTGGGAGTCCCATCGCCATCTCTTACGGCATGTGTAAGGCCTCAGGAAGGCCTCCTCTTTGGGCTCTATCGCCTTATCTGTAAAATTAGTAATAATATCCGCACCTTCTAAGAGTTCGAGGAAACAACATTTGAAAATACTGGCACTACCCTAGACTCCTGGTTCCTGTCATCTGTGAGGTTCATTGTTGTCTGAATGCAGAGGAAAGTTAAGGTCAAGGGCCAGTAGTGCTTTTCTAGGGTAGCGTCCCTCCCTTCAGATTTCCCACGTTCAAGAGAAAGCTCAACTTAGGAAAAGCACTCTGGGGATGCTACATAGGTAGTGCTCCCCAGCTGTAGGCTCTCACATGTGCAGGTGGCAATCATGGAGCCACACCCCATGAAATGCTGACCTGGACATGTTCCCATGAGCTCGTTTCCATTCAGTGCGGGAGCAGGAGACACGGAGAGGTGGGCCAGTCCTCCTGGTGGCTCCCTTCCTGCCCCACAGCTGGGAATCATTTCTTTTGGAAAGAGGGCAGAATGGGCATCAGGGCCATGGTCAGGTGCACTCCTTGGGTAGGTCACTTCACCGCTCTGAGCCTGGGTTTCATGTCTGTAAAACAGGCATGAAACCAACGTCAGGCGTCATTGTGAGGCTTCCCTGAGATATGAGCACACCCAGCACTCTGCCAAGCACAGAGTCGGAGCTTAATGAATATGAGGTGAGCCTGGTTAGAGCTGGGTGAACTGAAATGCATCACCAGCCCACTCAGCAGAACAGGAGGAGAGCGAATCTGCAGTTAGAGAGGGAGGCAGAGAAGGGACATGGCTGCTGAGGCTGCAGCTTGAGGGCAGGCGGTGGAGGACAGGGACAAGGCCATGTGCTGGCCCAGCTTCTCCCCAGAGGAGAAAGGGAAACGCTCTCCTTGAAGGTGCGCAGATTTTTCCAAGCTCTGGAAGGAGGGCTGGCCAGGGGCTCACTCATCAGACAGTGAGGCCAGCTGCCCTGTGGCTACCCTCAAGGTCCCCACCCAGGTGTGGGGATCCCCATGTCATTGAGGCAGGAAGAAGGGCAGGTCTGCCTTCCCCATGCTGGGTTCTCTAAACTGAACCCCACACACCCCATTCCACTAGGATGGGCATGCTCTGAGACGTGGGGAGCAGCCCACCTCCTCAGAGGGCCAGCCCACCACCTGGGCTTTCTCTAAAGGTGGACACGCTCCTGGCACTGGGCTGGGGACACAGAGGCCCTGGTGATTCTCACAGGATGAGAAGCATCAGGATGAAAGGACATATAGGGGACTGTGGGAGCCCCAAGACTGGATATCTGGGATTCAAGAGATGGGGGTGCATTTCACAAAGGATTGATTACTCGGATAATCTTAGAGGATGCGTAGATGTTTTGCCAGGCAGGGGAATAAGGAAAGGATGAGGCACAGGGTAAGGGGTCTGTGCATGCAGAGGTGGGGGAGGGGAGGAAGGGAACGGGTGGGAGGAAATGAGGCTGGATTTATGTAAAGAACTTTAAATGCCATAATAAAAGGCTGGAACTTGATCCTATAGTCACAAAGGGGCAACCACAGGCCAAACCCAGATTTAAATGTGTTGCTTCTGGGGTTTTTTTGGTTTTGACCTTCCTTCTGTTTGCAAAATAATTAAAGATATGGGACATCTTACATAAAAATTCTGATTTCCTCCTTCTCTTAGAAAATGGAAGGATCTGGAAACAGTCTGTTGTGACTGCGTATTAGTTGCCCCCTTAGAGTATACCATCTCCAGTGTGCCACAGTCCCCACCACTCCTTATTGTCTCTCTGGCCCTGAAATTGACTGTCAGTCACCATTTACTCTGCAGCTTGCACTCTCTTTTCTCCTAGTAAAGAAAGCCTACTTTGAAGCACATCTCTGTCAAAAAATCAAATATAGACCAAAATGGCAGCCTTGTGATTTTTGCTAAATGAGTCTATCTCTGTAACCTGCTTATGCATGTAGGCAGGAGAGCTTGAAACTCTGACAGGGAGTCGTCGGAAGAGTTTGTTAGAATTCATGGTTGCAGACATGAATCCACTCTAGCTAATTTAAGAAGAAAGGAAAAAGATTTATTAAGGGATACGAAGCCCTAGGAGGAGGAGCTTCTGGGAATGGGTTCCTGCACCACACCTCTGAACCAGCCTGCCAGGAGCACTCGCACCAGATCAGGAAGCTTCCTCAAGGCTGCTGGCTTAGAATCACACTACCTCCACCTGCAGATCGGAAGCCCTGAGCCCCGCTTCTGCCCTCACCCAACTCAGCTCTGAGTCAGATGGGTCTGAGCCGTGGAATGTAAATCTCACCTACCCCTAACCCCAAGAAAGGAGGGAAGTTTGTAACCAGTGTTGGAAAGTTGGGTTTATGCTGTGGGAAAGCATCCAAATGTGAGGAGGTGATCAGAAGGTTTAGAGCAGCCACCAATGACCATTGACTACTCCAAGCTCTGGGAAAGGGGGTAGCTTTGGTGTCTGGGAGGTCACCCAGAGGGGACCTAGCCAAGCCACCCCCCTTGCATTCTGGGGTGGTCTTGGACCAGGACCTTCACACCACCAGGTGCCTCCTGAGTTCCCAAACACAAAAGGTATTCCTCAAAGAGAAGACACCTCTCAGACTCCTGAAGTCCCAGAGCCCAGGGTTGTCCCTGGCAGGCCAGCTGGTCAGCCTCCCGGCAGTTGTGCCCATCCTCCTGGCCAAGTGAGTTTGCTTGGCTTTCATGTGCCTTCCTCCAGCCTGGCCCTGCCCCTGCCAGTCTGGACAGCTGTGTCATCTTTCAGAACTCTTTGTTCTCTTTGTGGAATTCAGAGGAAAGTTCTGCCAGCTTGGAGACTGGGCTTGGCTATTTCCCAGCAGCCGATAACAGATGGGATTAAAAGATGAAAAACCATGCGGATGTCCCAGCTGTGCCCGAAACTGAGAAACCAAGTGTATGTGTCCACACTCCTGTGCCTGTGGCATTTGTGCCTGCCCCACCCTCCTGCTGGTGGCTGTCTCTGTCCTTGGAGCCCTCCCCTAAGGACCCTTCCCAATGTGCCACCATTGCCTGCTCTGGGGGCTGCTGATTCTCTGTAGACCACTTACAGAGCCCTGGTGGCACGTGGCCTGGATTGTGAGCTCCATGTCTCAGCCCCTGGCAGGCAGAGCAGCGTTTTCACTTTCACTGCAGTGTTATTAAGGGCCAGGACTGTACTCAGTGCTTGATACTCCAAGTCTAACATAAGCCTCACAAGTCGAGAAGGTAGATGCCGTGTGATCCCAGGTTTACAGACTGGGAAACTGAGCCTCAGGGAGATTAGGTGACCTTCCCAGGGCCACTCGGCCAGGGAGTGGCAGAGCTAGGGGTCAGCCCAGGTCTGTCTGGCTTCAGAGTCTCTGCGCATGACCACTGCACTCTGCTACCTGGTTTGCAGGCTCTGCAACCACCGTCTCTGCAAGATAAGCCCAGAAGCAGCATTTCTGCCTTCCACAAGGTTCTTCTGACCAGGAAACACTCATCAGAGTTCTTGGCCACACAGAGCCACCCCAAGCTGGCCAAGCCAGTACCGGGCCAATGCCCAGGCCTGACAGGCCTCTGTCAGCTTGTGATGTGGGGCAAGTCACTTCTCTGTGGGCCTTCGTTTTCTCATTTCATTTGCACAACAAATATTTCTGAGCTCTACTCTATGCCAAGCACTAGGAAATAAGATAGACAAGATCTGGCCTGTTGAGGAGCTTACATTCTAGCAGGAAGGAGCCCTGTGTGGTTTACTGGGGGGATTTGAAATGAGGTCAAAGATGTAACCATGGGACAGATTCAACAGTGTGGTTAGGCCAGGGCAAAGTGACGGGTCTTGACCTGGGTGCAGAGGAAGACTTGGAGCACTTGAGCAGGAGAAGGACCTACGCTAAGTGGCATAGAAGGCATGAGTAATGCTGCACAGGGTTGCTCTGAGGATTGAAGAAACAGAAGGAGTTCAAAACTCACAGAAGTACACTATGTTGGGGGTGGGGGGAGGTCGGTGCTTCATAAAGTGGGGGCGGGCCTTTGAAAATGGCAGGAGTCCCTAGGCCCTTCTCTCACAGGCCCTGCAGAGGGAGGACAGCAGTATGTGGGTCCCAGAGTCCCTGAGATGCCTTCAGGAACCACATCTCCCATCAAACACATGCCCTCCTGGGACCAGCCAGCCAGGAGGAATTGCACAGGCCCCCAATTACTGGAACTTTCTCCTGATGGCACCATGTCGCATGGGCAGCTATGTGGGCAGCCTTTCATTGGAGCCTCATCCTGTGTCCAAATGTGGATGGACTGAGACTGCCCAGGGAGGGTCCAAGGGGCAGGCATGACTCAGGGTCAATAAAGGCCTCATGGGTGTGGGGCCCTTTTGGACCTTTGTTGGCTCTTATTCTGGCCAAGAAATAGCAGGCCTCTCCCAGTGGGAAGTTGGGGAGGCTTGAGTGCTTTGCAGGGTCTGCAGTTGACTCCCTCCTTGCTGGCAGGAGGATCCTGGGGCCTGGGTCTTGGAGAGGCCAAGGCTGGCCCACTCCATCTGATAAGATACAGTTGGAATTGAGGCTTCGTCCAGTTGTCTTAGAAATGGAAGCTGACTCTGGTGGATTCTGAAGTCAGACACAGCAGATTTCTATCTTGGCTGAGTCATCCACAGAAGAAATCAGATAGAGTAGTTTTCACCTGGGAATAAATTTGTTTCACAAAATCTGGAAATCAATTTGGCAGTGAACTTTCAGGAGGGTTTGAGGGGACCAGGAGCAGAAATCCAGCTGACACTTGAAACCTGAAATTGGCCACCTAGAGGAGGGCTTTGTGACTGACAAAAAAGCTAACAGTGCTTTTTGGCTGGGGAGACTGAAATCTGATCTGGGACCCCCAAGGCCAGAGCCTCCGGGCTGGCTGGGTTCCTACATACTCTTCGGCTTTTGTTGTCCTCAAGCTATATATTCAGGCCTGCCCTGTCTGTCTCGAGAAACCATCCTGCCCTTTACACCTGAGTCCCTTTGCTGGGGTTAGTGAGGCCCCATCCTCTCCTCACTGCTTTGCTGCAAGAGGTGCCTGCCCGTCCCACCGCCCCCCAGCCCTCAAGTGGCCTTTGGGACCATGGGCATCCAAGTCAATACCCATTGTCAGGCCCTGCCCAGCCTAAGGGGGAGGGGGGGCACCTGGAAATTTGTAAGCTCAACCAGTGCCCAGACGATTCTCCCGTTTGAGAACCGCTAGCCTGAAGGATAAAATACAAATTCCTTACGATTAGGCTCTGCAGACATTTAGGTCAGTGCTTCTCAAACTGTGGTTTTGGATTAACAGCATCAACATCATCTGGGAATTTTTGGAATTTCAAATTCCCAAACTTACTAAATCAGAGACTCTGGGGGTGAGACCCAGCCATCTGTTACAAGATCATTTCAGGTGATTCCAATGGGGGTGCAAAGTTGAAGCCCTGCTACTTCCTCTCACTGTAAAACCTTTGTACCTGCTGTTCCTCCTGCCTGCAATGCCCTTCCTCTCTGCCCAGTCAGCTCCGGGCATCTCTCTGACCTCATCTTAAGCATAGGTTTCTCAAGGAAGCCCAGACCCTCCAGGTCAGTTGTGTTCACCTATCATATACTGTAAGAGGTCCCCATACTTTTCCTTCATAGCACTTACCAGTCTGTAATTTGGTACATTATTGGACCAGTGCCTGTCTCCCCCACTAGTCTGTAATGATGGTGGAGGCTATGCTATCTTACTCCCACTTTATCCCCAGTTCCTGGCATAGCACCTGACAAATAGAGGGGATCTGTTGGTAATTATCACTTTCCTCTAAATAACATGAATATCCTGCAACTTCTTGATATTTCAATTTTCGGCATTATCTATTAGAAGTCCAAAGCCTTCCTTTTTTCTCAGTCCTTTGTGTGAAACCTGCCATTTTCTCTCTGGATGTTTTTGGAATCATCTGTTTAACCCCAGAGTTCTGAAATTTCAACTTGAAGTGCCTTACCAAGGTCTATTTTCTTTCACTGAGCTGGACTCTCAGAAAACCAAATTTCTTGAATTTTTTTTTTAACAATTTCTCCTGCAAATTTCTTTGTTCCCTTTTTCTGAAGTTTTTTTGTTTGTTTGGTTGGTTGGTTGGGTGGGTGTTTTTGGTTTTGTTTTGTTTGCTTGTTTTTTATTGAGGGGCAAGGAGAGGGGGGACAGTCCCTTGTCTAATCATGATTTCCTGGACTGATTTTCTTATCTCTTCTTTCCAGTCATCTGCATCTATTTGTCTTGTTCTCCTTTCTTGGAGACTTCCCCCAACCTTTCTCTCACAACTCTTTCCAGTGGAATTTTAATCTTTGCTATCATGGGGTTTGTAATATTTATTTATTTATGTTTGGCTGCATCTGGTCTTAGTTGCGGCATACAGGATCTTTCGTTGAGGCACGCGGGCTTCTCTCTAGTTGTGGCGCGCGGGCTCCAGAACACATGGGCTCTTTAGTTGCCAATACCATCTCCATCGCAACTACTCAACTCTGCCTTTGTAGCATAAAAGCAGTCATAGACGGTTCATAAACAAATGAATATGGCTGTGTCCTAATAAAGTTTTATTTACAAAAATGGAGGGTGGGCAAAATTTGGCCCATGGGCCATGGCTTGAGACCTCTGGTCTAGATTCCAGCTCATCAGATACCTGGTGCTGCCAGTTCCTGGGCTTTGGGTGTTTGTTCTGTGTTGTAGGTTGGGTTGCTCTTGAGGTGTCCCCAGTCCTGGCTTAAAATATTGGCTGATGAAGTGAGAGAGTGGCATTGACATATATACACTACCAAATGTAAAATAGATAGCTGGTGGGAAGCAGCCACATAGCACAGGGAGATCAGCTCGGTGCTTTATGACCACCTAGAGGGGTGGGAGGGAGACGCAAGAGGGAGGGGATATGAGGATATATGCATACATATAGCTGAATCACTTTGTTATACAGCAGAAACTAACACAACAATGTAAAGCGATTATACTCCAATAAAGATGTTTAAAAAATATATATATTGGCTGTCCCATTTCTGCACAGGCAGTAATCCCTCATTTGTCTACTTCCCAGGTTCCTAAATATTGTTGCTAGTATTTCCTCTCCTGACCTGTTTGCCCTTGGAGCTCAGGTTTCTGGAAGTAGTCGAGATAAATGTATACATTCCATCTCCCATCCTTAAATACCTGGATTCTTTTTTTTTTTTTTAAATAGATCCCTTGGGTTACCTCTATAAACATCTAGAACTAATGTTGATTAGGATTGGTTTAGGTTGTGTGTTTTCACCAAATGGTACTTTGTTGTTATTTTTTTAAATAAATTATTGAACACACACCATATAAAATGAAAGACTTCTGTAAAGACTTGAATATAAAATGACTCCTTCCTTTCTGAGGCATTGTTTTGGGAAAAAGCTTTACTTTATATTACAGCCATAATTCTAACAAAAACTGCTTTGTGAGAAAGGTATCAATATGTCCATTTTACAGATGGGGAAACTGAGGCCCAGAGTTACCCAAGCTCACTGGATAGTATGTGAGAGAGCAAAATTTGAACCCAGATCTCTTTTTACCATCCTGCTTCTGTGCTAAGGAAGTTGCCCTGGGCTTTGATTTTGTTCTCTTAGGGAAGAGTGGCATGCCCAGATTTAGAAAGGTGCCTTGGATGAGGGGACCAGGGAAGAGGTCAGATGGGGAAGCCAGCCTGGAGGAAGGGAGGCTGTATGAGGAGGCTGCTGCAGATGGTTGAAGGCAGTGAGGCTGAGAGGGCCCATTTGACAGGGATTACAGAGACCATGGGCAGGACTTATAATTGAATGGGTGTGTGTGGAAGAGGGAGGCATGGAAGATGAACCTGTGATGAAGGGGGAACCCTCAGCCAGAGAGGGCAGAGGGACTGCCCTACCCTGTGGAGGGCCCTGCCATTGTCACCCAGGTGAGGCAGTGTCGGTCAGTCCAGCTCCCATGATGGTTGTTGAACCATGGCCACTCTCTGCATGTTCCAGAGCCTAAGGCCTGGCCAGAGCCTAGAGTTTGATAGGCATGGTCCCTGCTCTGCAAGCAAGGTCCTTGTTCTCAGCCCTTGGCATGGGAACAGGAGAAGGGAGGTGCTAAAATATCAGGGTTTGAGGGGTCCTTTGAGCTCTCTGCTTCCCAGAGAGGGATCACAACTTACCTGCCAGGGGTTTCTGTTTAACTCTGGGACACATGGTGTACAGGGAGAGCCCTGATCCCAAATGATCAGGCCCAGGTCCCAAGCACCATGGAAGCTTTCAAAGTGGGAGCAGGTAGGCCAGTGGCTGGTGCTGTCCTGAGGGCTCCCCAATGGCCAACAGCTGCAGCAGCCTACAGGGATTGTCCGCCAGTCCTCAGACTCTGATATGGAGGTTCTGCTGCTTCTTCTCTGCCTGTCCCCTCTCCTGAGTCCCTGGTTGTCCTTTGCAGAATGGGGATGAAAGATCACTAGAGAGTGATAAATCTGAGTGGGCCCCATCAAGAAGTCTGTTTCTGACAGAAAATATCTGCAAGGCAGAGGTGGAATTTCAAGCCTTAGAGGGGCTATTGACTCCACTCACCCCAAGCTGCCACCTCATTAGTTCTGGGCTATAGGCAGGGTGGGCAGGTTTTCCATTTGTGGATGGCTTTATCTCTGCTTCTGTACCAGCCCTGCTTCCAGGCATCCATGCTCCTTCCCCAGACGCCCACAGCTCCTGCACATCTCTCTAAGATCATTTCCCATGCTGGGCTGTAATTGGCTGTTTGCATATCATCCCCCAGCTCCTCGTGAGCTGCGCAAGAACAAGAACCAGATGTATTTATTTGAGTATCCCCAGTGCCTGGCACAGAGTGGGTTAATGTTGGATGGACAGATAGACAGATAGATGGTTGGATGGATGGATGGAAGGATGGGTGATCAAAAGGATGACTGAAACAGAGATGGATAACTTAACAGATGGGTGAATAGATGAACAAATATTTAGGTGAATATTTGATTGTCTGGGTGAATAAAGTCTTTCATTCACTCAGAACTATGTAGTGAGTAGTTTTTCTACAGCGGGATATATGGATGAGCACATGAGTAGAAGGAAAGAAAGAAATTGGTTGGAGGGAGAAACAGCATAACAGGTGAATAAACCGAGGAGGAACTGGAGAAATGCCTGGGCGGACAGACGGCCCATGTTCACACGTTCACGGTCTCCTCTAAGGATGTCAGTGTCTGTGAGCTGAAGGAGCTGTTCCCAAGGTCCCTAGGGGGAGGGGGTCTGGAGAAGAATTCACAAACACTCTCTGTCTACTAAAAAAATTTTTTTTCTCTAAATAAACTTTGAATCCACTTCCAAATATGTTTAGAAAGAGCAGTGGTGACATTCATGAAGGATGAATTATAAGTGCTTCATTCGGAGCTGTGTTTAGGGACCCTCAGAAATACATACAGTCCCCAAAGCAAGTGCTAAAATGCGTATAAGACAAGAAACATATGCTGGGTATGATGATGTCAAGCAGGCTTACTGCAAGCATATGTGCTGTACTGTTGATGGAATACTCGGCAAGAGTTCCAGAAAGAGGCCTTTCCTGAAATGGAGGTCAATGAGAATACTCCCCCTTCTCATAAATTCTTGGGAAAAAATAGACCTGTCTCCCACACACATGCGGCTAATTATCTGGGGGCCCATGGATCTCCTCAGAGAGTGGTTAAGAGCAGTTTACTAGGGCTAAATCTGCCCCAAGTGGTTTCCAACAGCCCCAGCTAGAAAGACTGTGGCAGCTTGCCCTTGGTTCATCAATGGGTGTTTTCCTACCCCAGTGGGCAGAGAGGGTGAGGCACATGTGCTAAATAATAAAGAAGACAAGATCACATCTTTCCCTTTCCCAATGCCCAGCAAAGATCAGACCCGGAGACAAGCTGCTGATGGACACCCTAGAGTCCAGAGCCTCTTCTCATTGCCGCTGGTGACCATCCACCTTAGTCCAGTTTAACTGGGTTTGGCCTGAGCCAGGGCCAGGAGCACCAAGGCAAATTGAATATGGTCTCCACTTTGTGGGGCTCACAGTCTAGCAGAGAGAGAGAGAGAGCTGGGCAGACAGCTCCATCCCAGTGCACTAAGTGCTGAAGCAAGTAAATACCCCTGGCCCAAGGGTGGGCAGCCAGGAAGGCTTTCCAGGGGAGGGTCCATGTCTTAGTTGGGTCTTGAAGGATGAGTAGGAGTTATTCTGGCAAGTAATGGGAGAAATGACATTGGAGACATGAGCAACACATGGGGCTGTGGTGTGTTCCGGGCCAGGAGTGATGTATGGAGGACAAGTAGGGGATGGGCAGAGCAGGCCAAAGAGGGAAGTCTGGCTCAACCTGGAAGGGCCTTGGCCAAAGAGCTCAGACTGTGGCCCAAGGTCAGTGGAAAGCCTGTGAAAGGCTTTAAAGGAAGTGGCATGATCAGATTTGTGGTTTAGAAGGACTGCACTGACTGTGGGGCAGAGAATGAAATCAAACAAGGGAGCCACGGAGGAGGCCGTGACCGTTGACCCAGGGAGATATGCTGGTACCAGACCTGGTGCGGATAGAGAGGGGCAGACTCTGGTTCTTTCTCTTCTGACTCTGTCATTTGGGGCGTGTTCCTTAACCTCTTGCTACTGTAAAATGGGCATAATAGCACCCACCGAATGGAGTTGTTGTGTGGTGCACGGTAATCCACGTAAAATGCCAGGACAGGGCCAAGACATGGTCAGCCAGTAGGCTTGTCGTCTTTTGTATTTGGAGGGGGTGCTCAGGAAGTGTGAATGGGATGGATCCACCCACATTCCTGGGGGTTACTGGGTGGATGGTGTTGCTGTTCACAGAGACTGGGAATTCAGATGGAGAATTGGTGGGGCAGGGGATAAGGACTTCGGTTTAGGCCATTCAGCCAGTTTCTACTAGGAGTGGTGAGGAGCTTCTGTCCCACCTCATCTAATCCTGAGGCAGAAGAGTCTGTGGCTCAGAGTATGATCTCTGGCACCAGGCCACCTGGTCAAGTCCTGACCTTGCCACTGATACTGTGTGACCCCAAGCCAGTGACTTGCCCCCTCTGGGTCCAGTTTTCTCCTCAATAGAATGAGATGAAGGGTGGCTGTGAAAATTACAGGAGGATTGACATGACAGAGCTCAGAACACCACCTGGTACACAGTAAATTCTAAGTGAGTGTGCACTGCAGTAGTCCTAGTAGTAGTGGCGGTGGTGGTTGTAGTGGAAATCATTGCTGGTGGTTTATGAACCCAGAACTGGTGTTCCTTGGGTTTTGTAAACTCACAGCTTGGCTCCAACCCCCCATCCCCTGAGCACACAGAAGGTAATGTGGAAAGTACAAGGCTTGAAGTCTTTCGTAAGAAAGAAAATATTTAAAGAGAGAGAGAAAGAAAACAGTTGGGTTTTGAGTGTGTTTCCTGGACCAGCAGCAACAACATCCCCTGGGAACTTACTAAAAATGCAAATTCTCGATCACTCCAGCGCCACTGAATTTGAAACTAAGGGTGGGACTGAGAACCCCTGAGCACTTTGGAGGGTGACCCGGCCCTCCTGCACCCACAGAGCAGTACCAGACCTAGGATGGGAAAGGAGCTGCTTGTGTCTGCGTCTCTAGCCAGACGATGGCATCTGGATAGAGGGGAGAAGCCCCAGGCAGTCCCTAGTTCTTTTCCTTAAAAAAAAAAAAGAAAGAAAGAAAGAAAGAAAAAAGGCAAGTGCTTTGGAATTGGACACAGCAGGGTTTGAATCCCAGCTCTGCCACACACCAGGTGTATGACTTGGGACAAGTCCCTTCTCTTGTACTCCATTTGTAGGGTAGGGTAGATGCCACCTCCCTGGCAGGGGTGCTGAGCAGAACAGAAGAGTGAACACCTGTACAGCCCTGAGCACAATGCCTGGCATGTTGCAGGTCCACAAGCAGGAGCACCTTCCTTGCTTCCCACGGCATTCCAATACCCTGCTCCAGAGCTCTGGGAACAGCCAAAGTGGTGGTGACGTCTCCCCACGGCAGAAGTCTGACCTGGAGCTGTAGGCAGGAGCTGGGGCCTGTGTATGGGAGCTGCCACTCTCAGCAGGGGACTTCCAGCTTCCCAGGCAGGGCTCCTGCATGCCCTACCCAGGGGCCACCCTCCAGATAAGGCCAGCCCCAGCCAGAGCAGCACAGAACCTCGGGAGGGAAAGGAAGGGGCCACTTGTGTCTGAGGACACCAGGCCTCTCTGGCCAGACTGTGGCATCTGAATAGATGGGAGATGGTCCCAGGGAGTCCCCAATGTCCCCACAGCCAGGGGCCCTGGGGACCAGGTGAGCCTAGGAATCTTGATGGCTGTGCACAGCTGGCCTGCCCACACCCCACTTTCAGCTGCCCCAGCCCACAGGCCCCTGCCCACCAGTGCCTCCCTCTCAGGTAGTGCCACATAAGTCCAACATCCTCCACCCCCAACATCCTCCACCCCAACGTCCTCCAGCCAGCCAGGGAGCAGACCTGTCCAGCCTCCTTCGACTCCAGACAGCTGTGGGGAGGACGGGACAGCCGAGCAGGTCCTGGAGAGGTTGGTTTCCAGGCACAGAGAAGGTCCTTACAGATGGAGAGTGGCACAATGAGGGCATGAGCACACCTGAGCTTGCAGGGACAGCGTGTCATGGGGTGGTCCCACTGGCGACGTAGCCAGTCCCCACCCTGTCACACTGTGTCATGGTTAGCGCCTCAGTGGGCCGGTATCTCTGGACCACAGAACCCAGAGACAGGACCCATGCCGGGTCCATCACGGGATTCCCAGTGCCTGCAGGGCCTCCAGTGGATGTTTCGGGAATGACTACCTGAGTGACAGACTGAGGATTGGGTATTCAAATCCCCATTTGGGGCCTAGGAAACTGAGGGTCTGAGAGGTTAAATGTCATGTGTTATCTCAAAGGACCTTAGGACCTGGGGTCACTATCTCCAGTCCAAAGGTGAGGAGACAGACACCCTGAGGCAGGAATTGGCTTGCTCCAGGCCATACTAGTGAAAGCAGAATTTCTAAGACACAAACACAATCCTTCTTCTTTAGAAAACAGGCTTTGTGATGGTAGGGACCCTGTCTGTCTTGTTTACAAAGGTACAGGGGATGAAATCAGTCTTTTGAGTTTTATACCCTTCCACAGCTGCTCAGGAAGACAGCCTGGTAGGGCGTGGCCTATGATCCCAGAAAGACAGAGAGGGAGAGGAGGGCTATCTTCTCCCAAGGGGACCAGGAATGAACAGGAACACCAAGCACAGGACAAGCCTTTTTTCTGCTAGAAATGAAAAATGCTGCCCAGCTAAACAGAGTTACCATGTGACCCAGCAATTGTACTCTTAGATATATACCCAAAAGAATTGCAAGGAGGGACTCAAAGAGATACTTGTACATCAGTGTTCACTGAAGCATCAGGGTAGGTGGAAACAGCCCAAGTGTCCATCACCAAATGAATGGATAAACAAAATGGTGAACAGTGGAAGAATATTCAGCCATAAAAAGGAATGAAGTCCTGCTCCATGCTTGCTTTAGTCCGTTCAGGCTGCTATGACAAAAATACCATGGACTGAGTGCCTTAAACAGCAAATATTTATTTCTCACAGTGCTGGAAACTGGGAAGTCCAAGATCAAGGCACTGACAAATGTGGTATCTGGTGAGAGCCCACTTCTGTTCATAGATGGCCATCTTCTTGTATCTTCACATGGCAGAAGGTATGAGGAAACTCCCTAGGGTCTCTTTTATAAGGGTACTAATCCCATTCATGATGGCTCCACCCTCATGACCTAGTCACCTTCCGAAGGCCCCGTCTCCTAATACCATTGCCACATTGGGAGTTAGGATTTTGATATATGAATTCTGGGAGGACACAAATATTCAGTCTATAACCAAGCTGCAACATGGATGAAACTTGAAGACGTTATTCTAAGTGAAATAAACCAGACACAAAAGGTCAAATACTATATGATTCCACTCATATGAGGTACCTAGTGTAGGCAGATTCATAGAGACAGAAAGGAGACTGGTGGTTTCCAGGGACTGGGGGAGGGGGAATAGAGGGTTATTGTTTCATGGGTATGGAGTTTCAGTTTTACAAGATGAAAAGAGCTATGGAGGTAGGGATGATAGGGATGGTCGTACAACAGTGTGAAAGTACTTAATACCACTGAATTGTGCTTTTTTTATTTTTTTTTTTTGGCTCCATAGGGTCTTCGTTGTTGTGTGCAGCCTTTCTCTAGTTGTAGCGAGCGGGGGCTACTCTTCGTTGCGGTACGAGGGCTTCTCATTGTGGTGGCTTCTCTTGTTGCAGAGCACGGGCTCTAGGCGCGTGGGCTTCAGTAGTTGTGGCACACAGGCTCAGTAGCTGTGGTGCACGGGCTTAGTTGTTCCACAGCAAGTGGGATCTTCCCATACCAGGGATTGAAACTGTGTCCCTGCGTTGGCAGGCATATTCTTAATCGCTGTACCACCAGGGAAGTCCTCTGAGCTGTACTCTTCAAAATGGTTAAGATGCTAAGTTTTATGTATATTTTATCACAATTTTTAAAAAATATTAACATTTTTTAAAATATAATGTAATATACCAAAAACTATTGGGTGGTTCATATGGTATGTGAATTATATCCCAGTAAAGCTGTTTAAAAAAATTATGCTGCTCATAACACTGCTGGACACAGTGTGCCGACCCTTCCAGGGCCAGGATAAAGAACTGCAGATGTTGAAGCACATGGGCCTGCCCACACCCCAGCGTTTGAGTGTGCGGGGAGGGCCATGGGACCCCCAGGCCCCCATAAGGGGCCAGTGGCTGAAGGACAGGAAGCCACTGCTTTACTAGGGAAGGAGGAGCAGGAAGACGGCAGAGTCGCCCCCTAGCAGCCTGTCTTCAGTGGACAAGGGCCAGGGAATTCAGACCCAGCTCTTGACTGCTGACACTCTCCAGTGGGAGCCGTGGTCCTTGCCCTGGCCCTGGAGGTCAAGAAAAACAAATGGTGACTCACTTGGGCCCCTTGGGAGCGTGAGTCAATAGTGCAGGGAACTGTGTGAGGCCTCACGGGCCAGGATGCCGGGAGCAGCCCAGCAGGGGCCTCTGCAGAACTTTTCCACTCAGCCTCTTGGCTGCTCTGGGGTGTGTGGTCAGTGAAGCTGGAGCAGCTTCCTCAGAACTTAAAGTCCTGTCAGCGGGCAGCAGAGGAGCCCGAGCTGCGGGGCCACTTGACCTTGGGCAGCCCCTCTCCCACTCTGTAACAGGGACGCTGGTGTCCCTGCCTCATGGGTCTGCTGCAAGAATTATGTGAGGTGCCAGCAGGTGATGGCAGCAGGTACCTCATCAGTGACACCTTGGTGCCCTCCTACCACCAGAACAGAGTTCATTCATGCTCTGACCATTTGTTTAGCACCAACCCATGTGTCACTATTGCCTATCAGGCGATAGCTATGAACCAGCACACAGGAGCCCTGTCCTCAGGGAGCTGACATCCTAGTGAGGAGAGAGAAACCATAAACACTAAAGAGCAAATAAAATAAATAAACCAGGTAATTTTGCTAGAGATAAGTGACTGGAAGAAAATAAAACAAGAAAACATGCCAGAGAGGGTGATCAGTGAAGGTGTCCAGGAAGCTCAACAAAGAGTCCACCATGCAGAATAGCCCCAGCCATGCGAGGAGAGCCCCAGGACAGAGGGAACAGCTGGTGCAAAGGCCCTGAGTTAGGACCAGCCTGGCTGGCTTGAGAAGCAGAAAGAAGGCTGTGTGGCAGGGGGTGTAGGTGGGGAGTGAGGGGGAGCAGTGGGAGATGGGGCAGTGTGGAGAGCCTCCTTGCTCACAGGCTGCCCACTGAAGTGACCAACCATCTGGCTTGCCTGGGACTGTCCCAGTTTTAGCACCAAAAGGCCCAGGAAACCCCTCAGTCCTGAGCACACTGGGATAGTTGGTCACACTAGTGCCCACTTGCTTCCCTTATTTCCTGGATGTGGAAGTGAAAGTACCCTAGGCCCTTCTGGGGGCTGGCATGCCCTTCCCTCAGCAGAGCTCTGTTCTCCTGTTCGCAGGAGTGGGAGGCCTGGGTCCAGCGCCCTTAGGGTCAAGTTGCCTTGGAATGGGTGGGATAAGCTGAGTGGCCAGCTTTTCCCTGAGGGTCACTTCCTAAGTCCATGTCCACCAGCGTGCTGGCCATGCTCTGAAGGCCTCACTTGCTCTTTTCTAGGACCTTCTGACTAGACTTTTAACATGTAGGTTATGAGAAATTCTCATGGAAATCAAAGCTCACATGAAGGGCTTTTAAGCTTAAAAAAATAAAATATTTGGGTTGGCCAAAATTTCGCTCTGTTTTTTCCGTAAGATGGCTCTAGCCAGTAGCGCTTAGTTGTCTTTAACTTCATTCAAAACAATTTTGTTAGATTGTATTGTGACAGCTGTCATATCGGTGCATTTTTTTAAAAACTTATCAAAATTGGTGAATTTTTGTGTAGCCATTTTAATATTGAAGATGGAAGAAAAAAAGCAACATTTTCAGCATATTATGCTTTATTATTTCAAGAAGCGTAAAAATGCAACTGGAATGCAAAAAAAAGAGATTTGTGCGGTGTATTGAGAAGGTGCTGTGACTGATGGAACGTGTCAAAACTGGTTTGCAAAGTTTCATGGAGATTTCTCGCTGGACGATGCTCCACGGTCAGGTAGACCAGTTGAAGTTGAAGTTGATAGCGATCAAATTGAGACATTAATTGAGAACAATCAACGTTACACCACATGGGAGAGAGCCAACATACTCAAAATAACCAAATCAAGTGCTGAAAATCATTTGCACCAGCTTGGTTGTGTCAATCACTTTGATGTTTGGGTTCCACATAAGTTAAGCGGAAAAAAAACCTTCTTGAGTGTATTTCCACATGCGATTCTCTACTTAAACGTAATGAAAACATTCCATTTTTATAACAAATTGTGACGGGCAATGAAAAGTGGATACTGTACAATAATGTGGAACGGAAGAGATTGTGGAGCAAGTGAAATGAACCACCAACAACCACACCAAATAAAGGTCTTCATCCAAAGAAGGTGGTGTTGTGTATATGGTGGGATTGGAAGGGAGTCCTCTATTATGAGCTCCTTCCAAACGATTAATTCCAACAGGTACTGCTCCCAACTAGACCAACTGAAAGCAACACTCGATGAAAAGTGTCAATAAGGAAACGCATAATCTCCCACCGGGATAATGCAAGACCGCATGTTTCTTTTTTTTTTTTAGCATCTTTATTGGAGTACAATTGCTTTACAGTGGTGTGTTAGTTTCTGCTTTATAACAAAGTGAATCAGCTATACATAGTTTCTGCTTTATAACAAAGTGAATCAGCTATACATATACATATATCCCCATATCTCCTTCCTCTTACATCTCCCTCCCACCCTCCCTATCCCACCCCTCTAGGTAAGACTGCATGTTTCTTTGATGACCAGGCAAAAACTGTTACAGCTTGGCTGGGAAGTTCTGATTCATTGACGTATTCACCAGACGTTGCACCTTCGGATTTCCATTCATTTTGGTCTTTACAAAATTCTCTTGGACTTCCCTGGTGGTGCAGTGGTTGAGAATCCGCCTGCCAATGCAGGGGACACAGGTTCGATCCCTGGTCCAGGAAGATCCCACATGCTGCGGAGCAACTAAGCCCGCGAGCCACAACTACTGAAGCCTGCATGCCTAGAACCCGTGCTCCGCAACAAGAGAAGCCACCGCAATGAGAAGCCCACGAACCGCAACGAAGAGTAGCCCCTGCTCGCCGCAACTAGAGAAAAGCCCACGCACAGCAACGAAGACCCAATGCAGCCAAAACAAAAAAATTCTCTTAATGGAAAAATTTTCAATTCCCTGGAAGACTGTAAGAGGCACCTGGAATAGTTCTTTGCTCAAAAGGATAAAAAAGTTTTAAAAGTTATAAAAAAGCCTTTCTTGACTTCTCTGAGCCTCAGTTTCCCCAATCTTTAGAGAAAAAAGTGTGGAGAGGGTTTAAAGCATTTTTCAGAACTGAGTATAGATTCAATTAGATAAATTGCACAAAAGCTCCTGCCCTTAGGGGCTGGCAGGAGGGAGGAGCAGGGGCTGGGGTATGGGCGGGGAGGGGGTGGGTTGCTGAGTGACTGTTGGAGCCAGGGGAAGAGGGAGAGGGAGGGGCCTGGGCAGGCTGTCCCCCGGTTGGCCCCAGGGTTGTGAGAGGACAGCAATAAAGCAAGCGTTGCTGAAGGAGGTATCATCAGGGGAGGGAGGTGCCGGGAAGGATTGAGGGAGACCACCACTGCGAGAACCAGGTCCTCACTGCTCAGGCCTCCCTGGAGCCTGTTGGCGTTCAGGCCCCCTTTGGAGTTGGTCAGTGACATGAGGGCTCCAGCCCAACCAGAGATGAGATTTTTATCAGTTAGAAATGGTTCCAGTTTGTCTGGCCTCGAACAGTGCTTGAGAAAAGCATCATCCTCCCTGGAGTTACTTAATGTGCAGATGGTTGTCACAAGGGTAATTTAGCAGCGAGCTGGAGCCCTCACCAGCCCATGCGATGCCTGAAACCTCAGGATTTCTTTGAGAAATCTCATTCCCAGACCACTCAGCCCGGGCATCCTGATCCCTAGGTCCACAGACAGACTGTGATTAGGGACCTGGAAAAGCTCCAGACTGTCCCTGCCCCTGTGGGCTCAAGGTCAGGGTGTAATGAGGGCTTCGCCAGCCTCTGGACTCAAACCCTGCCCTCTATACCGTACTTGAGCTATACTGAAATATAGCTGCCCTGTCTCAGGCTTCACCCACCTTGGGAAGCACATAACCAATGTACATCAAGTCCCCAGATTCTAATGGCCCAGAGGCCCCTGCAGCCAGTTATTTCTTGGGGTCCCAAATAGGCCCCTCTTTTGTGCCCCCAAGCTGGTGTGTCTGCTGCCAGCTCATCTGTTTAACAGTTCTGCAAGGCAGGTATAGTTGCCATCACCCCTAAAATTTTATCCTCACGGATTGGGAACCCAAAGCTCAGAGAGGTTGAGTAACTTGCTCCAGGTTAAACAGCTTCCTTTCAGTCATGTCTTTTCCCCTTCTGCACCAGCATTACCTGTTGGTATCTGTTGCTCAAAGCCTCTGGAAGGAAACTTTGCAGGTGCCACCATGGCAGCACCCACTGTGAAACACCAGCGTCCCCATGGCTGCCAGCCCCTGACCCAGAGCCATGTGGGTCACACAGAGGTGAGAACAGCCTGAGCTGGTCTTCATCACCTGGAGACTCTCCAGCCGGGACGGTTTTTCCAGCAGCATCCTTGGGCAAGACCTGAGTTTCTCCATCTATACATCAGCAGGTCGATCAAGACAGACTCCCAGGTGCCTTCCAGAGCAGCCTGAGTGTCTGAGTCTGTGCCAGAAGTGGGAAACATTCTGCCACTGTAGAAAGGAAGGAACAGAAGAAAACCAAGAAGCGGAAAGCTCTGAGGCAAACTGCTAGGCCAGGAGCCTGGTTTTGCTTGTTCGGAGAACATCTGAGCTGCAGCCAGCTGGCCAGGCTATCCCTGGGAGCCCAGATCAATCTGCTGCAGGCCTGGCCCAGATGCCAGAGGGCCACAACCCATCTGCCCTGCTGCTCGCCCCAGGGTGGCCACCCCTTCCATTGTCAAGGCTGCCTGCCTGGGGGTTCGACATATCTGGCACAGCTGCCCTTGCACCTTAAGAATCACAGACTGATGATGAAGGGCTCCGCAAGGCGCCAGCTGTGTGGCCTTAGGCAAATCTTTTCACCTCACTTAAGCCTCAGAGTTCCCCTCTATACAGGGCATACCAGCATCTTCTTCAGAGGGCTGAGTAGGGAATAGATGAGCTCCTTGGATGAGCCACAGGAGATCTGGAGCACAAAGGGTTCCAAGTTCCTATTTGCTGGATGAGTAGCTGGCCTGGCACCTAGTAGATGCTGAACCAGGGCTGCTGCCCATGGCCGGCCCTCAGCACCTGACAATCTAGAAACTCATGAAAGGCCGTCCTTCCTGCCTTCCCCACTACACGTTCCACAATCCAGGCCTTGTGTGTGCAAGGCCTCTCTGTTTGCAAAAGCAGCAGACAGGGAGCCTAGTGGTCAGCATGGGACTCAGCTCTGGCATTCCCCCCTCCCAGGGCCTCTATTTGATCAAGGCTGGCAGGCCTCACCACCTCCATCACCTGCCGTAGGGAGAAAGGAGAGAAAGTATCTTTCATCTCAACAGCTTTGCCCATCAAATAAGATAGTCTTGCATCTCTTCTAAGCCATGGATCTTGTTAGATTTGACAGTCTTTTAAAGAGATTGCCAAGAAATGGTAAAGAGGGACCTTAGGCTGCACAAGATGCGGACTGCACACTGCAGTGGACTACCTTCTGTTAGGAGGAGGACAAACGAGTCACAGCAGGAAGGGTGGGTGGAAGAGGCTAAGTGTGGGGGCAGCCTTTGCCTGACACCAAGGAGGAAGGGGTCTCAGTTAAGTGTGGGGCAAGAGGATGCCTCGGACAGCTCCCAGGTGGTTTCTGGCTTGGCTCTGTGGGTACTGATCATACCTACACCTAGGAGAGAAGAGAACGCTGTTGGGAGCACACGGAGAATTGGGAGATGATTTTGGGTTTGGACATGTTGCCTCTCAATAGAATTATCTTGGAGACAGTTGAATGAGTATGAACCTTAGAAGAGTGGGTTGACCAGTTGTCAGTTTGTGAGCTGTTCTCACAGAGGCCTCCAGGATCTGGTTTGAATTGGCCTGCAGAGAGTTCACAAGCCTCAGTCTCCTTTACTTAAGCCCTTTCAGTTGGGAGCCCTGTCCAGCCTGCCAGGGCTACAGCCCCACAGGCCCTGTGCACTCAGCAGCCCCCAGGACCCCCACCCAGTCCAGGCCTGCTGGGAGCTTCCCCCAAAGGCCCTGGGAGGCGGGGCACCCCACCCTGCCTGGGCAGCTGCCCACTTGCTAGCATCTTCCTCATTGGGCCTTCTGCCTAACCATGCCATCCAGGAGACCCACCCCGAAAAATCCATTAGTTCAGCCACCTCAGCGGCAGTAAATGTCTTCATCTGGCTTGAGTTTCCCAGATGGAGAATTTTACAGTCGCACCCAGTAATGACCGTTAGAAAACCATGGCGCTGCTTTAGCTTTCATGTCCAGGAAGAGCCTGGCTTACTCTCCCACTCTTGGGCCCCTTTCCTGCCACGCCCCATACGTCAGCCTGAGGCCCAGGGCGAGTGAGCGACCTTGCTGAGCCAAGCACAGGCCTTTTATAGCCTGGTGAGAGCACAGAATCCAGGGACCAGTTTGCTGGACCTTGTGAGTGAAAGCTGGGCCTCTTCTCTCCTACAACCAAAGGAGCATGATGCTGGGTGTGCCATTGGGGTCCCTCTTCCCACACCCTCACTCACCCTGAAAACAGATGTGCCTGGATAGAACGGGCCAAACACCGGCCAGCCTCACGAGGTTTCCAGGCGCTGTCAGCCCCGTGAAGGAGCCGGGAGGAGAGCAGGATGCATGTTTAGCCGTGAGGGGTCTGAGATGTTGGTGAGACACCCACATGGAGGTGTTGAAAGCAGTTGTCCATGCACTGCAGGTGTTGCAGGCCTTGGCTGAGATCACTGACCTGGAGGCTCTTCATAAGCTGTTACACTGGTGTGAGGAGCTATTGTTTGTTATGGGGGTGCCAGAATCTCAGCCTCGCTAATCAACACAGCCCTGAGCCATTCCAGCATAAAACTCAAGGTCTCTGTCTGGTCTTGGGAAAAGTCAAGGGCTATGTAACTGGCATGAATTTCTACTCCCAGAATTCAGGGGTACATCACTTATATGGTCAAATGATTTTAGACAAAGGCGCCAAGGCTACACAATGGGGAAAAGATAGTCTCTTCAACAAATGCTGTTGAGAAAACTGGATACCCACATGCAAAAGAATGAAGTTGGGCCCTTACCTTATACCATATACAAAAATTAGCTCAAAAGGTTAAAAGGTTAAAATTTACTCAAAGGTCAAAAAGGTAACAAAAGCAAAAATAGACAAATTGGACTACATCAAGCTTTAAAACTTCTGCACAGAGAAGGAAAACAGGAGGAAGAATCAGGGGTAGTTAGACTAACAGGGAGTGAAAACGGAGGCAGAGAGGGGAAGGCAAGGGAGCGTCAGGGAGGTTTGCAGCAGGGCTCCAGGAGCGGCGCCGGGATGAGGGCGCGCTGGCTGAGGCCTCAGCCCTCCACTCCCAGGCCAGGCGAGCTGTGCTCTGGGCCCTGCTGCCGCCAGGTTCTGGGTTCCATGACCCAGAGCCCTCTTCCTCTTCAGCATCGCAGTCACTCAGGTCTCGGGGGCTGACATGGGCCGAGGGGCAGAAGGCAGAGGCAGGATGATCTGCATCAGATTCAGAAAGTGCAAAAATGTATGGATAAGACTGGATACGGAAAAGAATGTGCATTGGAGTGTACATTATGTGCAATAAATCACAAGAAATTTATAAGCGGCTCCCTGGAGCTGTGGGGGAGGGGAGAGAGGTGCCAAAAAGTCTAGTGAGCAAAAGGAAGTAGATGGATAGGATAGAGCCTGTTACCACCGAGTTTAAACATTTGAGATGCCATGATAGTGTCTTTATGTGGTGCGTTGTCTCTGTTGTTTTATTTTAGTGAATATTAAAAAGCATTTGTCCGGGCTTTTGTAAGTTAACTCCCACCCTCAGCCTTATTTTTCTTGAAAGTGTGAAGTTTCTCAGTGGCAAAACTCTTCTGCCTCAAGAGTTTCTAGGTAGTAAACCTTTTTGAATGGGAAATGACTTGGGAATGAAATAATGAACAGTTAATTGAATAACTAAATGAATGAGTGAGGGATGAGAACGCAGCCAACAGGGGAGGATCCAGAGGAGCAGGGGGGAGGGAGGTGCAGGAGATGGCGCTTTATCCCCACTCCTCTCCCCTCCCCCAGCCAGCAAGGTGGTGAGCTGGCTGCCCCCAGGCTGCTGTTATGGGTGTGGGTTGGGGGGTGGTGATGCGGTGGTGCTGGCAGCAGGCAGGCTGTGCCCAAGCTCGCTGGGTTCCCTTCTTAATGAGTCCGTCCTTGTTTTCCTGTCTAGGCCCCCCTGGACGGCGTGGCAAGCCTGGAAGAAGAGGTGATCCCGGTGAGTCCCAGGTTTTCTTAATTACTAAACCCAGGCCTGGAAGTCTGCCCTTGACCTGGGACCTGGCTGGAGGTGCCAATCCTTGCACCACCCCATAACTCAGGACCTTTGGTCCTGGGCCAGGTCTTTGTGTCCCCTCCAATTCCAGCCACTGTCCCCAGAGCTGCAGTGCCCAGTGCTGCCTTTCTTGGCTTCTTGACACCATTCCAGTGTTACAATTCCAGTGACAGTCCCCTCTATGCCCTTGGCCACCTCCCAAATCTCATTATCAGCCTCAGAAACTTTAATCCCTGGTCTCCCACTCTGAAACGGCCTCTTGTCTTTGCGGGACTCGCTACTGTGGGTCCCTCAACACAAGATGGTTCTCCTGTGTGTCCCCATCCCTCCCCTGACATGGCCTGTCCTTCCCTTGGCAGAGGCACCAGGAGAAGATCCTTTCCATACCTTCCATGCAACCTGCAGACTCACCTGTACTCACCGCCAGCCTCCCTCCTGCCACCTTCATTTCACCCAAAATGCACTCTCTCTGCGTGTGCCCTTCCCCCAACTCACAGTGAAGCTTCCCTCAGAGGCTACACACCCCTACCCCACTCCCATCTCCTCTGCCTTGCCTTCCACTCCTCCCAGCCTCTCCAGTCTCTTCTCACTGTCACGCCACTCACATCCTTTTGACCAAAGTTACCACTGACCACCTGATCGCCGTACCAGCAGACACAGATGCGTTGCTGTCTCTCTTCCTGGGCCTCACATTGGCCATTCCCCTGGGTCCCCCTCTGACTCTTGCCTGCGTTTCCTCCCACATCTCTGACCCCTTCTCGTATGCCTTTCCTATGGGACCCACTTGCCTCTTAAATGGATCTGCCCTTGGCCCTCTTCTCTCTCTCCCACCCCTGTGGCTCCGGCGCCCCCATAATGCTGATGACGCCCCCACTTCCTGCCTCCAGCCAGTCATCTCCTCTGGACCCAGAGGTTGGACCTGGCCCCAGTGAACCCAGCACTTCCCCCAGCTGCTCTCCTCTAGTTCCCCATTGCAGGGAGGGGGCCTCCAGCCGCCTGCTTCCCTATGCAGACACCAGGGCGTCATCCTTAATCCCTCCCTCCCCACTCCCCCACCAAATCCCCATCAGCCTCCTCCTCAGTATGTCACAGCACTGTCCTCATCAGCACAGCCTCCTGCAGTTCTCACCACTGTTCCTTCCATGTCCCCTACCTCCAGCCTCATTGTGGATGTCTGGGGCCCTCCCACTCTGAACCTGTACTCTTATGTCCTCCCCACCCCCAGAATGTCTCCTCCTCTACCTGGACTCTTACCCCAAATTCACTATTCTTTGTCCTTTCAGTCTAGCTCAAGCATCTCCTCCAGAAAGGCTTATATCTAATCCCTCTGGCTGGGGCTATCACCAACCCAGCCAAGAGCCCGGTGCAGAGCAGGCTCCAGGGAATGGAAATGCACAGAACAGTGAATGAATGAAAGAATACACATGTGCTCAGCCCCTAAGCAAATTCATAAAGACAGCATGGTGGTAAAGGCAGATTGAGCCTGGGGGAAAGGGGGCAGGTTCTCTCTGAACCTCAGACTCTTCTTCCTGAAACTGGGCATGGGCCTCTTGTCCTCTCGTTTTGCTGCGTGCTTGCGCTATCTAGGTCCCTACATAGAAGCCCTCCAGATAAACTCCCCAGAGTTCACTGGAAGGAAACACCTTTCCTGGCACTCTGTTTGCTTTGACTTCCAGAAGCTGAGGACTGTTTTGTGTTTGATTGCAATGGATTTTGTGTGTAATCACCTACCTGCACCATCAGCCAAATACACACTTCATCACTCAGTTCTTATTTCTGCCCTCGTAAAAGGTTTTATTGCCTTTTATTGTAAGCTCCTGAAGTCCTTTTTGGAAGAAGATGAGGAATACATAGTGACTTTTTTTAGGACAAAGTATAATATTACTCAACTTACTCAAAAACCCATTAGAATTATGATTCCAATTTACAACTGATCTAAAAGTCAAAGAAAGACAAGGACTTACTGGGCCCCTGACACTGCCCTGGGTCCTTTCAAGTCCTTCATCTCACGTGATCCTCACAGAGCTCTGCAAAAGATAAAAATATGTTATTATCCCCATTTTGCAGATAAGGAAACTGAGGCTCCAAGGGGAGAAGTGTCTCATCTAAGGTCAGCTGCTGGGCAAGGGATGGGCAGCATCTCCTCCCCTTCACTGCCCTTTCCCACACGATGTCCTGATTCTCTGCCTGTCACAGAATGGTGTGAGTAGCACAGAGCAGATGTCCCTCTCTGATTAGCTTTGGCTGGGCCTTGTGTTTATTTCTAGATAGTTTCACACACATGCACCTCTTGGCTTTGGGCCCTTTCCTTGTACAAACCAGGCTTTTTTTCGCCCCAGGGAGAAAGGCTCTTTTTTGCCTGGTGGGACAATATCTGGCTGAGATGGCTTCTTGCTGCTGCTGCAGACCTGTAGACAGAGCCGACCCTGCCCGCCTGTGGGGATGGGTTCTCTCCAGCTCCCAGTGGGAGCCTTTGTCTGGAATATGGCTCACAGGTCCTACAGTGTTTTTGTGTCTCTATTGTAGTGGAGTGGATTTTTCATCTCCCCACTGGCCTATTTCTCAGCTGGGGAAACCGAGCACTACCCTTGGTATTCCCTTTCTAGGGAACTTAGACAGTATTTTTTCTCCTTCCAGACTTCCCTTTCCCCAAGAGCATCCATCACTCTACCCTGGCTCCCCCAGCCCCCTAGATCCCTCCCTCAGTCGCAGCACTCCCTGCAGTGCTGGTGGTCTGCTCTGCAAACATGTCCTTCTCCACCAAAGCACAGGCTCCTCAGAGAAGGAGCTTGACCCGCAGGCACTAAAGATATGGTCAACAAATGCTTGTTGACGGGAAAGAGGGAGGGAAGGGAGGAGGGAGAGAGAAAGAGGGACTTTTTAGGAAGCAGGAAGAGACAAGGATGAAAACAATCAAATCCTGCTTGGCTGATGCTTGTGCTAAAGCTACAGAGACAAAAGGAGGTGCTCACCAAATCTCTGCAGCCGCCAGCCTTAGGTCAGCAGTTTTAGTGTCAGGGTTTTTTATCCACCCTGGCCCCAAGAAACCCTTTCTAAAAATACAGTGGAAGAATCACTACTGGGATGGTAGAGATAGGACTTCTGAAAATCTGCTCCTCCATAAAAGCAGCAAGAACACTAGGAAAAATTGACCTTTTCAGAATCCTGGAAATTAGCATCTGGTAACAACCTAAGAAATGTTAATTTAAGAAAAAGGTCTGAAACTTGCTGAGAACAGTGAGGTTTGTAGCATTTTAATTTGCCCATCTCCCCAGCCCCATGGTAGCCTTAAAAACCATCACAGCCTCACAATCACAGTACCTGTGAAAACTAGCAGCCGTTGGAGGTGGCAGAACAACTTTGAAGCTCCCCAAATGCTCATTCTCTGAAACTTGTCACTGTCTGTTAGCTCCCTGGAAAAGCCCATACACAAAACTCATCTTTTTTGACCTGATGCAGAGCTCACTTACTGGGAAAAGCCCTATCCCCAGAGTGCTTGCCAAATACACTCAGCAGCAGTTGTTTAACTTTGCAGCTGCCTGAGGTGGCAATACAAGTTGGAGCAAACAAGAAGCTGACACAAAAACTTAAATGAAAATCTAGGGGATGAGCTGTCCAAAGGGGCTTTGAAATGCTCCCATATACCTGGGGATCTAGAAGACGCATGCCCATGCAGGGAAAGACCTAAAAGAGCCCCAGTCTCTCACCTCTGGCTGACCTTGAGTCTCCACTCAAGCAAGAAGTAAAGGCAAAAGCAGAGTTGTAACCTAATAGAGTGTTGAAGTTATGCTCAACACACACAAAGAGCCCCTCAGAACAGAATGGGAGACTTACCAGATCAAGGCATTAAAGAAAACCTCTGTCTTAAGCTGACAATTAAGCAAAGCAAGCAAAGAATTCAGTAGCTGCACGTGACAAAGAGTACACATTTCAGAAAATTAGCTCAAAAAAGCCCCTGAACAAACAACAACAACAACAAACCCTGGAAAGGAAGAGGGATATCTAGTTTCCAGAGTAGCCATATTAGATTATTTGATGCCCAATTTTTAACAAAGACACACAAAGATACAAGAAAGTATGGCAATGAAAAAAAAAAGAGGAAAAAAAGCAGTCAGTAAAAACTGTCAGTGAGGAAGCCCAGATGAACTTACTAGACAAAGATTTTATATTGGCTATTATACATATGTTCAGAGAACTAAAGGAAACCATATCTAAAGAATTAAAGGAAACCATAAGAATTATGTGCCACCAAATGGAGATTATCAATAAAAAGATAGAAAGTATTTTTTAAAGAAACCAAATAGAAATTCTGGAGCTGTAAAGTACAATAACTGAAATGAAAAATTCACTAAAGGGGCTCAACAGATTTGGGCTGGCAGAAGAAAGAATCAGCAAACTTGAAGACAGGTCAATTGAGATGATCCTGTCTAAGGAAGAGAAAGAAAAAAAGAATGAAGAAAAATGAACAGAATCACAGAGATCTGTGGGACACTATCAAGTGTGCCAACATTTATATAATGGGGGCCTCAGTAGGGGATAAGAGAAAGAGGCAGAAGGAATATATGAAGAATTAATGGCCAAAATCTTCCCAAATATGAAGAAAACATTAATCTGCACATCTAAGAAGCTCAACAAACTCCAAGTAGAATAAACTCAAAGAGATCCAAATCTAAGTACATCATAGCCACATTACCAAAAGGAAAAAATGAAGAAAGAAGCTTTTTTTTAAAAAACACCATGGTGGCCACTTCACCACTGACCTTGGCAACTTCCATGGCCGAGAGCTGGATCCTCCCACTTCTCGACACGCACAGAAGAAAGAATCTTAAAAGCAGCGAAAGAACAATGACTCATCACAGAAAAAGGATCCTCAATAAGATTAATAGCTGATTTCTCATCAAAAACCATGAAAGCCAAAAGGCAGTTAGTATGACATATTCAAAGTGATGAAAAAAAGAAAAACTGTCAAAAAAGACATCTATAGCCAGAAGAACTATACTTGAAAAGTGAAGAAGAAATTAAGACATGCCCAAGTAAACAAAAATGAAGAGAATTCATCACTAGCATCCTGCTCTACAAGAAATACTGAAGGGACTCCTTCAGTATGAAATTAAAGGACACTAGACAGTAATTTAAATCCACACACAGAAATAAAGAGCTTCAGTGAGGTAACTACACAGGTAAATATGAAAGACAGTATAAATGTCTTTATTTTTTTTAATTTCTGGCTGCACCCTTGCTTAGTTCCCCAACCAGGGATCGAACACACACCCCCTGCAGGGGAAGCACAGAGTCTTAACCACTGGACGACCAGGGAAGTCCCAAAATATATATATATATATTTAATTTTATTTTATTAATTTTTTTACACAGCAGGTTCTTATTAGTCATCAATTTTATACACATCAGGGTATACATGTCAATGCCAATCACCCAATTCATCACATCAGCATCCCCAACCCCCCGCCGCTTCCCCCCATTGGTGTCCATACGTTTGTTCTCTGAGACAGATCTGTGTCTCAATTTCTGCCCTGCAAACTGGTTCATCTGTACCATTTTTCTAGGTTCCACACATATTCGTTAATATACGATATTTGTTTTTCTCTTTCTGACTTACTTCACTCTATATGACAATCTCTAGATACATCCACGTCTCAACAAATGACCCAATTTCATTCCTTTTTATGGCTAATATTCTATTGTATATATGTACCACATCTTCTTTATCCATTCATCTGTCGATGGGCATTTAGGTTGCTTCCATGACCTGGCTATTGTAAATAGTGCTGCAATGAACATTGGGGTGCATGTGTCTTTTTGAATTATGGTTTTCTCTGGGTATATGCCCAGTAGTGGGATTGCTGGGTCATATGGTAATTCTCTTTTTAGTTTTTTAAGGAACCTCCATACTGTTCTCCATAATGGCTGTATCAATTTACATTCCCACCAACAGTGCAAGAGGGTTCCCTTTTCTCCAAACCCTCTCCAGCATTTGCTATTTGTAGACTTTCTGATGATGCCCATTATAACTGGTGTGAGGTGATACCTCATTGTAGTTTTGATTTGCATTTCTCTAATAATTAGTGATGTTGAGCAGCTTTTCATATGCTTCTTGGCCCTATGTGTGTCTTCTTTGGAGAAATGACTACGTCTTCTGCCCATTTTTGGATTGGGTTGTTTTTTTCTTTAATATTGAGCTGCATGAACTGTTTATATATTTTGGAGATTAATCCTTTGTCTCTTGATTCATTTGCAAATATTTTCTCCCATTCTGAGGGTTGTCTTTTCGTCTTGTTTATGGTTTCCTTTGCTGTGCAAAAGCTTTGAAGTTCATTAGGCCCCATTTGTTTATTTTTGTTTTTATTTCCATTACTCTAGGAGGTGGATCAAAAAGGATCTTGCTGTGATTTATGTGAAAGAGTGTTCTTCCTATGTTTTCCTCTAAGCGTTTTATAGTGTCCAGTCTTACATTTAGGTCTCTAATCCATTTTGAGTTTATTTTTGTGTATGGTATTAGGGAGTGTTATAATTTCATTCTTTTACATGTAGCTGTCCAGTTTTCCCAGTACCACTTATTGAAGAGACTGTCTTTTCTCCATTGTATATCCTTGCCTTCTTTGTCATAGATTAGTTGACCATAGGTGCATGGGTTTATCTCTGGGCTTTCAATCTTGTTGCATTGATCTATGTTTCTGTTTTTGTGCCAGTACCATATTGTCTGGATTACTGTAGCTTTGTAGTATAGTCTGAAGTCAGGGAGGCTGATTCCTCCAGCTCTCTTTTTCTTCCTCAAGACTGCTTTGGCTATTCGGGGTCTTTTGTGTTTCCATACAAATTTTAAGATTTTTTGTTCTAGTTCTGTAAAAAATGCCATTGGTAATTTGATAGGGATTGCATTGAATCTGTAGATTGCTTTGGGTAGTATAGTCATTTTCACAATATTGATTCTTCCAATCCAAGAACATGGTATATCTCTCCATCTGTTGGTATCATCTTTAATTTCTTTCATCAATGTCTTATACTTTTCTGCATACAGGTCTTTTGTCTCCCTAGGTAGGTTTATTCCTAGGCATTTTATGCTTTTTGTTGCAATGGTAAATGGGAGTGTTTCCTTAATTTCTCTTTCTGATCTTTCGTTGTTAGTGTATAGGAAGGACAAGAGATTTCTGTGCATTAATTTTGTATCCTGTTACTTTACCAAATTCATTGATTAGCTCTAGTAGTTTTCTGGTGGCATCTTTAGGCCTCTCTATGTATAGTATCATGTCATCTGCAAACAGTGACAGTTTTACTTCTTCTTTTCCAATTTGTATTCCTTTTATTTCTTTTTCTTCTCTGATTGCCATGACTAGGACTTCCAAATCTATGTTGAATAATAGTGGTGAGAGGGGACATCCTTGTCTTATTCCTGATCTTAGAGAAAATGCTTTCAGTTTTTCACCATTGAGAATGTTGTTTGCTGTGGGTTTGTTCGTGTATGGCCTTTATTATGTTGAGGTAGGTTCTATGCCCACTTTCTGGAGAGTTTTTATCATAAATGGGTGTTGAATTTTGTCAAAAGCTTTTTCTGCATCTATTGAGATGATCATATGGTTTTTCTTCTTCAGTTTGTTAATATGGTGTATCGCATTGATTGATTTGCGTATATTGAAGAATCCTTGCATCCCTGGGATAAATCCCACTTGATCATGGTGTATGATCCTTTTAATGTGTTGTTGGATTCTGTTTGCTAGTATTTTGTTGACGATTTTTTCATCTATATTCCTCAGTGATATTGGTCTGTAATTTTCTTTTTTTGCAGTATCTTTGTCTGGTTTTGGTCTCAGGGTGATGGTGGCTTCATAGAAAGAGTTTCGGAGTGTTCCTTCCTCCGCAGTTTTTTGGAAGAGTTTGAGAAGGATGGGTGTTGGCTCTTCTCTAAATGTTTGATAGAATTCACCTGTGAGGCCATCTGGTCCTGGACTTCTGTTTGTTGGAAGATTTTTAATCACAGTTTCAATTTCATTACTTGTGATTGGTTTGTTCATATTTTCTATTCCTTCCTGGTTCAGTCTTGCAAGGTTATACCTTTCTAAGAATTTGTCCATTTCTTCCAGGTTGTCCATTTTATTGGCATAGAGTTGCTTGTAGTAGTCTCTTAGGATGCTTTGTATTTCTGCAGTGTCAGTTGTTACTTCTCCTTTTTCATTTCTAAGTTTATTGATTTGAGTCCGTTCCCTCTTTTTCTTGATAAGTCTGTCTAATGGTTTATCAATTTTGTTTGTCTTCTCAAAGAACCAGCTTTTATGGCTTCCCTGGTGGCGCAGTGGTTGAGAGTCTGCCTGCCGATGCAGGGAACACGGGTTCGTGCCCCGGTCCGGGAAGATCCCACATGCCGCGAAGCGGCTGGGCCTGTGAGCCATGGCCGCTGAGCCTGCACGTCCGGAGCCTGTGCTCTGGACCAAAAAACCAAAAACCAGCTTTTAGTTTTATTGATCTTTGCTGTTTTCTTTGTTTCTATTTCATTTATTGCTGCTCTCATCTTTATGATTTCTTTCCTTCTGCTAACTTTGGGTTTTGTTTGTTCTTCTTTCTCTAGTTCCTTTAGGTGTAAGGTTAGATTGTTTATTTGAGATTTTTCTTGTTTCTAGAGGTAGGCTTGTATAACTATAAACTTCCCTCTTCGAGCTGTTTTCGCTGCATCCCATAGGTTTTGGATCATGGTGTTTTCATTGTTATTTGTCTCTAGGTATTTTTTGATTTCCTCTTTGATTTCTTCAGTGATCTCTTGGTTATTCAGTAATCTATTGTTTAGCCTCCATGTGTTTGTGTTTTTTACGTTTTTTCCCTGTAATTCATTTCTAATCTCATAGCGTTGTGGTCAGATAAGATGTTTGATATGATTTCAATTTTCTTAAATTTACTGAGGCTTGGGCTTCTCAGGTGGCACAGTGGTTGAGAGTCCATCTGCTGATGCAGGGGACATGGGTTCACGCCCCAGTCCGGGAAGATCCCACATGCTGCGGAGCGGCTGGGCCCATGAGCCATGGCGGCTGAGCCTGAGCGTCCGGAACCTGTGCTCCGCAATGGGAGAGGCCACAACAGTGAGAGGCCCATGTACAGAAAAAAAAAAAAATTTTACTGAGGCTTGATCTGTGACCCAAGATGTCATCTATCCTGGAGAGTGTTCCATGCGCACTTGAGAAGAAAGTGTAATCTGCTGTTTTTGGATGGAATGTCCTATAAATATCAATCAAATCTTTCTGGTCTTTTGTGTCATTTAAAGCTTCTGTTTCCTTATTTATTTTCATTCTGGATGGTCTGTCCATTGGTGTAAATGAGGTGTTAAAGTCCCCCACTATTATTGTGTTACTGTTGATTTCCTCTTTTATAGCTGTTAGCAGTTGCCTTATGTATTTAGGTGCTCCTATGTTGGGTGCATATATATTTATAATTGTTTTATCTTCTTCTTGGATTGATCCCTTGATCATTATGGAGTGTCCCTCCTTGTCTCTTGTAACATTCTTTATTTTAAAGTCTATTTTATCAGATATGAGTATTGCTACTCCAGCTTTCTTTTGATTTCCATTTGCATGGAATATCTTTTTCCATCCCCTCACTTTCAGCCTGTGTGTGTCCCTAGGTCTGAAGTGGGTCTCTTGTAGACAGCATATATATGGGTCTTGTTTTTGTATCCATTCAGCGAGCCTGTGTCTTTTGGTTGGAGCATTTAATCCATTCACATTTAAGGTAATTATCGATATGTATGTTCCTATGACCATTTTCTTAATTGTTTTGGGGGTTTTTTTGTAGGTCCTTTTCTTCTCTTGTGTTTCCCACCTAGAGAAGTTCCTTTAGCATTTGTTGTAGAGCTGGTTTAGTGGTGCTGAATTCTCTTAGCTTTTGCTTGTCTGTAAAGCTTTTGATTTCTCCATCGAATCTGAATGAGATCCTTGCTGGGTAGTTTAATCTTGGTTGTAGGTTCTTCCCTTTCATCACTTTAAGTATATCATGCCACTCCCTTCTGGTTTGTAGAGTTTCTGCTGAGAAATCACCTCTTAACCCTATGGGAGTTTCCTTATATGTTATTTGTCATTTTTCCCTTGCTGCTTTCAATAATTTTTCTTTGTCTTTAATTTTTGCCAATTTGATTACTATGTGTCTCAGCGTGCTTCTCCTTGGGTTTATCCTGTATGGGACTCTCTGCACTTCCTGGACTTGGGTGGCTATTTCCTTTCCCATGTTAGGGATGTTTTTGACTATAATCTCTTCAAATATTTTCTCTGGTCCTTTCTCTCTCTCTTCTCCTTCTGGGACCCCTATAATGTGAATGTTGTTGTGTTTAATGTTGTCCCAGAGGTCTCTTAGGCTGTCTTCATTTCTTTCCATTCTTTTTTCTTTATTCTGTTCCACAGCAGTGAATTCCACCATTCTGTCTTCCAGGTCACTTACCCATTCTTCTGCCTCAGTTATTCTGCTATTGGTTCCTTCTAGTGTAGTTTTCATTTCAGTTATTGTAGTGTTCATCACTGTTTGTTTGTTCTTTAATTCTTCTAGGTCTTTTTTAAACATTTCTTGCATCTTTTCGATCTTTGCCTCCATTCTTTTTCTGAGCTCCTAGATTATCTTCACTATCATTATTCTGAATCTTTTTCTGGAAGGTTCCCTATCTTCACTTCATTTATCTTTTTTTCTGGGGTTTTATCTTGTTCCTTCATCTGGTGCATAGCCCTCTGCCTTTCATCTTGTCTATCTTTCTGTGAATGTGGTTTTTGTTCCACAGGCTGCAGGATTGTAGTTCTTGCATCTACTGTCTGCCCTCTGGTGGATGAAGCTATCTAAGAGGCTTGTGCAAGTTTCCTGATGGGAGGGACTGGTGGTGGGTAGAGCTGTCTGTTGCTCTGGTGGACAGAGCTCAGTAAAACTTTAATCCGCTTGACTGCTGATGGGTGGGGCTGGGTTCCCTCCCTGTTGGTTGTTTGGCCTGAGGTAACCCAACACTGGAGTCTACCTGGGCTCTTTGGTGGGTCTAATGGAGGACTCTGGGAGGGCTCACACCAAAGAGCACTTCCCAGAACCTCTGCTGCCAGTGTCCTTGTCCTCACGGTGAGCCACAGCCACCCCCCACCTCTGCAGGAGACCCTCCAACAATAGCAGCTGCGTCTGGTTCAGTCTCCTATTGGGTCACTGCTCCTTCCCCTGGGTCCCGATGCACACACTACTTTGTGTGTGCCCTCCAAGAGTGGAGGCTCTGTTTCCCCCAGTCCTGTCGAAGTCCTACAATCAAATCCCACTAGCCTTCAAGGTCTGATTCTCTAGGAATTTCTCCTCCCATTGCCGGACCCCCAGGTTCGGAAGCCTGACGTGGGGCTCAGAACCTTCACTCCAGTGGGTGGACTTCTGTGGTATAAGTGTTCTCCAGTCTGTGAGTCACCCACCCAGCAGTTATGGGATTTGATTTTACTGTGATTGCGCCCCTCCTACCATCTCATTGTGGCTTTTCCTTTGTCTTTGGATGTGGTGTATCTTTTTTGGTGAGTTCCAGTGTCTTCCTGTCAATGATTTTCCAGCAGCTCATTGTGATTCTGGTGTTCTCGCAAGAGAGAGTGAGAGCACATCGTTCTACTCCGCCATCTTGGTTCAGGGCCAAAATATGTATTTATTTGTAACTCTTTTCTCTCTTCTGAGTTAAAAGTCAATTGCATAGAGCAATTTTGATAAAACTGTGTTGATGGGCTTATAATGTATAAAACAGTAATTTATGACAATGATAGTACTAAGAAGAGATAACAACAGAGCTATATTGGAACAAAGTATTTGTATACAACTGAAAGTAAATTGCTATTAATCCAAACCAGGTTATTTTAAATTAAGATGCTAATTATAAACCCCTGGGCAACGACTGAGAAAATAACTCCAAAAAATATAAGAGAAATAAGGAATTAAAATGGTACACTACAGGGAGAGGGATAAATTGGAAAATTGGGATTGACATATACTCACTACTATACATAAAATAGGTAACTAATAAGTACCTACTGTATAGCACAGGGAATTCTACTCAATACCCTGTAATGGCCTATATGGGAAAACAATCTAAAAAAGAGTGGATATATGTATTTGTATAACAGATTCACTTTGCTGTACACCTAAAACTAACAGAACACTGTAAATCAACTATACTCCAATAAAAAAGTTTTTAAATGTTACACTAGAAAAGATCTAGTTAACAAAAAAAGAAGGAGTAATGGAGTAATAGAGGAATAAAAAAGGTATAAGACATATAGAAATTAAGTTCCAAATTGGCACACATAAATCCTACCTTCTGAGCAATTACATTAAATGTAAATGGATTTTTAAAACCCCAAATAGCCAAAGCAATCCTGAGAAAGAAGAACAAAGCAGAAGGCATCATACTTCCTAATTTCTAGCTGTACTATAAGGCTATAGTAATAAACAGACACATAGACAAATGGAACAGAATCAAGAGCCCAGAAGTAAACCCACAAACAGTGCACAAAGTTTCCAATTTCTTTACTTCCTTACTAACACTTGTCTTTTTTTTTTCTGTTTTTAAATAGTAGCCATTCTGATAGATGTGAGGTGATATCTCATTGTGGTTTTGATTTGCATTTCCCTAATAATTAATGATGTTGAATGTCTTTTGGATTATGCTATTTATTTATTTACTTACACAAAGAATCCACAAAAAATTTATTGGAGCTCATGAAGATGTTTAGCAAGATTGCATGATACAAGAGCAATATATAAAAATCAATCATATTTCTATACACTAGCAATGAAGAATTTTTAATGAAATTAAGAAAGCAGTTTCACTTATAAAAGCTTGGAAAATAATAAAATATTTAGGGATAAATTTAACAAAATAAGTGTAAGACTTGTATAGTGAAAACTATAAAATACTGTTGAAAGAAATTAAAGAAGACCTAAATGAATGGTAAGACATCCATATTCATGGATTGGAAGACAATAAAATGTTAATATGGCAATATTCCACAAATTAATTTATAGTTTCAATGCGATCTGTATTAAAATCCCACTTGGATTTTTTTTTTTAGAAATTGCAAATTGGCTCTCAAATTTATATGGAAATACAAAGAATCCAGAATAGTCTAAACACCTTGAAAGAGTAGAACAAAGGTAAAGGCCTCATGCTTCCCAATTTTAAAACTTATACAAAACTTCAGTAATCAAGATAGTATGGTACTGGAATAAAGATAGAAAAATAGATCAACAGAACAGAATTGAGATTCCAGAAATAAATTCTTACTTTTACCATCAAATTTCTTTTACAAGAATGCCAAGACAATTCAATAGCGGTAGGACTACTAAATGCAAAAGAATGAAGTTGGACTCCTTCCTCCTACGATACACAAAAAATAGCTCAAAATGTATCATAGACCTAAATGTAAGAGGTAAAATTGTAAGTCCTTATAAGAAAACATCACCTCTTCATGACCTTGGGTTAAGCAATGGTTTTTCAGATGTGACACCTAAATCACAGTGACAAAAAAATAAATTGGACTTTACCAAAATAAAAATTCCTTAGAGAGTTTCAGCAGTAGACTTGAACCAGCAATGAACTTGAAGATAGATGGATAGAGAGTATGCAATATAAAGAACACAGAAAAAATGGAATGAAGAAAAATAAACCAAGCCTCAGAGAAATGTAGGACACCTTCAAGCACACTAACATATGTACAGTGGGGGTGCTAGAAGGACAGGAAAAGAGAAGGGAGCGTTAAAAAGTTTTGAAGAAATAATGGATGAAAGCTTTCCAAATTTGCTGAAAACATTAATCCACATATCCAAGAAGCTCAATGATCTATAAGTAAGATAAATGCAGAGATACAGACCCAGACACATTACAGTAAAATGCTGAAAGTCAAAGACAAAGAGGAAATCTTGAAAGCAGCAAGAGAGAAATCACTCATCCATACAAGGGAACCCCAATAAGATTAACAGCTGACTTCCCACCAGAAATAATGGAGGCCAGAAGGCAGTGGGATGACCTGACCTATGCAAAGGACTAAAAGAACCTAGAATCTTATGTCCAGTAAAACTCTCTTTCAAAAATGAAGGATAAACAAAATTACATAATGGTGATGGTTGCACAATTCTGTGAATATACCAAAAATCATTGAAGTTTATACTTTTAAAAGAGTGAATTTCATGGTATGTGAATTACATCTCAATAGAACTAGTTTTTTGGGGTTTTTTTTAATCCAATGAGTTTACTTTTCACTTAGGCTTCTAATCAGCATCACTGTCTACCCTGCAGTGTCTGAGTAGGGTGATTGCCAGAGCAAACCTCCATGCCAAGGCTGGCCAACTTGACCCGGAATTCCAGGGATACAGCCTTGTACCTGAGAGTCATCACAGCCAAAATGCTGGAGGCCCATCTGAGGTGCCGTTTCAAAAGGAGACTCTTCAAACCTGTTGTGTAGTCAGGGTTTGTTCGGCAACATGAAGCCAAACAATGGAAAGCCACCATCTGTGTTTCTCTTCTTTCTGCATGTGTGTGTGTGTGTCTGCACAGAATGCGTGTGTGCGTTAGAAACAGAGAAAGAGAAAGAATGCTATACTGTGATTGCAGCCAGCATTGGGTTTTGGTGCCTCCTATGTGCCACTGTTGTCCCAGGCACTTTATGTATACACAATATCTTACTCAATCTTCATAGCAGTCCAGAGAGGCAGAGATTGTTACTCCCCACGTTTCCCAGAAGCAGACTTTGCATCAGAGAGAACAGGCACTTGCTCAAGGTCTAGAGCTCATCAGCTGGAGAGCCAGGTTCTAAGGCCTCAACACTCCCTGGCAGTATCGGCCTGATTAAATCCAGGGCCTAAGTGTCTGGCTCGCTGACTCAGTATTGGCTCTGGATTTGCTAACCTCTAAGCCTTATTTCATCTACCTGCAAACTCAGTTGAAAAGCCTTGGCCTACTCTGCTCCACTGGGGAAACCCCAGAGAAGCATGGCTGAAGGTCATTTCCTCATGGGTGAGTGGGTTTCCAAGGGTCAAGAGCCAGGACCCTGTAACCCAAGCTGGCTGAGTGGGAAGAGGCAGAGGGCTAGATCTGAGCCAGGGCCTGTTGGGCAGATCAGGGAGCAGGCACAGTGGAGTCAGGAGTCCAGGCAGAGCCCAAGAGGGGCAGGTGTGGGCTGTGAGCAGGGACAATGACCCCAGCAGCCTCAGGCACTAAGGCCAGCCCCCAACTCCAAGAGTGCAGGCTGCAAACTAGCCAGGCTGTGGGAATTCTTCCCAGTTTGCTCTTCCAGGAATATAGGCTTTGGGAAACACTCAGGAAAAGATCATCCCCAGAAGAACTAAGAGCTCTAGGGAGGCATTGTAGGCCCCAGACCCTCCACCCACTTCTGCTTACCTGTCAACTAGCAGCTCATGCACCCTCCGAACCTTGAGGTGTGAGAGGATTGGCTCCCAGTTTGGGAAACGCTATCCTTGTCAGGCCACATCAGTTCAGTTAAAGAGGATCCAGAATCATTGAACCCCCTACTCCCTCAGACCCATTTTATTTATCTTCCAAGTCATCTGGCTCTTATTTAATTGCTCCCACATTCCTGACAGCAAAGGCAGCAGATCCAGCCAGTGCCTGGAACACATGCTTGAAAGCTGTGTGCAGAATGGGGCGGGCCGTGGCCAGACCACCACATGGCCTCCTGGAGGCCCTGAAGCCAGCCTTACTTTCTAAGCAGGGAACCCCTGGACAACCTGAGCCAAGCCCTCCGTCCCATGTGTCACTCTTGGCTGGCCAGCGAGTCCATATCCGGAGGCTTCCGGCAGCCACAGCACAAACCCTGTACAGTCGGCCCTCTGTACTTGCAGGTCCCACATCCGTGGATTCAAATAACCACGTATAAGAATTTTGTTTTAATTTCCAGAAGGTTCCAAAAAGCAAAACTTGAATTTGCTGTGCACCAGCAACTATTTACATAGTATTTACATTGTGTGAGGTATTATAAGTAATCTAGAAATGATTTAAAATATACAGGGGATTGTATAGGTTATATGCAAATATAACCATTTTATACAAGGGATTTGAGCATCCTTGGATTTGGGTATCCTGGGGAGTCATGGAACCGATTTCCCAGAAACCAAGGGCTCAGCACTCCTTCCCTTCTCCCCTCTCGTCCATTCAGCACGAATTTACGAAGTGCTTGTGCCTGCCTGGCCCTGTTCTAGGCCTCGGGGAAGCAGCGGGAAGCCAGGCACAAAGGGCCCCAGCTCTCAGGGAACTGCCGTACTGGTGGGGCTGACAGAAAATAAACAAAACACAAATAAGTGGATTTCAGGAGTAAAGACTGATATGTGCTTGGAAGGAAATAGCAGCCAGCTGTGATGGAAACAAGTGCGTGAGAAGGGTGAGGAGATGTCTTCAGTTTCAGGGTCATGAGGGCAGTCACAAAGGGGGGTGTGTGAATGTCCTGGGGCAGAAGAGGGCTGGCCCCTTGGGGAACTGAGAGAGACAAGAGGGACCCAGTGCTTAGCCGAGGCTGATGGAGCAAGGAGCAGGGCCACATGGGAGCGCTGTGCCTCCTGAGAGTCTGGATGTTATTCCACTTAAATGGGAAGCCCTGGGAAGGGGTGGGCATCTTTAAAAGGCCCCTCTGGTTGGTGGGGTTGAGGTACCAAGAAGAAGGAGGCTGTAAGGATGGTGCGAATGCCAAGTGATGGTGACTGGTGATATGGTGCCAGCAGGGCTCAAGAGAGGTGGTGGCTTGGTGTGTTTTAGAATCTCTTAGATGGGCTAGATGTGTCCTGTCCCACCAGTGATGGGATCAGTCTCTGGAATGCTGCCATTCCCACTCTGAACACCCCTCTGGGGAAGTGGAAGGTGGAAGGTTTGGGGTCCCACAGCGCTGCTTCCATCCTGAACTGCTCCCCACTAGCTAGGTGACCTCAGACATGCCACGCACCCTCCCGGAGACCTCAGGGGACACTCGGTGAATGTCAGAGCTCTTTCTGCCAAAATAGTTTGCACTTTGTTAGGCTTGAAGTCAAACTGCCTGGGTCATGCCTGGGTTCAGCAGGACGTGACCCTGGGCGTGGTAACCTTTCTGAGCCTCAGTTTCCTCATCTGTAAAATGTGCTGGTGAGGTTGCAGCAGGGGTTAAATGAAAGCTGATGGTGGAATTCCCAGTGCGTGATGAGCCCTAAGTGAGTGATGGTTACTCTTGCAGCTCCTCCTTCATCTCCTGAGCTGCACCTCACACCAGGCCCCGGACTCCACTCTCAGGACCCCAGGTCCTCAGAATGATAATCGCAGTCTGAGCTTTCTTGGAGAGAGCTTGGAAGTGAGTGTGAGGAAAGGCAGCAAAAGCTGAAGGACCAGACAGAAACACAGCGCTTACTCCAGCTGTTTTCAAGTTAAAGTTTATTGCCTTGTCTGACTTGGTAGCTATACACGTGTATCCAATGGCCTCAAGAGTCCATGGTGAAAAGTCAGTCTCCCCTGCCACTGCTGTCCTCCCACCATCCCGTTCCCCTACTCGGAAGTAACTTGATGACCACATTTTTCTCTCCACACCCAGAGATGTTCCATGTTTATACAAACAAAAGTCTACCGATTTTTTTAGCACAAATGGCTGCCAGTTAAAAGACATGCCTTTTTAAAAATGTAACAATATGCCTGGGAGATTATTCTGTATCAGAAATACAGAACTACTTTAATCTTTTTCACAGCTGCATAGTATCCCATTTAGATAAGCCTCCCATCCCTTCTTTTTTTCTTCCCCCCCCCCACCCCGGTACGCGGGCCTCTCACTGTTGTGGCCTCTCCCGTTGCGGAGCACAGGCTCCGGACACGCAGGCTCAGCGGCCATGGCTCACGGGCCCAGGCGCTCCGCAGCATGTGGGATCTTCCCGGACCAGGGCACGAACCCGTGTCCCCTGCATCGGCAGGCGGACTCCCAACCGCTGCGCCACCAGGGAAGCCCCATCCCTTCTTTTAAGCAATTCCACTTGTACTGTTTCTAATGTCTTTATCATCTCAATTAGTTCTACAATGAGTATTCTTATACACCTGTCGTCTTATATATTTGTTAATATATCTATGGAATACGTTTCTAGGAGGATCATTGTAGCAATTGGCACAAAAATTTTTAATATTAATTAGTATTGCCAAATTACTCTCTGTAGAGAATGTACCAATTTATCCTTTCAACCAATGTGTGAGGTGACTGTCCTCATTTCCCTTGATATGTCATCAGATTTTTTTCACTCTTTCTAATCTGATATGATTATAGTTTTAATTTTCATTTCTTTTATTGTGAATGAAGATTTCCTTTTGCTTTGCAACCTAAAGGGCTGTATTTTATGTGTACTCTCTATTCATATCTTTTGACCATTTTTCTATTTGATTGTTGATGTTTTTAGAGTTGATTTGTAGGAGCACTTTTATATCAAGGTATCTAGCCTTTGTGACATGAGTCAGAAATATGTTTCCACTCTGGCTTTTGACTTTGTCGACAGTGCTTTCTGCCTTCCAGACATTTTTGTTTTTGTATGGTTGGATCAGACTTTATGTCATAGCTTCTAGATTATGAACTGTACTTGGGAAAGTTTGCCCCTCTCCATGGTTAGAAAGGAAATTTTCCTCTAGGATTTTTATGATTTTTTTGAGGCATGTAAATCTTTGATCCTCTTGGAATTTATCGTGGTTCATGAGGAGGTATGAATCCAGCTTGACTTTGTCCTGATAACCACCGGCCTGCCCACCACCCTCTATTAATAACAGCTCTCATCCCAGCAGTTCGAGGGGCTCAGGCATAGGGGCAAGGGCAGATCACAGCATAGATGGGGCTTTGGATTTGAGCCTCTGTCCTAAGAACAATGGGAAAGTGAGGAGTGGCGGGACGGGAGTGCCATGATCAGATTTGCATCTAGCCTCCGAATGGAGACTGGAGAGCATTGGGCCAGCATATTGGAAGCCATCTCTGATCCTAGGTACATCCCTTTCACTGCTAGTGGGTTTCAGCTCCTGGGTCTCCAGTCCTCTCTCCAACACCACTTCTGGGTGAACTCCTAGGGATCTTGATATCCGCATAGAAGCCCCTCATACGCTTGGCCTCTCACACCTCACTCGTGATTGACGGCCTCAGTTCCTACTTCACTGGCACAGTTGGAGCAGTTGGAAGAAAACTTCCACAAACCCCACCTGCACAGCCACACACCTGCATGCACTGCCTCCCTGCTTATTGCCACAGATGGACTATCTAGGCTCCTGAGCACAGCCAGTGCCACCTCTTATGCCAGGGCCAGTCCTTCTTGCCTCCTCAGGGGCATCACTCCAGGAATCCCCCTTTCTCCAACATATCGAGTCTTCCCCTTCCAGCTGATTGTGCAAACATGCTGCTGTGCCTCTCATCCTGAAGAAATCCCTTCTCTGGACTCCACGCCACCAAAGCAACTACTCCATCTTTGCTCCCCTTTGCAGCAGAACTCCTAGAAAGCTCTCACTGTCCACATTCCTCCCCTCCCCTTCCCATCAGATGTCCACTCCTGTCACCCTTCCTGTCTGTGGCCTCTGCATTGCTAGGCCCAGCCATCAGGTCTCAGTCCTCACCTCACATGACTGTCAGCACTGATCAGCATGGGGATTTTGCCATCCCCCTTGATGCACTCCCTCCACTCAGCTTCCAGGACTTCCTTCTCTTTTGCACCCCCTTGTAACTGTTGGAGTGCCCCCGAGGGCCAGGGGTGCACAGCTGAGCTCCTGATGCTTCCAGCCAAACCTGCCAACCTACAGTCTCCCCACCTCTGTTGATGGCAACAGCATCCTTTCAGTCACTCAAGCCAAAATCTTCCTTGACTCATGTCTCTTCGACTCCACAGTCTAGAGAAATCCTCTTGGCTCTACCTGCAGAATCAATCCAGAATTCAGCCACTTCCACCCCCTACACCGCTTCCACTGGCTGCAAGCCACCATCACCTCTCCCCTACATCACTGCAATAGCTGCCCCACATGGTATGACCCTTTTAAAACATAAACCAGGTCATATTATCTCTGCTCAAAACCCTGCAAGGGCTCCCATCTCAGAAAGAAGATAAAGTCCTACAAACCACCTACAAGGCCCCCCCAATCTGCCTCCCAGCACTAATAGTGCCCCTTACCCTGCTCTGCTGCCTGTCTCTTTCCATGACACTATCGCCTTCCAGGTGATGTACTGTTTATTATGTTTATTGTATCTCAGCTGTCCTCTCACTAGAAGAGGACAGGGATGCTTAGGACAGGGATGTTTGTCACGTTCACTGCTGTATCCCACTTTCCCCAGAACAGCATTTAGAACAGTAGGCACTCAGTGAATGTCTGTGGGACAAGTGAAGAGGGTGATGAGTGAAGAAGCTATTGCAAGTCAGGAGATGCTGGTAACATGGATGAGGTTGTGGTATTGGGGAGAGACCCAAGGGGATGGGCTTCAGAGCAACAAACAGTGGATGTGCCAATAGAGCATGTCGAGAAGGACTCCTCATTTTCCCATTCACCAGCTGGGCAGGAGGGGATGCCATCCACAGAGACCAGGAGCTGGAGAGGAGCACATTTGTGGGCAGAAGATTGTGAGTGTGACTGTGCATCCCTGTTTGAGGAATCATGGGATTATTCAAGGGGAAATCAAGCAGGCAGCTCCAAAAGGGAGCCTGGGCCTCAAGGCATGGTCAGGACTGGAGATCTACATTTGGGACACTTCCACCTATTGTAGCCATGAGCAAGGAAGAGCTCCTTGGGAAAGATGGAGAGAGGAGACTGACGAGCAGGGAACTGAAAAGAAGAAAGCTTAGACTTGCTCCTGAGGAACCTTGGCATGTGAGGCTGGGAGAGGAGACTGAGTCAGCTGAATAGCCAGGGAGGTGGGAGGACGTGTCTGTCATCTTGGAAGCCAAAGGAGGAGAGCACTTCTAGAAGGAGGGAGAAGATGAGTCCAAGGAGGAGAAGAAATCCTGTCAGGCTTATTGATTGGAGGAGGTCGTTGGAGACATGGTGAGTGCCATTTTGGTAGAAGGATAGGAATGGAATCCAAACCGTAGGGTCATGAGGTGAGTGGAAGGTGAGTGAGAGGAGACCCCCTCCTTCCAGCAGTGCAGCTGTGAGGGAGAGAGGAGCTGGGGCCGGAACAGAGGAGGGTGTGGAACAAAGGATGGTTTCTCGTGTTCAGAGCTGTGGGAAAGGATATGCTTGAAGGGCAGGCTTGACCAGGGGAGCTTGGGGGCGGCAGGGTCCCAAAAGGAGGAGGCGGGTCATCTCCTCTGAGTTGTCAATGAAAATAATCAATAAACAATCTATAAAAGGCATAGAAAAGAGTTTTACTTGAGCCAAACTGAGGAATATAGCCCAGAAGCCAGCCTCACAGATAACTCTGAGAAACTGCTCTAGAGAAGCATGGTTTTCAGCACAGTTTTATGTCTTGTCAGAACAAAGAACCACAAACAAGTCAGGGATACATTCCTTCAAGGTTTCAAAACAACAGATCAGCAAGTACACAGTGAGTCAGTATGGCTTTGGCACCTGGGAAGGGAATCTTATCATGAAAGGAGTACCAGCATTGGTGTCCCAGGAAGGGAAGCATTTAATCTTTATTTTTAACATGGACATTCTTTACTTCTGGTCAATGTGCCCTTTTCTTTAATAATTAAAGCAGGTGTACAGTGTATGTTTGATAGGCCACAAACAGGATGTTTTAGTTAGCAGAAAATCCAAGTTAACTCATGTATAAGCCAGAATGACTTCCCCATACCTCAATATGTGAACATTTCTTCTATCAGAGTTAACCTGAGGGGCACGGAGCAGAGGCCAGGCACAGGTGCAGGTACAGGCAGGTGTGGGCGTGTGGCATCAGAAAGGCAATGGCAAGTCCATCTGGTGGCTTTTATCTTTTTTGTAAAACAGAGAGCAGGCTGAAAGAGAGATGCCAGCTGTACAGATGTCCACGTGGCCAACAACCTGCCCGGCCCCTAGTCTAGGCTTAGGGAACACACAGCCCACTCCCCCGCCACGTTACGTTCTCAGGCATTAGCACCATCATGCATTAGTTTCTCAAGCGAAAAATCATTATCTCATCTCTCTCCTTCCTCTATGCCCGATGCACCTCTCCACTCATCCTCCACCATTAAATCCACGAGCAAGTAAGTCCTGTCTGTCCTCACTGATAAGTACCATCTGACTCACTTCTCTTCTTCTCCACTGCCAGCCCCCAAGTCCAGGCCATTGTCACCTACAGGGGGACAACTGCAACCCATCCTCATGCCCACTCACACTCCCTCAAATCACTCCTCTGTGCAAAACTCTTCAGTGGCCGCCACTGTCCTTCAAATCATGCTCTGCTGGACAGTGACGTGGAAACGAGATGCTGTGGTCTGGCTGGCTTGCCTTCTCCCCAGGCTCTCCTCTGCTGCAGCCCGCTCAGTTTCGCCTGGACCCTAGATGCCCAGTGACCTTGGCGTGTTCAGAGCTTTTCCCTCCTAGCCACGCGCTTCCCTCCCTGTTCCTCTCCCCGATAACTATTCCTCACCCTCTGAACTCAGCCTAGCCTCCCGACCTGAGTCGGCCCAGTCTGGCTCTGGCCCCTCATTACGTGCTGGGAGCTTCCTGTGCTTCCTCCTTGTGTCGTTGTTTTCTTAAGTATTGATCCATCCAAGGAAAATTCTGTGAGTCAGAGATCTTGCCTTTCACCATTGGTCCCATTAACCTGCACCCAGTGGTGATCCGTAAATATGTGTGGGCTGGCTGACTGCCGAGGGCCGCCTCCCTGTGCCGGCCTCACTCTCCAGACTGAGGTCTGGGGCCTGCCAGGAGAGAGCAGAGGAGTCACTTGTTTGGCAGCAACATGGCTTTAGTGGAAAATGTGTAGGATTTGAGAGTCAGGAGATTTCCTTCAGGGATAAATTCCACCCCTAACCAACTATGTTGCCTTCGACCAGTCATTTCTTTCTCTCTGAGCCTCTGTGTGGTCATCTGTCACATGGGTATGTTCATCATACCTCAAAGATTGTTGAGAAGGTCAAATGCTGTCATAGATGTGCAATATGGTTTGCACACTGTAAGGTGAGGAACACCTGAGTGTTCTCCATGGGGCAAGTCTCAGCTTGCTGCACCAGCCTTCCCTGCAGCAGCCACCTGTGCTTCCAGACTCGCCCCCTTCAAATCCCCCATGCGCAGCCAGGCTTGGCACCGCTAACCCTGGAGCTGGGCTATGGGCCCCCGACCCCCCTACATGTCAGCTTCAGCCACACACTCACACATCCAGTGCACCTAGGAGTATTCTCACCTCCGCCCAGAATGTTTTCTTTCTCAAGTCTCTCCCTTTCCACGGAAATGAACCAACCCCTAGTGAGTTCCAAAATTTGTTCTTCAAGCAGGAACAGGTCTGATTCCTACACTGCCTGCCAAAACCCAACACGGATGGGCCCCAAGCAAGAAGCAGCAGCAGCCTCATGTAATGCATGCAGGAACCAAAACTTGCTGGATTGTCTTTACCAGGCACACGCCCACCCAGCCACTCCAAGGACAGAGGCACTCCCTCTGCCCTGCCACTTGGCTTTGGGGCCAATGACAGCATCAAAGCCTTGCTAGGAGGGGTGGCCAGGAGCTGTGTGAGAGAGTGGCCGGCCTGGGCGAGGGGACCCTCTCTCCCTTTGATGCTGACTGTGGCTTCTCTGCTTGTGTTTTGCAGGTCCTCCCGTAAGTGTCCTGGATTATGCTCTCTGCTCCTGAAAGATAAGACATTTTGTTTTCTCTCTGTGTAGCACTTTCATGAAAATAATATTTGATTAGAGTGGTCTGTCCTTAAAGTTAAATTCAGTCCCAGACAGGGCCATATTTTTTTGTGATTTGTAGATGAATGCAAGCACAGGATTCCATGGGCTTGACTTGCCCAGTGAAGCATCCTGTGACTGTTTTCCCTGCAAGAGAGCTGACATGAGCCTGGCTGCTCCTCACCAAATCTCTGGCTCAGCTTGATGCACAGCAATGCAAGCACCATGCCCATATTTCCTAAATGTTCAGCAGCAGTTGATCTGTGTAAACATTTTCGTCTCACATGCTTTGGCAGAAAGAGCTCTGGAGTCAGGCAGTTATGCCAGGAATATGTTGCGCCTGACCACTAGATCCTGGGGTCCGTTTTCCTTCTTTGCCAAAATATTTGACTCTCTGGGTTGGGCAACAGAGACCTTGAGAGAACAGCTGGCCAGTGAGGGTGCTGAGTTTGAGAAGCGTGTGATTGGTGCCCAATCCACAGCAGCCCCGGAAATCCCATTCCTTCTCCAAGACACGTGACAAGTCTGCCTTTGATTCATCTTGGCAGTTTTTCAGAGCCTGATAAATCCTGATGAATGAATTCAAAAAGGGCATTGACAGTCCTCTTGAGCCAAAATTAACTTTCTAAAGGAATTCCTTTCAGATGAGCAGCTTCGTTTTACTTCCACTTACCATGATTCATTTCCCGATCAGCACCCTTCAGAATCTGGACCTCTTGATGCATGTAGCAGCACCACATTGAGCCAGAAAGTGAGAATGTCTAGATTTATGGGCTACGAGCAGTTTTTCACAGTTGAGTCCTTCCTGACTGTCACATGGAGGCTAGCCTGCGTGAACTTGCCGAAGTGTGTAATGCAGAGGGCTATGGAGAAAATTTGGTTTTTTGTGTTTTTTTTCTTTAAACTTGGCTTTTAAACGACTAAGTGGATTAAACAAATGCAGAATTCTCAAGCTGCAACCTGAGATGGATGCCAATGTATGGGACACTGGCGGGACAGCCACTGCTCCGAGCACATGGGGTCAGAGAAGCATCCAGTAGCAGTAAACGTGCCCCCATATCTCTGGTTTCCAAGGCTGTCTTCCTCAGGTCACCCCATCCCAGTGGCAACAGATGGGAAACCCATATCCTGCTCACTAGGCCCCAGATCAGGCCCCATTTAAGGAGCATTTTCCATGGTAACTGTGATGCCACCCTCCAGAAGCCCACAATCCCACAAGGTCCTTGCCATGTGCCTTGGCTGACGTGGGGAGGACACATGTGGTATGTGCCCTGGGGGCCCCTCCAGCCTGGCCCTATGAGGTGAGGAATGGGTGCGCCATCCCCCAAACCCACTGGAGCCTTGCATCCCCCCGCTTGAAGGAGTCAGTTACTAGCCAGCAGCCTCTGCTGCAAACCCTGCAGATATTGGGGGGATCTGGGGCCCTGACTGAGTTCTAAGTGTTGCCATATGGTTTTCTGCCGAAAGTCTAATTATTAATGACGTATTAATTACCACAGGGGCAATCAGGACGAGATGGCTACCCGGTAATTTGCCATATATTTTTTTGCTCTCTTTGCCCTTTACTCTCAAGCCAGTATTCTTCCTCTGTGCCTTTATTTACCTGTCTGCACTCCTCTCCTCCTCCTCCTCTGCTCCTCAGTGGCTGTGGTCTCTCTGTGGAGGGAGTAGCGTTAGCTCTGTGAAGATGCAGGATGTGCAGATCTGCAGGGCCCTGGCCTGGAGGGAACTGTCTGCAGCTCTAGCTGCCTTGCAGACAAATCAAATAGCCTCCAAGAAAGAGTCTCATTGCCGTGCTGAGTCCACCCAACACTGCTCTTCCTGGCCAGTGTGTCAGCCCTGAGCCCAGGGTCTAGCCCTTGGCTGTGGAGTGAGTGCCCTCCTGTGGGCGTGGCTGCCAGACTCTCTCCAGTGGACAGAAGACTCCCTGTCCCAGCCCACCATGTCCTGTCACCACTCGAGAACGAGAGACTGGTTAGTTCCAGTTTGGCCTTTTTGGTGTCGTTACTTCTCAGATCTTTTACAATTAAACCTAAAAGTTAGCTTATACTTGGAATGGATTTCCCAGCCTGGGCTGAGTGAGCACCACGTCAGAAGCAAGGTGAAATATGGCTGTGCCACTGTCCAGTCCTGCACGGAGATTAAGGCCCATGATAGCAGCATGCAGAAATCCTGATAAAGAAAGAGCAGAGGGTAAGCCTGGTGAAGGAGAGCATGGCAGGACCATCCTGTTGGGAGATTTGTTCTGTGCCACAGGCCAGGAGGATTCAGGGAGGGAAATGTTGATGGATTCAGAGGACGCTCTAGTGGCCAGCTCTGTCCAGAGTCAGGATTGGCTGGCAGTGGAGGGCGGGGTCAGGGGGTGGGTGTCCCCAGTCTTGCAGGAGCCACCTTCCCAGAAGGCTGTGGAGGGCCGTCCAGCCCTGAGCATCAGGGAGACCTGGGCATGGATTCCAACCCTGCTGCCTCCTAGCTGGGTGACCTTGGGGAAGGCTCTGGCGTTCTCTGTGCTTTAGTTTCCTGTTCTGTGAAATGGGGTCATGCAAGGCCTCCCTAACAGCACTGGAGTTGGGATTAATTAAGACTGAGGAGGTGATGGCTACACAAAATGGGTCACAAACCCAGCCTACAATTCTTGGTGGAAACTTTGGGGGGCATTTACCTCATGTCTCGAGTGGTCTGTGCTCCACCCACCCAGGCAGCCAGGGCAGCTCCCCCAGCAGCAAGCAGCCCAGCCCCTCAAACCAGAAACATCCTGCTCTGTGTGGGGTAAGAACGAAATGCAAAGCCGGCCATGATCCACCTTCACCCCACAGGAGCACACAGGGGATCAGGGCACCGCCACCTCCCAGCAGCCTTTCCTGATTGGCCCAAACTCCTAGACATGGCAGCTAGAGTCTTGGGGAACCACAGGCTTTTGCTGGAACATTTCAGCCTCGTGTCCTGGGCCTGCTCGCTTCACTAGCTCAGGAGTATTGGAAACTTCCTGACAGAACCACTCCTGGGATTACCTAGTTACCTTTTATACTCCAGGGTTACTCTTGATTGTAGGTGCCCGTGTCCAAAGGGGAGTGGGTGGGTGAGTGGATTTCTTCCCTCTTGCGCATTGTTGTCTCCTCTGAGCACACATGACCCAGGCTGTGAGCATCGGAGAGGCTGCTGGCTGATTGTGGGAATCATTTTCCTTGGGCGAAGGTCAGGGGACTCCAGACCAGCTGCCAGGGGTCCAGTCTACCTCCCACAGAGCTTCTTCCCCTCTGCCACCATCCCTGCCCTTCCTCCCAGGACGGAGCAGGCTGGGGGGTGGCCAGCAGGCTCTGTGGGTGATGAGTAGGAGTCCTCCTTCAGAGTTAGGCAGCTGGGAATTGAATCCCCTCACAAGCTGTGAAGCTGGAGGCAAGACCCTCAGCAGCCCTAAAATCTGTTTCCTTCCATGTGAAGAAGAGAGCTGGGATTTAGGTAAAGTGAGGTCACAGCAAATGGTGGTCAGGTGACTAAGGCCATTACAGGGCTGTCAGGGAATTAAGCCTGGTGTTTAGTGTATGAGGTTTTTGGCACTGAGCCTGGGTCAGAGACAGGGCTCTGTGAATTTGGGGTGGGGAGGCCAAGGGAGGGATGTGCATGCAGTGTGTCCACCTGGTATGAAGTTGGGAGCTTTCTGGGAAGGGAGCAGGTTAGGGCCCAGCAAGCCTTCCCCACTGCCCGTTTGCAGACAGCACTGGCAGCCCACGCCCTTGGCCCCTTAAGCTTCTCATCACTTGGCAGCCCTGAGAAGACTGGGCCCGGTGAGGGGTGAGGAGAAGCTGGTATCATACCCACAATTACCCCAGGGCTGGGTTGCCCCTTTTCCTGAGGTCGCCCACCCCAGTTTGCATGCAACTCCACTTCCACACAGATCTGGGCATCTTCCCTGACTGGGCTGGCCTTGCCTGCTGCTGAGTTCAAGATGTTTGTGCCTCCAGTGCCAGGAGCCAGCCGACTCACCCAGCTGTGTGCCTCCAAGCACCCTTGTTCCATCAGGCCGCACAGGCTGTCCCTTCGGTGGAGGGATACAGGGTGGAAGTGACACTCCGCCTGGCTTTCCCCAAAGGAGGGAAGCAGGCCCATGTGGGCAGGCGGAGGTTGGGAGGGAATTCTGTAGGCTCAGGGCACCCATGTGTTTTAAGCTGAAATTCAGCTCTCTCAGCCTGTAGAGGGCCTGGCTCCCAGCCCAAGCTCTGCTGACAGACGGGTCCATGCGCTTATCCCAGGGTTAGGGCAACCCCTGCAGCACAAGGGGCCTGGCCACCTGAGAGGCACCTCGTGTACTGAGTATTCACGGACTTTGAGTCTGTCTGACCCCAGTCCCATCCTGGCTCAGCTGTGTGGTCTTGGGTACTTGGCCTCTTAGAAACTGGGGAGATCACACCTACAGAGTTGGAGACTTAAAGGGGGGAACAAACGCAGAGCCCAAGTGCAGCATGGCAGGTGGCAGCCCCTTGATAATACCTCTATCTTTCCTCACCCCACAAAACCTCGAGGGAAGGAAAGACAGGCTTAGGAAATCATTCTGATCCACCAACACACATTGGCAGCATTTGGGAAAGAAAATGGCTTTGAACAGTCAGTTTTAGAAAAAGTTTTTGAGGCTCCTTTCTTTTTCTTGAACTAAACTTCAAGACCAGCTTCAGGCAGTTTTCTGTTATGTTTTTCCTTTGTGCTAAAAACATGTCACTTCCTAAAGGGAAGTAAGAGCAAGAAAAGAGTCAAGCAGGATGCTTGTGGTAGAGACTGTGCCGGCCTCATATTCTGGATTAATCCAGTGTGGCCCCTCACCCCGTAAGGAGACCAGCTGAAACCAGGTCCATATATGGACCCGATAGGGGCTGTAGGGGGACAGGGCCATAGGAGCTAAGCATGTCTGTGGGGCAGGCTGTGGACTGAAAAGGGCCTCAGTCACCTTGTCCACAGCCTCCCTGTACAGAGGCCAGCCTGTCCTTTTCTGCTGCCAAGGGTTCATGAATAGCTCTCTGCTGATGACAAAAGAAGCATGTTTTTTATAAAACCTTCCCAAAATAGAGAAAAGCACAAAAAAAGAAAAAGCAATCGTCCATAATCCTACCACCCACAGATAAGTCCCCTCAATATTTTGGCATTTGTTCTTCCCATACTTTTTGTGTACAAATTTGTTTTTATAGTTATTATTCTAAAAATGGGATTACAGTGGACATACGTTTTTGTGGCCTATTTTTTTCCACTTAACATAGCATGAGATTTTTCCACATCATTAAGAATTCTTATAGAAAGTAATAGCTGCATAGCATTTTTTTTTTTTTTTGGCAGTATGCGGGCCTCTCACTGTTGTGGCCTCTCCCGTTGTGGAGCACAGGTTCCAGATGCACAGGCTCAGTGGACGTGGCTCACTGGCCCAGCCGCTCCGCGGCATGTGGGATCTTCCCGGACCGGGGCATGAACCCGTGTCCCCTGCATTGGCAGGTGGACTCTTAACCACTGCACCACCAGGGAAGCCTGCTGCATAGCATTTTATCACATATATAATTGATTTAACCAGTCTCCAAGTTATATTATTTATATTGACCATCTTTCACCCTTGTAGTCAACGTCATGGGAATTAATCTAGGCTTATTTCCATGATTATCTCCTTTGTTTGTTTCTTTTGTTTTTTGGTGTTTTTTTTGTGGTACACGGGCCTCTCACTGTTGTGGCCTCTCCCGTTGTGGAGCACAGGCTCCGGACGCACAGGCTCAGCAGCCATGGCTCACGGGCCCAGCTGCTCCACGGCATGTGGAGTCTTCCCAGACCGGGGCACGAACCCGTGTCCCCTGCATTGGCAGGCGGACTCTCAACCACTGCGTCACCAGGGAAGCCAAATGATTATCTCCTTTGAATAAATGTCTAGAAGTTGAATTGCTGGCCCAAAGGGTTTGCACATGTTTAAGGCTTTTGATGTGTACTGCCAAATTGCCCCCCCAGAAGCTGTGCTAATTTACCTTCACACCAACAGCACATGAATGCTGCATGTTGCCCCAAGCCCTGGCCAATCATGGGTATTATACTTTTAAATCTATGACAACATAAGTTAAAAATTTATGGATATACGTATGTATCTTGTTTTAATTTAGGGTGTATTTTCGTTAGAAGCACAGTCTCAGAGATTAAACTAGTGTTGATAAATATTGTGTAATTCTAACTGCCATCTGGTGGTAGAACTTGGAATTGCAGGTATAGAATTTAAAGAGATCACCAGCATTTGAGAGCTTTCAGATTCCAATTGATCCAGGGACAGCAGATATCATGCAATCAGACACACACGGGAGAATTTTGAACTCAGAACATTGTCAGTCCAAGGTGGGACCTGCAGAGGAGCCCTGGGCCCAGCATTCTTACATTAGGGGGTAGTAATCAGCATTTATGTTGATAAAGTGATTTTGCCATCTCGTAAATAGCAGGCTTGGCTCTGTTCAACAAATACAGAAGGTGTATTGTGTACTAGGGTAGCACAAAAAGAATCAGACCCAGTTGCAGCCTTTGGGGAGCTATGGGGGAGGGGGACCAACAGCCAATTTACCATGGGATAGAGAGGGAGGGACAACTTGGGGTCACTGTGACCTTCCTAAAGGTTTCTTCTCACAAACTCTTTTTTTGCACTCCAAAATGTGGCTTCTGTCTAGGATGAAAAGACCTGTCTGTCACGCAAGGCTCAGTATTGCCTACATCTTGACTTTGGCACAGAAAAAGTCTCATCATCTCCTATTTACAACATCGAAATCCTCACGTTTCCTCTTTTTTGGTATTTGGACTTTTTTGACTCAGCATTGAGCTTTAGTGACTTTCGCATTTGTTTTACACCTTCAGAATACAATTCAAACATTTTTGAAAAATGTGTATTTGGTAAATCTTCCAGGGCTTAAGATTTGTGTATTTGAATGTATGAGGAGAGTATTAGGTTGTGAGGTACATAGAAATGATGAAACCCAGTGAGGGCCAGTGGTACAGAGGCCCTGGAATGGGGGAGCATGCCCACTTCAGAAACACTATCGGTCATTGTCTCTGTGCCAGGTGCTTTTCTGGGTCTTTGGACTAGCACCAAACAGGAGTGACAAGGCCCCTCCCTGTAGTGAGGAAGAGAGAAACAAACAAGTAATAAGCCAACAAGATAGCTTCAAGCAGTAAAATGTGCTAGAGAATGAAGCAGGGGACGTGATGAGAGGGCTGACTGGGTGGATGGGTGGGTATAATTTGGATTAAATAATCAGAAGTCTCTTGGGGAAGATGACATTTGAGGTGAGACTTAAATGATGAAAAGATGTAGCAATCTTTGAGGGGACTTGAGAAATGCTTCTGGCAGAGGAAGAAGCAAGTGCACAGGTCATGAGATAGGAACAAGCATCGTGTGTCCAGGGTACGTGCGAGGCCAATGTGGCTCGAGTGAGCGAGCAAGTGCCAGGAAATGGTAGAAGGGGAAGTCAGAGAGGTCTCCAAGGCTCTGTGGGATAGAATCTTATAGGCCACGGTGAGAGGCTGACCCAGGCAGGAGGCCAAGGAAACTTGGCTCTGTGTTTACAGAAACTACCTGTCCACAGAGACAGCTGCCTTGACAAGGGTGGGGAGTCTCTCTCCTCCCAAGGGAGCTAGAAAAAAGGACTGTCCACTCTCATCCCCCAGAAGCCTTTCCAACGGGCCTGGGAACAAGTGCACAGACCAAGTGCTTGCTGGGGGCATGATTGCCCGCATTCCCACCCTGGGAGATTGATGGTCTCGGCCCTGCTGGACAGAGGAGGAAGCTAGGCTCAGACATTGATAGGACTTGGCCAAGAGACAAGGCCCACCTGCATGGCAAAGCCCGGATTAGCACGCAGCCTGAAGACTCTCCATCACACCAGCCACCCTATCAGTAAGCAGGTTGTGGCAGCAGACCAGGGCTCAGACTGTCTGTGCATTGGCAGAAGGGTCTTTCTCCTCTCACCACCCAGCGAAACAGATTATTTGGGGTGAATTTTCTGTTTCTCTTCCTCGTCCCTATTTTTATCTGGCCCTGGAGCTCTCTCCCCATTCCACCCCCATTATCAAATTGTTAAGACCCTTTCCTGCTTTCCATTAAAAAATCAAACAAACAAACAAAAACAGAAAACCAGTTCTAACTTAGATGAAGAAGAAAATTTCTTCATTCCACCTTCTTTCCTATTCCTCATCCATGTGTCTGTATCATAGCGATTATTAGAAATTAGGGTCCCCCTCGTGGTGAAATGTCCAATTCCATTTCCCTGGCCAGGAGCAGCTGAGTGAAGCAAAGAGACCACAGCCATGATCAAGTCCCTTTCCACCCCTGCTGGTAGGCAGTCACTTAGCCCTTCTGTCCACATTTGCAGTGTGAAGCTTGGCCTGGCTGAAAACATTAGGGATTGGATCTGTGCAGCTTTTCACAGTTTCAAAGTACATCATATCCCTGGACATGATGATTTGTGCCCATTTTGTGGACTGAAAAACTGAAGCTTAGAGTGGCCATGCCACTTTTCCAGATCTCACAGTGACAAGCACATGGGGCCTGGCTTCCCCCTGAAGACTCCCTAGACCTTCCCACACAGAGACATTTATGGCACAGTGGGTAAGCCTGTAATGCATCCAGACAGGGCCTCGGACCCCACAGAGGAAGGAGGAGCTAACTCTGCCTGGGACAAGGGGAGGCTTCATAGAAGAGGGACAGTTGGGGCATGTCTTGAGGGATGAGTAGGAGTTTGGCACGAAGACAAGGTAAGGAGGCGTTCCATGCAGCACCAGCACAGGCACAATGTAAACGGCAGGGGGTGAGATGTGGTCCCATGTGCCAGTGGACAGTGACTCTGAGGGAGGGCAGGGAAAGGTGGGAAGATGATGTTGAGTGAGGGGCCCCCACCCACCCAGAGGGGTGTAGGCAGAAGTGTATATTGGAAAGGCCTCCCTGGCTACAGGGCAGAGACTGGAGGAAGGGGGTCCAGGTAGAAGGCAGCTACAATAATATCAGGCACTGAAATAAGAATGTCCCAGTAAGGATGGAGTAAAAGGGGCAGACTGGAGAAATGAGGGCTGGCGCGAGTTGCAGGCTGGCTCTGACAGGTGAGGGACCAGAGCCAGAACTCCTCATGCTTGGCAGCACCCAGTTCCCCAAGCACCACCTATCTGGGGCGGGGCGGGCGCCAGGCAGAGCTGCACGTCGTCTCCAGAATCAGTCATGGGGGCATCGACAGCCTAGGCCCTGGGGGACAGCATAAGCTCTGAGCAGAAATGTGGGATATGAGACAGGGCCTCTGCCTGGGACCAGTTTTGCAATGAATAACTCAGACTGTTTGGAGTTAATCAAGTGAACAAAAAAGGACCACAGGGCACCACACATTCATATGCTGTTTTGCACTCTCATAGTTCAAAAACAGCTTTGATTGTAATAATATAATTAGTTAAATGATTCATCTGTAATATCCCAAATTCATCTGTTTTTAGATTTCAACATCCTACATCTCATTTTCATCTGAGCCTTGCAGTGCTTCTCCCCATCTCCCCAGATTCTGGGTGGAGCAGGGAAGGGATGAAAGCAGATTTTCCAAGCCCCACTAATGGCCCCCAGATTGGAACCTTGGGGAGCCACAGCCAGGCCCCAGGGAAAGGCCACCGTGCTGACCTTTCCTCCCTCCTCTCCAGGGTCCCTCGAAAGCCCAGGACAGGTGCTCCTTCACCCAGGCTCCTTGCCTTGGGCCCATGCTTTATCCCATGTCCCTCAAGTGTCACATGTGGGGCAACCAAAGAACCAGAGGGCTGAGCTGCTGCTCCTGCCCCCGGTTCCCAGATGCCCTGCTTACCCTCGGCAGCCTTTTGCATCATCCTGGCAGTGGCCCGGGAGCCCCCAGCCCCAGATACAAAGCTCCGAGGGAGGTGCCATCTTCCCACATCCAGCTCTGGGATTGCTATCAGCAGGGACAGGCCATGAAGGGCCAGCAGAAGTTGGTCCTGCCCTTTGCAGGTGTGACTGTGACAACATCTTTGCTGGCCCCTCTTCCCACTTCCCCCAGGCAGCAAAGCACCCTCACCCCCCCCCCACAGGAAGAACATGTTCACAGACCTGCACTAAGCCACTGGGACAAACTCAGGTCTTCCAAGTAAATAGATTTGAGAGAAAGCAGTTATTTGGGGTATGAAGCTGGTCCACCCAGCTCCTCCTGAAATCAGGGATTGGCCCCCTGTCCTGCCCATGCAGTGAAGAAAGAGTGGGCTGTGGGGCTCCGCAGACCGTGTGATCTCAGGCATGTCCCTAACCCCTCTTCAGCCATTGGGGGAGCCAGGTAATTGACTCCATGAGAGCCCTAACACTGGACATACAGGCTGGGTTCAGTGACAGTTCTTGCCACCGTGATGATCACTGACCCCAGCAGGGGGAGCCCTTGAGTGTCCCCAGTGCCCAGCTCCCAGGATGTGGCCCAGAGGGCAGGAGTCAGCGGGTGCCTATGACAGCCGTCAACAGGTCAAGAGTGCCCTCTGGTGCTCCCAGGCCAGGCACAGGCATCAGTAGGAAACTGGACATTCATTCATAGAAGAGTTCCCTTGACAGCTGGTTCACTCAACAAATATTTACTGTGTTCTCACTATGTATGAGGCACTTTGTTTGGCATTTGGGATACAATTAGTGAGAAATACATCTGGAGTCCCTCCCCCCGTGGAGGCTGTGATTGAGTGGGAGAGAGAATCAAAATTCAGGGCCAGGGCTTCCCTGGTGGTGCAGTGGTTGGGAGTCCGCCTGCTGATGCAGGGGACACGGGTTCGTGCCCCGGTCTGGGAAGATCCCACATGCCGCGGAGCGGCTGGGCCCGTGAGCCATGGCCGCTGAGACTGCGCGTCCGGAGCCTGTGGTCCGGAACGGGAGAGGCCGCAACAGTGAGAGGCCCGCGTACAGCCAAAAAAAAAAAAAAAAAAAAAAATTCAGGGCCAGGAAGGAACAACAGGTTGCTGCGAGTGTATTTGACCTGAGCCTGGCCTGGTGGGAGTCGGGGTACCGACTCCCAGGAAGGGAGGTGTGAGCCGAGGTCGGAAGGCCAAGTAGGGGCTGACAAATGGGAGCTTTGGGGGAATGTCCAGAGAGAGGGTACACCCAAGACAGGCCTGGCTGGGAGGGAACAGGAGAGTGGGGTCAGGGGCCAGCAGCCATGGAGTACCCAGCTTCATTGAGCAAGTGGTTGCCTCCCTAAGGGACCACAGGGTGGAGGGAACTTGCAGTAGCATCCAACCTGGGAAGGTCCAGGCTTAAACAAAAACTTTGCAAACCTATCAGGCTGCCCAGGAAGCAGTGAGTTCCCCGTCATTGGAGGTATACAAGCCAGGGCTGCATACCCATCTTTCAGGAGGGACATCTAGGGAGAGGTTGGCCCCAGTGGGTCATCTTCCGTACAAGAGCGGGTTCTTCCACTAATGGGTCCTCCCTTTTGGGCTACTTAGACCCAAACTCAGTGGGACAGGGTGGCACGAGCCCAGCCGGGGAAGGGGGTACTTCAAAGATTCACAGACATCCCTCAGAGCCAGGCCTCTAGTGGGCACTGGAGCCTCGGGGACAGTCACAGTGGGGAGGGGAGGCATTGGGAAGACAGAGTAGAGGGTCAGTAACGGAGGAACTATGTGGGATGAGGGGGAGTTGAGGAAGACTTCTCAGAGGTAACACGTGAGTCTGGAAGGAGGACCATGGAGGCAGAGGAGGGGTCCTTGAATGTCAGGCCAAGGGGCACTGCGGCTCTGCCCTGAGGGTGGGGGTGAGGCTGTATTAGGTGCTCATTAGATGAAGCCAGAGAGGGATGGTGAGGTGGGAAGCCTGCGGGGTTTAGGCAGGAGATTTAGGCTTATGCCCAGGCCAAGATGGCCATGCCTGGCCTCCCCAAGCTTCAGTTTCTTCATCTGTGGAATGGAGGTAATAATGGCACCTGCCTAACAGGGCTGTGCTCAGGGTCAGTGACATCCAGATGAGAAGGCAAATGTGTATGTCTTTTAGTTCCACCCCTTTTACTGGATTCTTACTCCAAAACTGGCCCAGCACATTACAGTCACACTCATTCAACCCGTTTGTGTGCCAAGCTCCAGGCTGGGCACTGTCATCTATAGGAAACCATTCCATCCACACCACACCCACTCTCCAGAGGAGGAAACAGTCTCCAGGGAAGTTAAGCAGTTCACTCCAAGGTCTGCCGGGTAAAAACAAAACAATCAGAATGACCCCCGCTCCTTCACTGTGTAGGAAGGATGGGCATGTGGGGATAGGAGGCAGGGAGGCTGGTGGAGACTGGTCCAGAAGAGAGGCCAAGTCCTAGGCAGGGGTGAGTGGGGGACTGGATGTGGACGTGGTTTGGAGAGATGGTTCAGAGCTAGAATTGCAGGCTCACAAGCTCATTGATACATTGCAGGGGCCAGCCAGGTGAAGAAATAGGGGAAACTGGCTGGGTGCAGGAGAGTGTAAGGAAAAGTTGGGCTTGGGATGAACTGGGGGGATACATGCCCCATCTAAAGGGGGTGCTGCAGCTCAGCCCAAGCAGGTCGATCATTACCACATCTCCTAACATATCAAGAGAAGCTGGAGGGACTTCCCTGGTGGTGCAGTGGTTAAGAATCCGCCTGCCAAGGCAGGGGACACAGGTTCTATCCCTGGTCTGGAAAGATCCCACATGCCACGGAGCAACTAAGCCCATGCGCACAACTACTGAGCCTGTGCTCTAGAGCCCGCGAGCCACAACTACTGAGCCCACGTGCCACAACTACTGAAACCCGTGCACCTAGAGCCCGTGCTCCACGAGAGGAGCCACTGCAATGAGAAGCCTGCTCACTGCAACAAAGACCCAACGCAGCCTGGAAGGAAGGAAGGAAGGAGGAAGGGAGGGAGGGAGGGAGGGAAGGAGGGAGGGAGGAAGGAAGACATAAGTTTATTTTTAAAAAAGAGAGAGAAGCTAGAAATACAAGTTTTATACAAAATCTTTGGATTCTTAAGGATTCCAACCAATCCATGAACAGTGGGTGACAATTGTGTCATCCATGGAAACCAAACAGGGCCTACCCCAAAGCCCAGGGTTTCAGAGAGGCTGGAAATTCAAACATGAGTGAGGATGGGAGGAAGCAGGCGAGTGGACCCACAGACTAAGGCTCAGGGCAAAAGGGCAGATCAGGAGTGTGGCCTGGGGCATCAGGGGTCCCTGCAGAGCACCCGCTGTCGCCTCTGTGTCTGTTATGAGTTCTCTCAGTCACTCTGTCCCCTGGTGTCTTGGTAATGCTGTGTCTCAGTCCCACCGCCTGAGCTGGGCTGTCCTAGGCAGGCCACTCCCCTTTAGACTGCCTCCATCATGTAGTTCCAGCCACAATGGGACCGTCACCCTTCTGATCCATCCTGCTAGATCTTCACCCTAGCAGAGGCTGCCACCAAAATGGGTGCCTCAGCCTGTCTGCTATTTCCATTGCCTTCCATCAGACCAGCCCCATGTGCCTGAGCTGGAGATACCAGGCTAGAGGCAGCTCTCAGCAGGCAAGCTCCATTCACTGATCCAGCTTCCATCCTCCCACACCCAATGGGAGTCAGGTCCATCACTACCCTTCACCCCACCCTGGAACAATTTTTCATGATACCTAACAGGGTAATCATGTAACAGGCAAATGTGTAATTTAAGCAGGTAGTTTGGGATCAATTCAAAGGCATAGCACCATCTCTTCTAGCCACGATGTATAACGGACATACGTGTAATTGCTTCCAGTGCATATGCAAGATATTCACTGAGCATGCCCTCTCTGCAAAATAGAAGCCAACTGGCTTTCTGGCCTCACAGAATCATAGACCTAAAGGGACCTAGAGATTTTCTAGGCCAAGGGTTACAAACCCAGATGCCCCTACAGAGCTGGCAGGTCACCTCAGCAGGATAGCAGGCCAGGTGTGAGGCACTAGGGTGGGGTGGAGCCTGTAGCCCTGGGGCAGTGCCCAGCTAAAGGAACACTTGACCCAGCAGGTATTGCCAAGCACGTGGACCCAGGGTGCAAGATCTTCAACTTTTCAAGCAAAGTCCATACTCCAGATGTTTATGTGAAATGTCACAATTTTTAAATGTTGCAACTAATTCGGTTAGTTTTGCTTTTTTTTTTTTTAAGTGCATGGACCAAACCAAACCTGGCTCCAGGCCAGCCCTGCCCTCTCCTGTACAGACGAGGAGTGGAAGGGGGCAGCGTGGGCAGGCCAAGGAGCAAGTGAAGGGCAGGGCTCTGACCTCAGCAGGCTCCTAGGTCCCCACCAAGCTAAAGCCCTCACAGCTTGCTATGAGTTAGATGCAGTAGGTGACTGCAGAGCCCACTCTACAGAGGGCCCCAGCTCCCAGGAAGGGGATCCCCAGGAGGAACCCTGTGCCACCACCAAGGCACGAGCTGCAGCCAGGCTGGGCGTAAAAATTGGGGGTCCTTTCTTCCCTTACCCTACGGTGGAATCCAAGTCTGGGAAATTGCTAAGCCCGGACAGTCTTGCTGTGGCCCATGTGTGTGCAAACAGCCTGGCCTGAGAAATCAGAACCGCATGGTGCTGACCTGCCCAAGGGGGCTTCCCACCCACCCCCTTGCCCACTGGACAGCCCTAATGAGACAGCCTTTGCACAGGAATGTGCACGTCCCAGGCTGGGACCCCAGGCCCCAACAGCCTTGTAATTTGATGAATTGTCAACATCTGGGCCATAATTACTGGGCCCTGGACCGATAATCCTGGTAAGCCCCCTCATCCAGGGGCCCTGTTCTGGTGCATTGGAGGGCTCCATTCCCCAAGGGGAGCTGTCAGCATTAATTACAAACAGAAAACAAGATAGTCACCCAGCTCCGGCCAGTCTGAGCATTTACTCCTGTCTCCGTCTAAACACAACCAGTGTACTGATTTACTTCAGTTCAACAGATACTCTTGCCAGTTGGGAGGGCTGAGCCATAGCTGACAGGGAGGAACAGAACCAGCCAGCCCTGTGCAGAGGAAATGGTTGACACAACTTCATTGCCTCAGGGTTCCTCCGAGGCTTTGTTCCCTGATGAACATTGAGAAGCTCCAGTGATGGAGTCGGCATACTCCATGGCCCATACTTACTTCCCCAAGAAACCTCCCCTCTTTTGCCATAGTTAATATTTCTCATAAGATGGCTCCATGGAACCCTGCTTAGGAAATAACCAATAGGGTGACGGAGGGAGGGAGCAAACCCATGAAGGTAAGAGATGACAGCAGTGGCACAGCCTGGCGTCCCATTGCCAGCCACTAGGAAGGCCACACAAAGGTCCCTCCCCAGCACTGCCCACCCGAGAGCCAGTGCAGACTCTACCTCTGTGTCCACTTCCCTGTAGGGTCTCATGACTTGGGTTGGTCTGAAAGAGGAGACAAAGGAGACTAACCTGGGACCCATGTTGAACTTGTCATTTGAGAGAAGGATAAGACCTCCATTTTATGGCTGAGGAAACCGAGGCTCTGGGCTGCTCGGGTCCCTGAGCGAGGCAAGGGGCATGGGCCAGCACGGGGGCTCTGTCCTCCTGGCATGCGATTCAGCGCACCACAGGGTTTTGTTTGCTTCCACACATCCGAAAGCATCCTGGAGCTCAGCTGATCTGCACCAGGGAGGAGTGATTTAAAGCAGAACCCAGGCTTGTAAACAGCTGTGGGGCTCTGTGGAGGGCAGAAGGGGATGAAAACATCTGGTGAATTCCACAGCTTTGATCAGGCAGGGGAGGCAGCCGGCAGGAACCGAGCACCTCCAGGCATAGTGCTGTGGCATCTGACTCTCAGGATCACCCATTCTGTGGAAGCTGAGGCTCAGAGAGGGGATCTGAACCCAGGGAAGGCCCAAGCCCTGCCCTCACTCCATGGGCTGCCCAGTGTCGTTCCTTCCGCTCCTCTGGTAGGCGACCCAGGGGGAGGAGCAGCTGGAGCGGCTGATGGTCGAGGAAGGGGAGGGCTGCCTTGATGGAATAAGACCCCATGCCACCAAGGCCATACCTCCACCCAATCTGGGGCTCTGCTCGTCCAGATGGCCTGGCTTCCCAGAACCAGCTTGTCAGCTGCTGGGGCACTCAGCCTAGACCTTGCCCTGCCTTGGTCCAGCCTGACTACTGTACCCACCCCATGTTTGTCCTTGGTTCCCATCTGACCAGCCCCTGACCCTTCCCTCCTCTCAGAGCACCCAGAGCCAGGCTTGGGCCTCCCTCCAACACATGGAAACACCTGGTTCATAGATGGTCCACACAGCCTGCCATCAGAGTTGCTTTGCTAAGACTCAGCCAGGCCCTGAGATGAGAGAGTCCAGTGAGGCTGGGAACATTGCCCTCCGGGAGACCCACAAGCAGGATGATGGCTCAGGCAAATCTTGCAGGAAAGAAACCTATTTCATAGGGTGTAACCCCTTATTTGACCATAGTATTCCCTTCCCCAGGCAAGCCTGTTACACCCTGCAAGACACTGTTCCTTGGACACCTGTTTGGGAAAGGCAGTATGTAGAGGCAGGGCCCGTCCTCTAAGGTTCACAGCCCAGGGCCCAACCTCCCCCAGGATAAGAGGGGTCAGAATCATGCCCCAGAGCTAGGCAGGTCCATCTGACTCCAAAGCCAGGTTGTTTCCCCCTCCACCCAACCCTTCTGTGAGTCCCCTCTTCAGTGACTCCCAGTCACCACTGGTCACCTGTCAGCCTCTCCAAGGGTCAGCTGTTTCCCCAGAGAGAGAATTCAAGGGCCTGGGCACAGCCTTCTTGCCTAGGTGTCACCAGAGGTGAGCCCAGAGCCACCTCCTCAGACTAAGGCCATGGCTGTGGGTCAGCTCCACCCACAAGGCTGGGCCAGCACCCTCTGGTCTCTAAACATTTGCACGTGGGCATTCTGTGTTTGCCAAGGGAATCTTCTTGGCATCATATCTAGCCACATACAGCTCCAATCTTGGGTTCCCAGGGAATTCGAGGTGACTTTCCTTCAGCCCTGCGATGGGCGTTTCCAAGATTGCTGCTCTTAATGCCCCTTCTTGCCATTATTCAGAAACTACAGATTTGATTCATGTTTTTAAAACTCCAAGACCTGGAGCAAGGGCTCTGTGATCCCAAATACAGGCAGGGCCCTGGGTGGGAAACTTGGTTTTCTGCCACTTACAGGGCTTCTCACAAACGAGAAAGTAGGGGACCAAGGCTGCACCATCAATGTGCCATCGAGGACAGTCTTGGAGTTGGCAGAGGGGAGCATCCTGCCTGGAAGGCAGGATTCACTCTCAGGAAGGGGCAGCTGAGGTCTAACGCTCTCAGAGACAGCTGGTGGCACTGATTTTTTCCCCTCTGGAGTCAAAGCCAAGGCAACATCCCCAGGCTCCCTTCTGCAGTGGACACTTCTAGAAAAGCAGGGCACCATGGCGCTGCATGCTTCACATCAGCTGGAACTGGCCCTGGCAGAGGGTCAAAGTGAAAGAGGGTCCAGGGAGCCCTTGCCCAGGAAGGGTCTGCTCAGTGAGGGAGACAGATGTACCAGGAATCCTGGAAAGAAGGCAAAGCCTATGAACCTTCTCCCTAGGTTCCCTGGACAGCCATCTGTCACCCCCACTACCCTGTGCTGCAGAAGAGGGAGCACTCCATAGAGAGTGGAACCTATTTCAAGCCCTTGGACAATCCCACTGACTCAGCTTCTTCATCTGCAGGAGGGGGCATGGCACCTGTCTCCCAGGGCTGTGGCAAGGGCAAACCCTGTGAGGGATGCAGAGTCAAGTCCAAAGCAAACCCTGCTCTGGCCTTTATCAGGGACACCTTGGACTCATCACGCTGTCCAGTTCCAAGGCCTGCTCATGTCGCAGCTGCTGCTGGTGACTTAGCAGTGAGGCCTGCTGTGTTCTCCCTCCTGACATATGAAGAAAAGAGCTTTATTTAGTTCTAAGCTGCACCTTAGTCTCCTTTTTTGTTTGTTTTGTTTAGTTTCTTGTGATGAGGACTTTTAAGATCTACTCTCTTAGCAACTTTCAAGTATACAATACAGTAGTGTAAACTAGAGTCCTCATTGCTGTACATTACATCCCTAGAACTCTTGTAACTAGAATGTTGTACCTTTTGACCCCTTCATCCATTTCACCCACACCCACACCCACACCCATGCCCCCTTCCTTCTGGCAACCTCTAATCTGTTCTCTGTATCTAGGAGCATGGGTTTTTTTGCTGTTGTTTTGTTTTAGATTCCACATATAAGTGAGATCATGTGGTACTTGTCTTTCTCTGCCTGACATTTTTACTTAGCATAATGCACCTCAAGTTCCATCCATGTTGTTGCAAAAGGCAAGATTTCATTCTTTTTTATGGCTGAATAGTATTCCAGTGTGTGTGTGTGTGTGTGTGTACCACATCTTCTTTATCCATTCATCCATCGATGGACACTTAGGTTGTTTCTATGTCTTGGCTATTGTAAATAATGCTACAGTGGGGGTACAGATATCTTTTCAAATTACTGTTTTCATTTTCTTTGAATAAATACCCTGAAGTGGAATTGCTAGATCATAAGGTGGCTTTATTATTTGAGGAACCTCCATACTGTTTTCCATAGTGGCTGCACAATTTACATTCCCACCAGTAGCACACAGGGCTTCCTTTTTCTCCACATCCTCACCAACACTTGCTACTTCTTGAAAAGGAAGGAGCTTTACTTAGTTCTAAACTGCATCTTAGTCTCTTTTTAATTTCCATCTGCATTATGGCTTTTTTTAATCCATGCAGAATAGAGAGGGGCAAAGTTTGCACTGTGTTTGGGCTCAGGTCAGCAGGATGGACAGACACATGCAGGGCCTGGGCACAGAGTCTGCAGTGGCAACCACACTGGACAAGGTGACTGGGGGCCCGTGGACAGGCGAGATCCAGTGGGCAATGGGACAGAGCAGGGAAGGTTTGAACAGAAGCATGCAAGGGCAGACAAGAGGGGAGAGTGGCCAGAGGCCAGGCAAGACCACTGCCGTGGCTTGAGTGTAGTGTGGACACAGAACTGAAGTGCCTGCCATGTCGGCTCCAGCCCCCACTTCTTCCGGCTGCATGGCCTGGGGCAAGGCCTTCCCCTCACTGGGCCTCAGTTTCCTCCTCTGTAAGATGGGTATGATAACACCTTCCTTACACAGGGCTTCTGTTGTGATTCAGGCAGAGTGTGGAGGCCACCAATAGCCCCCAGAAGAGACCCAGGATGGGACTGGGCCCTCTGTGTTATGGCAGCTGAGAGGGCTAGGGTGAGGGGTCCCCCATAGAGATGCCCAGAGGGACATGGCCCTGAGGAGGCCTAGCAGGGCCTGAGCATGGAGGGGTAGATGAGGGGCAGGACCTACTTTTAGAGGACTGCTAAAGGGAAAAGGCTTTTCATACGGATCCAGGTCAGGACAGCCAGGAGCTGGCCCAAGGAGACAGGCCAGCTAGGACAGCTTCTGATGAGCTGCAGATGGCGGGGACCGAAACTGCACCTGACCAGGAGCCCCCAGAGCCTGGGCCCCCAAGACCTTGGAATGGCCCCACTCCCCCTCTCCTGGGACCCCAGCTGCCCCCAGGCCATCACCCTGACATCCAGACCCTCAACTAAATGTGAAGGGAATGGCCAGAAGCACTTAGGAGACCAATTTTCAGAATTGCCCTGGTTTCCTGCCTGGAGTGAGGCCCTTGAGTGAGGGCACCAAGGAGCAGTCGCTCTCACAGCATCTGGGGAATCTGCAGATGGCTGTCGGCCAGGGCAGTCTGGAGACCCAGCCAGGGAAACTGGCTGTTTACCACTGGAACCAGCAGGCAGGTGGACCCAGTCCATGGCGCCCCCATTGGATTCCTCTACACCTCCACAAGGGTATAGAAGAATCCAGTGAGGCTTTGTCAGGTGGGTGGACAGTGGGAGCTTTTGGGCAGTGGTCACCAGCCGTCTGAAGATACCACAAAACTCCCAGACCACTGAGAGGCCCCAGCTCTCTAGACCCACCCTTGTATTATTTGACTTTTGCCTTCAAAGACCACAGCAGTGCAGGGAGCTGAAAGAGCTTTCAAGACTCTTCTTGTTATGTCTTAGTTCAGGCTACTCTAAGAAAGTACCATAGACTGCATGGCTTATAAACCACAGAAATCTATCTCTTCAGTTCTGGATGCTGGGAAGTCTGAGATCAGAGTGCCAGCACAGTCAGGTTCTGGTGAGGGCCCTCTTCTGGGTTGCAGACTTTCAACTTCTCACTGTGTTCTCACATGGTGGGGAGAGAGGGCTAGAGAGCTCTCTGGGGTCCTTTTTATAAGGGCACTAATCTCATTCATGAAGGCTCCACCTTCATGACCTAATCACTTCCCAAAAGCCCCACCTCCACATACTATCCCATTGGGGGTTAGGTTTCAACATATGAATTTGGGGGGGACACATTCAGTCCCTAACAAGTTACAAGTGACAGAAACTCAATTCAAACTGGCTTAAGGAAAGAAATGTATTCGCTGACAAACAGAAAGAAGTATGCAGAGGTAGTTTCAGCTTCAGGCCCTTTGCGTGCCTTTCTCTCTGTCTCTCAGCTCTGCCTTCCTCTCTGTTGGCTCTTTCTCAAGCCATGTGGTGCCCCCAGGAGCTCCAGGATTAGCCCCATCAGGAGAAAAGAATCCTTTTTCTTCTAAAGCTCCACCATTCAAAGTCCCAGGCATGACACTCATACCTGAACTACTCACCCTGGCCGAGGGAATATGGTCACATGTCCAAACCCTATGGGGTGGATGGGGGTGGCTTTGGAGAAGAAACGGGCTCTGTTATCAGAGGAGGGGATTCTGGGCAACAAACAGCACAGAGATGCCCCCACCCTGAGTCCACGTGAAATGTACCCAAGACCATGGGCTCGGGGCAGGCTTTGGTCTCTTGTCACTCAATTGTGCCTCTGGGTCGTAAAACACAGAAGAAATGCCTTTCCTGTGTGTAACCTCTGTGCTCTCTCACTCTCTCTCTCACTCTCTCTCTCTCTCTCTCTCTTTCTCGTTTTCCAGGGACCACTGGGTCTGGATGGCAAGCCCGTAAGTGATAACAGGGCAGTTGTAGGTGGTCCTGGGATGGGGCTGCCCCTGGGGTTGGGAGTTACCATGGATGCCAGAGAGAAGGGCCACTAAGAACCTGGTTTAGCATGGAGAGAAGCTACTTGACCATCAGACTTGAGTTTAAATCCAGCTCCACCACCTGCTGACTGTGCAACCTTGAGGAGGCCTCTTCACCTCCCCAGCCTGAGGCTTCTGTTTGTCAAACAGGCATATTAATTCTCCCCACAGGGATGCTGGGGATGCAAAGAACTGTGAACAGCACTGTCCCTGGTGCCCAGTCAGCCCTCAAAACACAGAAGGCCCTCCCAGCAGACCCCAGGCACAAAGCATCCCCTCATACAGTCTGAAGACTTAGATGGTGGACATCAGGCTGAAGAGTTCTCAACACCTGGACCAGAAGCATATGGTCCACTGGCATCTTTAGCAGAATGAATAAGATACACACAGAGACAGCATAATAAAATGAATAATTGGATATGGATGGAAGGAAGGAAGGACAGATGGATGAATAGATTGATGAACAGATGGACAGATGGATGGATGAATGGATGGGTGGATGGAAGAAGAGTCAAATGAGGTAATGAATTGTACACACAGTTGGATGCATGGAAGAGTAGATGAGTTAGTGGATGGATAAATGCATGATGGTTGAGCAGACAAGTGAGTGAATTAACAAATGATTGAAGAGCTGACTGATGATGAGTGCATTATTAAAGGGGAAGAAAGAACCCACTACCTAGATGGATGAGTGAATGAGCGAATCCATCACTACCTGAAGGGAACATGGATGTTTTGGGAAGAAGGCCAGTGATCGAGGTCCCTGACCAAGAGTGTGAACCCCAAGCTGGCCCACTGCAGCCTGGCCCCCACCCCAGGGTCTCTGAGCTCCACAGTTGGTGCCTTGTGTGTGGCCTGACCAGCTTCCCTAGAAGTCCTGGTAACTTGGCAAGACTGAAAGAGACACATTTCCCTGCAGCCAGAGAGTGATGGCAGCCATCATGGCCTGCAGGAAGCCACCTCCACATCCACACACCCCCAGACTGTGAAGACAGTGACCTCCTCACTGGTACCTGGGCACAATGGGTGCTGAGCAGGGAGGGCTCTGTTCTCTGGGGGAAATGACTAGCACATGTGCCCCTGTCCAGAGAGGATGCCAGTGACCACCCCAGTCTCCTGTCCTCCTTGTGGTGAGCACTGAGGTTCAGAGCTTCCTTGGGGCCAGCACAGGCAGCCCTCATAAAGGCTGATAGGCGTGTATGTTTTTTCACTCAGCTGCCCACAGCTCTGCTCAGCCTCACAGGCCCTTCTGCCCTCAAAGCCTCAGGGAAGATAGAAGGGGGCTAGCCTAGTGCTCTTCACTCACTCCTGTTCTTTCTCTATCTTCCTTCTCCAGGGACTTCCAGGCCCCAAAGGAGAAAAGGTAAGTGATGCTGGAAGCTGTCCAGATGCAGTAGGCTGATAAAGGAGGCCAGAAATCTGCCTTCAAACCCCAGCTCCAGAGTGTGACCTTGGGCAAGTTACATCCCCTCCTGGAGCCTTACTTTCCTCATCTGTGAGGTGGGGCTAGTGGTTCCTACCTCCTAAAGTGGTTACAAGGCTTACATTTGACAATTTAAAGTACCTGGAGGGTTGAATCCGAGTTCTCCTGGCACCAGAGTGTAACAAAACTCAAAGCACAGTCTACCCAGAATGATGAGTTTCCAAAATAATCAATCCTGAAAAGGGGAAGGTGCCAGAAGAGCCTGTGGAATTGAACACTGACTGTTGATGGCATTCTTTGTGGGGAGGACACCCCCCCAGGAAAACAAATGGCAGAGAGCTAACCCTTTGCAGCCCTTTGTGAGAAGGTCTTCCCTGACATTTGGCACTAAATGTCACAGTCAGACTCCTGGAGGGCTGGGAACTCCAAGTGACTTGGAGGGGAGCAGGAGAGAGGGGAGACCTGTGTGTCCCACAGTGGAGTCAGGGGAGGGAGGGGCCATAACAGACCTGGGTGTGGTAGAACCGACAGGGCATTTCTAAGGCAGGGCAGGGCAGGGCTGGGCTGGGCTGCGCCACTGCTATGTGGCCCGCATAGGTCAGGGCAGCCAGGGTTCCGGTCCACCCTCAGGGCTGAGCAAGGCACAGGATCTGGTGTTCAGAGCCTCAGGTTTGCATTACAGCTCCACCACCAACTGTGTGGCCTTTGGCAAGTTACCCAGCTCTCTGGGCCTCAGTTTCTCCATCTGTAAATTAAAACCAACCTCTCATGGGGAAGACTGCGTGAGGTAACCGTCTGAATGTTCTTTGTAGATGATGAGACACTCGTGCAGTTGGCAGGTACAGTGATTGCCTTCTTGCCAATTCTGGCTGATGCCACCGAGTCATAGAAATGATTAAGGTAGAGGCTTTGAAAACAGAGAGAAATTGAAGTCTTGGCATCTACTGCTACATAGCATACTGCCCCAAAACTTGGTGGCTTAAAACAGTAAATCAGTTATCATCCCTCATTATTCCCAGGTTCGGGGGTTCCACTCTGCTGTGTCTGGGGGCTGCCAATAGATAACAGACCACCTGGCTCCAAGCCCTGGATCTACTAGCTATGTGACCTTGAGGAAGTTACTTAGCCTCTCTGTGCCTCAGTTTCCTCATTGGAAATGGAGATGACATAGAACCTTTATGTTTTTTTTCTTAGAATGAAGTGAGACTGTGTATATGAAGCACTGAGCACAGAGCAAATGCTCCACACATGTGAAGTAGTAATAAAAGTAGTGGTGATGTATCACCCTGTTTTTTGTTCCTAGGGTGCACCAGGAGACTTTGGCCCCCGGGTAAGAACTGAGCAAGACCCTCCCCTGATCCCACATGGTTTGTTTCATATCATAATAAGGTATACCTAGCGTTTCTTCTGGATCCCTATGCTTATCACAGAAAAAAGTGAGCAAGCAGCCCCTCCCCACCCGTGGTCTATCTCGCTGCCTGTTTTCACTTCAACATCCGCTGGGTGGAAGCCCCAAGCACCTTGATTTGGCCGAGGCTGCCGTCCCCTGCACAGACAGGGACTCTCTGGCAGACATCCAGTCACCCTTATCACCATAGATGGGCAGACAGTGGGGCTGGCACTGGGCCCAGACTGGAGACTGATCTTCCTGAGGGCAGCTGGCACCCAGGAAGAGGGAAGACTGTGGATGTAGCCAGCAGCCCTGAGCCCAGAGTTCAGCTCTGCCACTTACCAGCTGAGTGACCTGGAGTGAGTCACCTTCCCCTCTGAGACTCAGTTTCTCCAACTGTGAATGGGGATGACATCCTTGACCCCAAGCCACTGAGGTGAAGATTCATGACAATCAGGAAAGTGGGCACCTGGCACCCCAAGTGGGAACAGTAGATCAGAGTCTCTGTCCAGCCCACTTCTAGCCCTTCATGCCCCCTGAGTCCAGGCACCCAGAAGTGCCTTGTTCTGAACCAGGGTTCTCCTCAACGGAGGCTGAAGCAGAGTGGAGACCTTTGCTGGTTGGGCCCCACAAAGCAGGTCTTGGCAATTTCGTGGGGAGCGTAGCTGGGGATGCCCACTCGTGGATCTCTGTGCAGCTCAGGCTTTCCCCAGGCTGGTGGGGGCATTTCTAAAGGGGCTTCCCAAGAGCAGCATTCTAAGCGGCACGAGACCAGTTAAGAGCTACCTCCAGAACGGAAACAGTAGCACGTCCACTGCATTCTATTGGTCACAGCAGTCACAGGGCCCGCCCAAGTCAAGAGGGTGGAGAAATGGACTCCAGCTCTTGGGGGAGTGCAAGGTCCCATTGAAGAGGAGCCCGTGGGATGGGAGCAAGGATAGCACCCATGTTTGGAGAATGTGTTCCGCCACTTCCAATGACCAGGCTTCCTCTCTCCAGGTGGGGTTAAGTGGCTTTGCCTCCAGAAATAGCCTGGTCGTTTCTAAATCACCCTCCTGCCTTTCTCATCACACACCTCTTTGCCAACTAGATGGTTTTCCCGAGGCTCAGTCCAGGATTTATAAGTAGAGACCATCACGTGTACAATCGCCGAATCCTCAAGGTAGACTGGCGGAGTCTGGGCTGCTGGTGTGTACATTCCCCTCGACTCACCCCACGTTCCCCGGGGAGACCTCAGCCATCCAATCCTGGTGGGAGGAGGAGGAGGAGGCTGACCAGCCTCATTCCAAGTAACTCAGGAGAAGACCCTAAACCTCTTCTAGAACCTGCTCAAGTATCTACACCCATTTTCTGCCTTGGTAAGGAGCTTCCAGGCCAGTGGTTCCCACCCTGAGCCCTTGAGCTATTAAAGGAGCAGCAGTGGGCGGAGTATCGTCAGCTGATTCCTAACACAGTGTAAAATGAGACAGAAATGACCCACGACTATTGCCACTCTGGTTGGGTGACCTTACCAAACTCAGTTGTCTTTTGGCTAGAATTCTATCTTCTTGGTCAGGACCCTGGCTGAGTCAGACTGATCAGAAGATCTGCATGGTGGACATTGCGAGCTTCAGTTAATTTTTTAATTAGGAAAACAAGTGAGCTATGTCTTAAGTGCAGTGGTCTAGAGAACCAAGTTCTCTCACATCGTGGGGTCACAGATGAAAAATACTGTCTAAAAGAGACTCTTGCCTCAGTGGTCAGAGGAGACAGTGCCTTTCCTAGCTCTGTAACCTTGGGTAAATGATTACATTCTCTGACCACTGGCTACTCCATCTGTAAAATGGGACAATAGCAGTGCCCTGGCCAGGTGGTCGCAGGGTTAGGTGAGATAACCTCCAGGTAGGCCTCACTCCTCAGAGCTTGGGCACACAGCAGGGGCCCAATCCACAAAAGGCTTCTTCCTTTCTTGGTGACAGGAAGGTTAGGAACTGCTGGCATTGAGCCAGATGTGCCACATTACTGTGTCCTGAGCCAGTGCTGGGCGGGCACCACTGAGGCAGCAGGAAGTGCTGGGGGCACTGTGGTCTCTCCTCCTCTCCTCCTTGCAGGTGGGGCCACAAGGTGAGGGCTCTGGCTGCCTGAGGTCTGACCCATTACTAACACTGCCAAGAGTGAGGGATTTGGTGCTGCATGAGAGAGATGGTGTGGTCCTTTGTCGCTCTTTTTTTTTTTTTTTTTGAGATAATTAAGAATTCACAGGCAGTTGTAATAAATAATACCCCGTGTACCCATCATCCAGTTTCCCCCAATGGTGACATCTTGCATTGCTGTAGTACAACCTCACAACCAGGAAATTGACACTGATATAATCTGCCAACCTTATTCCATTTTCACCCATTTTACTTATTTGTGCGTCTACTTATTTCCATGCAATTTTATCACCCTTGAGATTTGTGCAACCACCACCCAAAGATCCCTCCTGCTATCTTTTTATAGCTGTAGTTACCTCCCTCCCTGCCCCCATGCCTAACCCCTGGCAACCACTGATCTGTGCTCCATCTCTATAAATTTGCATTCCAAGAATCTCATGTAGATGCAGTCATCTAGTAGCCAACTTCTGAGATTGGCTTTTTTCACTCAGCATAAATCTTTTGAGATGCATCCAAGTTGCTACATGTGTCAGTACTTTGTTCCTTTCTATTTACTGCTGAGCAGTATTCCATGACATGGATGTACCCCAGTTGTTTAATCATTCACCATTGAAGGACATTTGGATTGTTTCCTGTTTGGAGCTATTATGAATAAAGCTGCTGTGAACATTCATGTATGGGCTTTTGTGTGAACATGTTTCTGTTTATCTGGGACAAATGCCCAAGGGTGTGCCTCTATCACTTAATAAAGCAGGAGCTGACCGACCAGGAAGGTCTTTCAGGAGGCTTACAGTCCCCATTCCAGAAGGAAGGGCGCTGGTTGGGCACTTGTGCTTTGTCCCACACCTAGTGTGTCTCATCTCTCACCTAAACACCGTAGCTGGGCTTCAGGCACTGAGAGCTGGAGACATGGAGCATGCCGTGGAGTGTACAAGATCTTCTTGGCCTCTTATGCAGAGGTATAGGGACCTGTCCCTTTGTGTGGCCACCAAGAAGTGGCAAGAGGCCCAATAACAAACCCCTTTCCTCTGAGCCTGCCAAGGGCTGGGAAGGTGAAGGCATCTGGCCGCCCATCTGAGGAGGCCTCTCTCTGAGGCCAGAACCCCTTCCCCTCAGCCTCAGAGTCATGCTGGGCCCCATCTCTTTCAGGGAGATCAAGGGCAAGATGGAGCTGCTGGGCCTCCAGGGCCCCCAGGACCCCCTGGGGCCCGGGGCCCTCCTGGCGACACTGGGAAAGATGGCCCCAGGGGAGCACCAGGCCCAGTGGTAAGAGAGAGCACGGAGCTGGACCACCCAGGACGTGGTTCTGTACTTACCAAAACTCCAAACCCTGATCCTAGAATCAATGCCAACCCTAGCCCTATCCCAAACACCCACCCAGACTCTTACTCCAGTCACACCTTAAATCTGACACTAACCAGGTCCTTAACCCCAATTTAGACCTTGACCCCAAACTCACTCCCAAATCCAGATCCACACCCCCAATTCAGATTGTTATCCAGACCCTAACTCTCACCCCTACAGACTCTGACCCAGCTCTTATCCCCACACTCTAACCCCACATAGATTCATAGACCCTAACCCTAACCTTGGTTATAGTCTCAGTCCCAATCTACACCCGGAGACCCCTATGAGGCTGCTGTCTCTGCAGATCTCTACCAACCTCTTCTCCCTCTCTCTCTCTCTCCCTCTCAGTCTCTCTCTCTTTCTTTTTATCTCTCTGCTTTTTCTTTACCTCTCTCTCTCTTTCTCCTACTAACTAAGCCTCAGTTGTCCTCCCATAGTCCTAACCCCAATACCGGAGGCCAAATCTCATTGTACTGCCTCTTTCCTTCACCCAGGGGCTCCAACCTGTACTTTCCCACCAAACTGCCACCAGGGTCCCCTGTCAGGGAAGCTACTCAATTGTCTCACCAATTCCTTATCATGTTGGGCATATAATTCCCTGAGTCTCAACTTTCTTGTCTGTGGGGTGGGGACAGTGATGCCCACTTTTCAGAAGTTTGGTGAGGACAAAATGTACTTGCAGCCCCAGCCCAGGGTCTGGCGGGAGATGGGGGCTCAGTCAACTGTGAGCCCCTGCCTCCCCTCATTGCTCTCCTCTTATGCCTCCTCAGGGTGCCAAAGGAGAAGCTGGACAAGATGGCGAGACGGTCAGTATCCAGGGCATTTCAGAGGTCCGGGCTGGCAGGACCGTGGTTCCAGGCCCAGAAGCCCCTCTCCCACACACACCCACATTGGGGTTGGGTGTGCGGCTGTATGTGTGTGCACACCTGCACTCTTGCCCCCCCGCCACCTGTGGGGAGCAGATGGGCCAGGACTCCAGCCCCAGCAGAATTCTCACAGACCCAGACCCCTGGGAGGGAGCCTGCAGTCCACTTGTCACTGCTTGAGATCTAAAGCAGATTTCTGTCCAAGATACGAATGGGTGGCACAGCCAGGTTCCAGAGACAGCTCTGCCTGCCCTCTGGGACTTGGTGTCACCCTTTATAAAACAAGGATGCTAAGGAAGACAGCCCGGGAGCCCTGTCTGGGATCACGTTTAACACCCCTTCTTCTCTCATTCCAGGGCCCGAGTGGACCCCCAGGGCCCAAGGTAAGCTCCTCTCACTTCTGTCTCAGGCCTGGGGTGGGGGGCTCCCTCACCCCACCACCTTCCCCTCCCCCACCCCCACTGAAGCCAAAGTGGCAGGGTTAGAAGACCAAGTTCTGTAACCTTAGGCAAATGACCTCATCTCTCTGTGCCTCAGTTTACTCATCTGTCAAATGGGGTCATGATAAACTTTTCCTGCCTTTCCTTCACAGCAAGTTGTGAGGATCGAATAATAAAATCCATTAGCTTGTCAGCTCTCTTTTCTTCCCTCCTTGAGCAGCACCTGCCAGGGTGGGAAGGCAGGCTATGGTCCTCCCTGAAGGAGCCAGAGCCCCTGGACTGAGCAGGAGGGAAAGGTGGGAGAGGAGCCCCCTTTAGTGAGTGCCTGCTGGGAGTCAAGGGCCTTCAATGCATTCCCTCTAATCTCACAACCACCCTCTGAGGCTGGGGGAGTCAGGGCCCCTCTTACAGGAGCAGTGACTTGCCCAGGGTCACTCAGCTTGGGAGGGACCAGGTCAGGGTCGGAGTGGAGTCCAAGACCGTCAGCCCCAGCACCCACATGCATCTCTCTGAGGGGCTCGGGGGTCTCTGGGCTGCGCTGGATGGGGGTCATCAGGGCCACTTCTACCAGAGGAGCAGGCATCTGGTGTCCAGGTGGCTCTGATATCTCTTGCATCCCCACTGTCTCCCCTGCAGGGTGAGCCCAGTGTTCCTGGAAAGAAGGTGGGGGTGGCTGTGGATGGCCTTCTTGGCAGGGATGTGGGAAGTGGCTGGAGAGAAGGGCAGGGGCTGGGCACGGCGGAACCCAACCTAAGTCCTGACTGTGGGTGGCGGCTCTGACCTCTGTCTCTGAAGCCAGGATCTCATTCATTCATTCATTCACTCATTCACTCACTCTTAGAGAAATACATCAAACACATACAATTACTCAAACATATCAGATTTGTTCCCATGTCAAATTGGTTCTCGAAAAGTGATCCCTGGATCAGCAGTACCAGCGTCACTGGGGGCTCATTAGACATGTGTGTTCGGGGCCCATCCCGGAGGCCCCGAGTCAGAGACACTGGGGGTGGGCGTGCTCTGTTCAGGCAGCCCCCTGAGTGGTGCTGACATGTGCTCAAGTTTGGGAACCACTGACCCAGATTAATCTTCCCCCATTGCTTCCCATGGCTGGGCCTCCTCCTCCTCTTCCTCCTACTGGGCTCAGCAAAGCTGCCCCCTCCTCCGGGGGACCGTCCGCAGCCACCTACTGAAACACATGCTCTCCCTGAGTCCCTCTCTATCCCACCATTCTCTTATATTCTCTTGTCTACTTCCCGGCATGGGGCTATGAATTTATCTGGATATTTCCTTGCCCTCAGTCTCCTCTGACTCATTGAGCAGGGACCCCATCTGCCTGGCTTGCAGAGGGTGCTCAGAGATGTTTGCTGATGGAGGGAATGAATTCCCTCTCCTTCACCCACCCATCCATTCCTTCTGCACACACCTGCTAAGGTGTGCTCTGGGCTAGTGGGGACAGGGGACAGAGGTGGATCTGACCCCACCCCTGCCCTAGAGTTACGAAGAGGGGAGAGGGGTGCTGCCCCAACCCAGTATGACCAGTGCTGCTGCCAGGAGTGGACTGGTGTGCTGGGGAGTACAGAGGGGGGATGGCCAACTGACTGCCAAAGGACCCAGCCAGTGTGTGCAGGTTGAGGGCTGCAGCCTCCACTGTTCTCTCCTCAGGGGGATGATGGGACACCAGGCCAGCCAGGGCTCCCAGGACCCTCAGGGCCCAAGGTAGGTACATGTCCCTCCCTCAGTGGTCCCCCTGCCTCCCACCTCCCCAGTTCCCACCTGCCTGGTGAAGCCCTACGCTGCCCTTTCACATCATGGCACATGGGTTGATGACCAGGACAGGCCAGAGGGAGGCAAGCAGTAAGGCCAGGGTCCCACTCACCAACGGGCCTGGCAAGTCACCCAAGCCATTTGCCTCCCCTCACACCCTCAAGTCTTCTGGTTCCCATCTTAGGTGGCCCCACTCTACCCAGTCCCCAAGGCAGGAACTGGGTATCTTCCTTGCTTCCCCAACCCCTTAAGACAACCACCAAATCCTGGCCAGCCTGCCTCCAAACTGGCTGAGCCCCTGAGCTGCTCCAACCATACGCCAAGACCAAACCAGAAGGGGCCTTGGTCCTGAGTCCTCTGGGCTGCACTGAGCCTATGCCCCCCAACCCACGGCTGGGCTCAGGCACGTTCTCAGGGATTACTCTGGAAGCCCACAGACCCAGGCAGCCCCCAGCCTGCCCCCAGCGCTCTCTCACAGCACACGCCTCTGTTGCAGGGCAAGCCAGGGAGTGCGGGGCCTCAGGGAGAGAATGGCGTGGACAGAGCCCTGGGGCCCAAGGTGACATCACAGTCCACTGCTCTGGTTCCCAAAGGCCCATCACGGGGGAGATGGGTTTCACCTCCAATTTGCCCTTTTAAGTTGGGAGTCCAGGAGGTCCCAGGCCCAGGGGTCTTGTTTGATTGGCAATCAGAAGCCCACCTGGGGGCGGGTGGCAGTGGGTCTGGGTGAGTGATGAGGCCTCCACTGTGTAGACTTGGGCTTCTGGGCCTCAGTGGCCCATCTCTACACAACGAGGGGTCAGAGGAAGGTCTCACAGGCCCTCCCTCAGGGAGCCCCATTCCTGGGATGCCAGTCATGTCCACTCGGCCCTGTGTCCTTTGGGGAAGAGGGGACTAGAGTGGGCAGGGGAACTTTTGGCTTCAGCCCTGCACACCTGGCTGCAACCATGTGTCTCCACAGGGGGAGCCCGGCCAGCCAGGCGCCGATGGAGCCACAGGGCCGCGGGTAAGCCGTCTTCCCCCAGCCACACCAGTGGGATCCAGGGGCCTGATTCCTTCTGAAGCCCCCTGTCCCCCAGAGACCCCAGAAGAGCTGGCAGGAACTGGGAGTCTTTTTTTAATAATAATAATTCATTAGTGATTTTTTTTTTTTTTTTTTGCTTTTAGTCTCATAATACATGCTTTTGGTAAAATGTTCAACTATGGATGTGAAAATAAGAGTCCCGTCCTCTCCCCTCTTCTCCTCCTCCCCAGGAAAGTGTCTGCCCTCCCAGACTCTTTTCTTGGCGTATTCAAACATAGACCTCGATTTGCGACATATGGCATTACCCTCCCCCTGTGGGGCTTTGCCTTTCCCCCAGCCCCACATCACCGTTCACCCCTGTCTCTGGAGCACAGCCACCGCAGCTGGTTCCAGATCTTTTGTGATGAGCCCCTATCAACACACTTTTAGAACTACATCCCAGCCCCTGTTATTGGCCCTGTGATTTTGGGCAATCACATCCCCATTATGCTCCCAGAGGCAGCCTTCCTCCTCCAAAACACAAGTCTAAGCCCACAGCCTGGTCGTGCAGGTGGCCAGGGAATTGGATTAAGCATTGAGTGTGGGAATTCAGTGTACACCTTACAGTTCCGTGAAGGCCATGACCGTGGAGGCAGCTGGCAAATGATGCCCTGGCCTGGGTCTCTCCATCCTGCGCAGATGGCCTCAGGCCTGACCAAAGTGCTCACAGACCCCGCTGCTCTCCTAGCAGAGAAGAGTCCAGTGGGGAGGTGAGGTTCAGATGAAAGGTGAGGTTCCAGCAGCAGTGCACATGCCTGTGAGGATGCGTGCCTGTGTGAACACATGCATGTGCAACACATACATGTGGACATGTGTGTGGGGGGGGTGTGCTCAGAACCAGGAGCGAATGGGAGTGTCAGTGCCTGGTGTGTGCAGTCTCCACCTGAGGTTAAGAAACTGAGGTACAAGGGCAGCATCCAGCCGGCATGTCTTTAATTGGCCCGCGCAGTGTTTTGGAGGGTTTGGGTGTTTTTGTTTGTTTGCCAACATTTAAAAATATGAAGCACTTCACATCAAAATCAGACTCTCCATTTTCTCTCAAGAACGCAGGGATGGACCTCAGTGGGCTTCAGTTCCCACGTGAAGGCAAATCACAGCCACCCCCAGGCTAGGCGGAGGTGTGTTCCTCAGTTGGCCCCAGGCATCCCCCTTCCCTTGTGTCACCCCCTTCCTGGCCCCTGGATTGCTCAGTCAGGGTGCCAGTGCCTGAGAGAATGCAAGAAGACACCATGCTGGGGCCGCCCAGGGTACAGCTGAGAGCTGACCCACAGCTCACTGGCCTGTGTGCAGCCCTGGTTACTAGGTTCTCTGGGTAAGACAGAAATGACTACCATGCTTTTCCCTGAAATTCTTCCTCTTCTTTCTGCCTCAGGGTGCCCCAGGCCTCAAGGGTGAGCAAGGAGACACGGTGGTAATTGACTACGATGGCAGGATCTTGGATGCCCTTATGGTAGTGTTCCTGGTAGACCCTGATACACCCTTGCTGTTTGTTTTCTGAGGGAATATTCATTTACTTTGTGTATAAGTCCTGCACCTCTTTACACAAGGGACCAGTGGCAGCTTAACAAAAGGCTCCACATTCACCAGGTGCCTGATATGGAAGTCAACGCTGTGTGGAGACCCACACGATGCTGAGAGAGCTACTGTAAATGGGGCCCATGTGGCCCTGAGCTCCTCAGAGGCCAAGACAAAAAGGGAAGCTCACCCTTCAGAAGCAGGAGGCAGGGCCTCCCCGGGGCCTTCCTAGGGAACACAGGCTGGAGGAGGCTGGGTCTTCTAATGACCTCTGGGGGAGAAGAGTGTGGCAAGGCCTGTACTGGGAGGCTCAGGAGATGTATGGCCTCTGAGCCCTGCCCCAGTGCTGGGCAAACTTGGGACCCATCACTGGTAGAGTGAGGGGTTGGGTGCCAGCTGCTCACAGGTACCAGGGAGGGGAGCTAGGGTGGGGAAAGGTGGTCCTCAGAGACAAGACTGGGTGTCAGCACCAAATCCCACCTGAGCTTCAATTTCAGTTATCTCCTACAGGCCTCAGGGAAGCACAAGCTGATGGTAATGTGCCCACCCCAGGCCTGCATGGCGTGGTGTGGTGTGACGTGGCCCAAGGGCATGCATGTGCATGAGCCGCATGGAGAAGCCCTATGAGCTCAGAGAGGCGGGAAGTGGATTTTGGATGCCAGCCGGGGACAATGACTGGATTCAATGGGCAGTGGGCAGACACAGATGGGTGAAGGGAATGGTATGAAAGGTGGGGTTAGCTAGAGGCAGGGAGGCCACCAGGGAGGCATGTGCTGGGCCTGAACCTGGAGAAGGGTGGGTGGAATGGAGGAAGGTTGCAAGACCAGGGGCATCTCAATGGAGGAGCCAACAAGAAGGCACAGGTTGCAAGATATTGGAAGTGTTCATCAACAGATGAATGGATAAAGAAGATGTGTGTGTATATATATACACACACATACAATGGAATTCTACTCAGATATTTTTAAAAAATGAAATTTTGCCATTTGCAACAACATGGATGGACTTGGAGGGTATTATGCTAAGTGAAATAAGTCGGACAGAGAAAGACAAATACTATATGATATCACTTATATGTGGAATCTAAAAAATACAACAAACTAGTGAATATAGCAAAAAATAAGACTCATACATATAGAGAACAAACTAGTGGTTACCAGTGGGGAGAAGGAAGTGGGGAGGGGTAATATAGGGGTAAGGGATTAAGAAGTACAAACTATTATGTTTAAAATAAGCTACAAGGATATATTGTACAACACAGGGAACATAACCAATATTATAATAACTATAACTAAAGTATAACCTTTAAAAATTTGAATCACTATTTTGTACACCTGTAACTTATATAATATTGTACATTAACTATACCTCAGTTGTTAAAAAGTGGGGGCAGGTTAGTGAGAGGAGGTGGAGGGAAGAGACCTGGAACTTGCTGGGCTGGGGGCTGGGCAGCTGCAGCCTTTGTGAAGGGGCATGAGTATGGCGGGTAATGGTGGGCGGCGGGCCTATGGGAGACCTGGGTGGGGACAGGAATTTGGGAGTGAAGACACCATCTCCTCCCAGTGAAACCGAGGGATGCCCAGGACCAGCAGACAGCACCAGAGTTCACAGGAGAGGCAGAGAGCACGGTGCTAGGCCACTGGTGGGAATGTGATCTTTGGCTGGCCTTGAATGCCAGCAAGGGTTTTACACTTGTTTCTAGAGGCAATGGGCTAGCCATTGCAGGATCTTGAGCAGGAGTGTGTTGTGACAAAACCTATACTGAGGGCAGAGGGGTTCTGGGCCCTTCGTGGCAATTAGACACTGTGACGTCTTACCCGATACCTGGTGCGGTCTGCCTGGCCTCCCCCAAGACACAAGGCCTGACCTGACTAGGTGGGAAGGGGGCTGTAAGGGTCACTGCTGCCTCCAGATGTAGGGGTGGGTGGGGAGTGATGGGGAGGCCCCACCTGAATACTGACCCCTTGACTTTCACACACAGGGTCCTCCTGGGCCACAGGGGCCCCCCGGGCCACCAGGGATCCCTGGAGCCAAGGTCAGTGCAGATGTAGCTCTGTGGTCCCCCCAGGCCCCTGTCTCCAGGGCCCACCTCCCCTCTCCCCTCTGCCTCTGCTTCTCTCCCAGCACCCTGGCCTGGCTTCTGGGGCTCAGAGAAAGTGGCCCTGCTCCTTCCTAACCAAGCTGGGTGCCTTCTTCTTGCCCCTGGGTTCTCCCTGGGATCATTCACACGTGTAATCCATAAACGGCCCCTCATGACGTCACAAAGTCCTGTAGATTCCATAGGCATTCCTATGGCCTGCGTGCATCCTTTACACGTGCCCACTTGGCTCAGGAGAAGGAGCCCAAGACTTTGAAATCAGGCAGGGTCTGGTCTCTGCCATCATCCCTGGGCTGTGTGGCCTGGAGCCTCAGCTTCCAAATCTGTAACCTACCAACCTACTATAGCCACGGGCTGCACCTGCCCATAGGGGCTGAGGAAATGGAGGAGAGGGTGGTTGGTGCCTGGCACTGTGCTGGACACCCAGTGAGCATCTTCTTGAAGCTCCAACTGCAGGGACCCAACCCAGGGCTGGTGTGCTGGTCAGGGGAAGCAGCCTGGCCACAAATTCCTGCCAGGGGCTGTGGGACACCATAACCCCCCTTGCTGTCTATTCCCTTCCAGGGCGAACTCGGATTGCCTGGTGCTCCAGGAATCGACGGAGAGAAGGTCTCTGGGCCTTTTATTTCCTTGGTGATGCCGGTGCTTGGCGTCGGACTGTGTGTGTGTGTGTGTGTGTGTGTGTGTGTGTGTGTGTGTGTGTGCGCGCGCGTGTGCGTGTGCGCAGAGTTGGAGAGAGGCAACAGAACAGAGTGGGCTCTGGAGCCTGTGTGCAAATCCTGGTTCTGCCCGTAGACCTCAGGCAAGCTACTCACTTTCTGGCAGCCTTAGTTCCTCACCCACAGGTGAAGATGGTATAACAGGGCTGCCATGAGGGTTAAATAACTGTGTATGGAACACACCTGAGAGCAGTGCCCGCATGTAATAGCAAAGAGTCTTCAAATGTTAGCTAAAAGTATCACTGTCGTTATTGATATTATTCCAAGTGTACATGTGTGTGTGTGATCCTACATAGACTCGACAGTGTCCATGAGAACCACTTAACATTCATGGGTGTGCTTTAGCACTGGGTCCCTCATGTGTGGCACACAGTGGACGTTACAAAATTGGTTGAATGAGGGAATATGGTGGCTGGAAGGGTGACTGAGGGACGGTTGGTTGTATGTGGGGCTCCCACCATTGGCTCCTGAGATATGAGCACAAGGTTGGCCCCAAACCCCATATGCGCCCCTTGGTAGCTGCCCAGTCCCAGTCCCACTTGCTCTACCCCCTCCACGCCCTGCCCCACCCTGCACCCCTGCTTGCAGTGAGGCACGCTAGGGGCTGCCCCTTCTCTGTCTCCGACCAGGCCCCTCTGCTCATTCATCACCTGGTCTGGAGGGGAGGACCCACAAGGAGGAGGTGGGGGTCTGGCTTGGCCTGGACTAAGCTCTGGGGACCTGCCAGCATTGGGGGGAGGGAAAGTGCCTACTGTACCTTGTTCTGTGGTTTTCAGGGTCCCAAAGGACAGAAAGGAGACCCAGGAGAAGCCGGGCCGATAGGACCCAAAGGGGAAGCAGGAGAGATGGGCCTGTCAGGCCTCCCGGTATGTGGCTGGGTGGGCCTCACCCTACTTGCCCCACGCAGGGGTCCCAAGGTGAATGCGTGTCCCCCACGGTGGCTGCCAGGGGCTGGGGCCCTACGGTCCTAGTCTCAGCCCAGCCCTGGCCCACCGAGCCTTTGAAGGGAAGCTCTGGGCTGCCCTAACTCTGAGCCCCCACTTCCTCCTCTGTAGAAGGACCTACCACTTACCTCCCAAGGCCTCCTTAAGGTGAAATAAGGAGGCCTCGCCTAGTGTCCGGTGGTTAGACTGGGAGCTCTGACAGCCCACGTTTGCATTCTGCTCCATCTCTTACTGACTCTGGAACCCTGTGCAAGTGACCTAACCTCCCTGGGCCTCAGTTTCCTCAGCTCTAAAATGGGGGTGAATAAAAAGAAACGAAATTGAGTAATTTGTAGTGAGGTAGATGGACCTAGAGTCTGTCATACAGAGTGAAGTAAGTCAGAAAGAGAAAAACAAATACCATATACTAACACATATATATGGAATCTAAAAAAAAAAAATGGTTATGAAGAACCTAGGGGCAGGACAGAAATAAAGACGCAGACGTAGAGAATGGACTTGAGGACATGGGGAGGGGAAGGGTAAGCTGGGACAAAGTAAGAGAGTGGCATGGACATATATACACTACCAAATGGAAAATCGATAGCTAGTGGGAAGCAGCCACATAGCACAGGGAGATCAGCTCCGTGCTTTGTGACCACCTAGAGGGGTGGGATAGGGAGGGTGGGAGGGAGACACAAGAGGGAGGAGATATGGGGATGTATGTATGTGTATAGCCGACTCATTTTGTTATAAAGCAGAAACTAACACACCATTGTAAAGCAATTATACTCCAATAAAGATGTTAAAAATTAATTAATTTAATTTAATTAAAATGGGGGTGATAATCTCCCACTCCTACAAGGGAACACATGGACAGGGCTGAGAATGATTGGCTAACATGTGATAAATACCTTCTGTCACCATCATTTTTAGCACTGCTCTTGTCATGCGTGGCTAGGTGCGAAGAGCTGCCACCACTACATACCCATTGTCCATCCATGAGGCTTACTCAGCTAGAGAGCTGGTGCCAGGATTTGAACTCCAGGTCTTTACTTCCAGAGCCCCTGGCTGCCCCCGCCCCACAGGAAACAAACCCACTGATTTAAGGAAAACTATTTTAAGCTGCAATGGCCAACTTATTGCTGCTGCCCAGAAGCCTTATGGGGGAAGGAAGGGGAGGTGCTGAGCCCCATGGATGGTGATTTCGGTGATGGACAGAAAAGGCTCAAGGCCATCCTATCCTGCAGGGTGCCGACGGCCCCAAGGGGGAGAAGGGAGATCCGGCATCTGACAACCTACAGGAGAGCCTGGTAAGGGGGCTGCTGATGATCTCTGCTGTGGGCTGGCTGGGGCCCTGAGCCTTGGGACACAAGGACCACCTGGCCTGACCAAGCCCAGGGCAGTGAGGGAGGGGGAGGGGGAGCCTGAGGCCTGTCTTTGAACCCAAAGGCCAGCACTGGGCCTCCCACCAGGCAGAGCCCTCCTGGGGGCAGCAGGGAGCTCGGCGCCCATACCCAGGCAGTGCTCCTCCAATGTCCGATGAACTCAAGTGTGGGTGAGTGAGGGATGACGGGGCGATGGGTGACTAATCCACCTCTGACCCTTCCTAGGCCCAGATCATAGTGGAACCAGGGCCCCCAGGCCCCCCTGGTCCCCCAGGCCCCATGGTAAGAATGTTTGGCTTGAAGCAGCTGGGATACGAAGAGGGTGGTGGGCTCAGGCCCAGGGGAAGAGAGGATACCCCAGAGCGGGGGGGCACATCAGATAAGGAGGGCAGAGCCCAAGTCTGGGCTTGGGAGGCCACAGAGGTCAGGGCCACAGGGGCCAGTGAGTGGCCTGCAAGCCTATGTGGCCACTGCAACAGGGCCTGACCTGGAGGTCTGGACCCATCCTGATGGCCTTTCTGACCTGTTTCCCCTCCTTCTCCAGGGCCTTCAGGGAATCCAGGGTCCCAAGGTGAGTCCTAAAGCATGGGTAGGAGCCCCTCCCACTTGCTGCTGGCTCACAGCCTGGACAGTTCCAAAACGTCTTGCTAGTAGACAAAGCGAGGGCCCCATGCTCGGCCCTGGACCAGCCCTGCATCTTCCCAGGGCCTGGCCATTCGCAATCCCCTATAGAATAATCCTGCTGATGCCCCCACCCAACACTTGGCCTCTCCATTCCTTGCCCCCTCCCCTAGTGCACATCTGTCTTTCAACTGCCCACACCTGGATATGAGGTCTTGGGTTTGGTGTATATTACATAAAGTCATGTCCTCTGCTCTTAAATTAAAGCCGTGAGTGTGGCCTGACCATGTGCCCTGTCCCAGAGAGGCCAGCTGGCCTCCCTGCATCTCCCTAGTTTACCCTGGGGGAGAGCACATCTCTGCTTCCCAAGCTCAGATGCTGAATGGGACCTCAGAATCATGGAATCCCAGAGCTGAGCAGGGCCGGGCATGTGGCCATACCAGATGTGCTGCTTCTGGTTCTGTTTTGTCCCGAGGCCTCCCCAGATCATGTTTAGAAGAAGCAGCTGCTGTCAGGGATGGGGTCCAAGACTGGGACTCAGAAATGCAGTTGCCACTCAGCCCTGCCACTCCCTGGCTGTACAACTGGGCCTGTCCCTGCCCCTCTCTGTCCCTCTGTTTCCTCATCTGTGAAATGGGTGTGACCATAACCACCTTCCATGATTACTGAAAAAGTCCACATGTGAGAAAAGGTAAAATGTGCACACCCACATTCTGATTATTTGCCCAAGAAGGGAGCCAGGGCCAGGCCTGTCAGAGCTTGGAGTCTGTCCCTCTGCCCTGTACACCCCGGTTCCCGCACAGGCCCCAAGCTTTCCTGTCCTGCCATCTGTCTGGCCCCCTTAACTGGTGTCTCCCCTTTGCTTCCAGGGCTTGGACGGAGCAAAGGGAGAGAAGGGCATGTCGGGTGAGAGAGGATCCAGTGGCCTGCCTGTGAGTGTCATGAGCCTTGTTTGTCCTTAGAGGTGCTAATTTCTATAACTGTCATGCCTCTTGACCCATTCCTTTTCCACCCAGGGGCCAGCTGGCCCACCAGGCCTTATTGGGCTGCCAGGAACCAAAGGAGAGAAGGTAACGTCCTTCCTTTAATGCCCCCCAACTATCGTGTCACTCAGTCCTGGGGGCTCAACCCCTGCACTTCACTGGTCCCTGGGGCCAGAATTCAGGTTCTGTGGACAATTCACAGGGCTGAACTTCCAGCAGCAGTGTTCCCAGCACCTCCTTCTCAGCCCTCTCACATCTCCTCTTTGTCTATTCTCAGGGCCGACCCGGGGAGCCAGGACTAGATGTAAGTATTTCACCGTTCACTGTGACTGGGTCCCTCCCATGTGTAAGTTTTGCCCTCATGCTGCCCATACAGTAACTTGATCTGGTTAGCTTGGATGTATTCCCCTTCCCCATGGCTGGGACTACAACTGACTCGTTCTGCCCACGTCCCCATTGCTAAGTCCAACACACAGCCCAGAGTAGGCGCTTTGTTGATGGATGGATGGATGGATGGGTGGATGAAGGATGGGTGGATGGTGGGTAAATGAGTGATGGATATAAATAAATGATGGATGTAAATGAATGATGGATCATGGATCATGGATGTATGAATAGTAAGTGAATAGATGATGGATGGAGGATGGTGGAGGATGGATGGAGGATAGAGAATGGATGGATGATCCATTGGAGTAGGGAGGTGGGAATAGCAGTGAGGAGCCTGTTGCAATATCCTGGTGAAAGATGACGAGGCTTCAGCTAGTGCAGTACTGTGGGAAGGAGAGAAGGAGAAGTATTAACCCAGTGTTGATTGGATCAAGAGACAGAAAGCACAATTTAAACTGGTTTAAACTGACTCATACCTGAAAAATCCAGATGTATGACACATAGATCCAGGGCCCAAGTGTGTCAACATGACCCAACCTCTCATTCTCTCTTGTCTCTGCTTCCTCTGTGTAGTCATCATTCCAGTTTCCACATGGTGATGAGATGGAGCCAAGAGCTCCAGACCTGCATCCCCCTCGGTCCAAATCCTGGAGAAAGGCATTTGCCTCACTCTCTACTCTTTGAGAAAAAGTCTTATCAACTCTCCTTGGCCCCAGCTAGGTTAATGCTGAAATGTCACTTGCCATAAGAATGCAGTGCCCTGACTGGCCAGCCTGCTCACATGCTCCATCCTGGAGCTGGTGGTGGAGTTGGTGAATTGTGAGAAGGGAGGGTGGTTCCCAGGAAAATCAGGTAGCTATTGCAAGGGAAATGGTGACCAGATGCAGGCAGGGCTGCAAGGGCTCTGGCGTCCACCCTAGACTTTAAGGAGAAAATGTCACCATGGAAAGCGCCTGCAGACAAGGAAGAGGAAGAACTCTAGACTGACTTTCTGACTGGGAGGGCCACGTTACATCGATGAGGAGGGTCAGGAGAAGACACTGATGAATCCAGCTCAGGCTGTGGACCCAGGGAGGTAGTGGGGGTGGAGCAAAAGGGACTCCGTGGCCACAGCTGCTCTCTGGGAGGCCTGGAGCTCAGAGTGGCATCTTAAAGCCATACCTACCTGCTCTACCTGGCAAACTCCTGGCACCCACTCCACCAGGCCCTGCTGAAATGGGGAGCCTGCTCGGAAGCCTTACCTGACCTCACACCTGGACAGAAGAGCTCCTCTCCCTGGGACCCCGTGGTATCTGGTTCAGACCTCTGTCACTGACCATTGATCATCATCTTCTGCACCCCACTGCCTGCCATGTTAGACTGTGTACCTTTGTACCTGCAGGGTTTTAATTTATGGGGATGACTTAGTGATGACACAGAGTGGCCTAATGCCTTTGACAGAAGAACTTATAGCTTACATTTCCCAGGGAAATGGCATGTCCCACATGGGGCCACATGGAGACGCAGCAGTTTTCGTTGGCAGGCAGTAAGGAGTGAGGAAAAAGCCTAGGCCAGGGCTTTTATTGGTGTTTCTATGGGAAAAGCAAGGCAGAGCAGAGTAAACAGTTTAGGACTAGCTAGTTTAAATAATCCTGGCAGGCTTTGGGCTATATAGTCTCTTGTTGCCTGCTACCTGGTCCTGGCATGATTTGGGCCAGGGGAAATATTGACTTGGTGTGTGAGTTAGATAGAGTGGGTAGTTGGGGGATTGGTTGGTTTGCATCTGAAAGGCATGCTCCCAGCCTAGCCCTTTGCTATATGTAAGAGTTGACTACCCCTGGGAGAGGCAGCCTCTCCCTAGCCAGCAAGATTTTGAGGATATCAATGTATCATATTTCTAAAAACAATGTAATAAATATAAGAGGGAACATATCAAATCTGATTTTCTGCCCTCAGCATTCAGCCCAAAGCCCAGTTCCTAGTTGATGCTTAGAAATGTTGGTTGGGTAGATGAACAGATGGACAAATGGATGGATGGGTGGGTGGGCATATGAGTTTGAGCCAAAGGTAGAGAACAGAGGGCACCATTACTTGGTCTGCTGAAGATGGTGATAAAAACTTACATGGGTTTCCTGTGTCTCTGTCCCCAGCCAAGCCTGGGCCAATGCATGCTGCATCTGACTTGACATAAGAGAAAGCCCCTTGCTAGCGGTTCTGCCTGAGGGCTTCCATCCAGAAACAACAACAGTGTTCTACTTTGGAGGAAGCAGTGCTGGTGTCCTGAATGCATGTTTTCTCTAAGTCATCCTGGTACCCAGCATCTGTGTCACCTAGGAGCTGGGGCTGGTCCAGCTTGTACCACGAATATGCGTGGAGGGAAGGGGCAAAGGTGGATCGGAGAGGAGCAGAGATGAACAGATAAGCAGAACAGACCTCAAATTTCATCATCAGGTTTAACCTTTAATCCTTTTGTCAGGGTTTCCCTGGACCTCGAGGAGAGAAAGGCGACCGGAGCGAGCGTGGAGAGAAGGTGAGGGAGGTGGAGAGAAAGTGAGGGGCAGCTGGAGAGAAGGTGAGGGCAGGAGGAAAGAAGGAGGGAGGCAAGTGAAGAGAAGGAGAGAGCAGGCAGAAAAGAAAGGAGGTGGGAGACAGGAAGCAAGCAGAGAGAAGGCGAGGTGGGCGGGAGGAGGTAGGGCCAAAAGGCTGGGATGCGGGCAGCAGGGCAGGGGTGGCTGCCGGCCCCAGGCCCATCTCTCTGAAGGGCATTGGGGGTGCCCTGGGCCTGGCAGCCACCGCCACACCCCATCTCCCTTCTTGCACAGGGGGAGCGCGGTGTCCCCGGTCGGAAAGGAATGAAAGGCCAGAAGGGCGAGCCGGGACCCCCAGGCCTGGACCAGCCATGTCCAGTGGTACGTGTTGGCGAGACGTGGGAGCCCCAACCCAGGTCTTTGCCAACTCCTGCCAGGGTGGGGCCATGTCTTCCCTGTACTCAGAACTCAGCTGCAAGTCCCAGGGGCCCCATGGGTCCCACCCTGGGGGGCCCACACTGCAGGGCCACCCCTGCTGTCTCTGCTGTCATGGTGGCTCCTCTTGCTCTGGTCCTGACCCCTCCATGGGCAAGGCTGAGGACCCACCCTGTCTATAGAGAGGGAGGCCTGGTCAGGGACAGAGCTTCCTTGGACCTAAAGGGGGATGGGACCACCCTCACCTCTCTGGGAGTTTCTCCCGTCCCAGAGGAGGCTTTTGCTGGTCTGGGTAGCCCCACACTCATCCCCTGCATCCCCTCCACATTCCCCAAAGCCCCATCTGTGAAGGGAACTTCACAGCCTTTCTCCTCTCCTGCTTCTTTACAACAGCCTCTCATGGCCCACCAGACTCAGTACCTGAAATAACCAAAGTTTGGTTCTCTTTTTCTAGAAGGCAGGGAGGGTTTACTTGTCAAACTCTTCCAGTGGAGCTCAGAAAAGACAGGAAAAACAAAACAGCTGAGTTCTCATACTAAAACTCACCAGATACTCACATCTGGCCTTCCCCGCCAGGGACACGGAGCCATGTGGTGTACCCCTTCCAAAGGGGGGTCAGGAGCAGGGACCCCCGAAGCCCAGTCCTCTGACCTCTAGTGGGTCATTTGGCCCTCTGTTCCTCAATCTCCTCATCCATGCAATGGAGGTGCTAATCCCTGGCTCCAGATGGCTTTGAGGAGGCAATCGCTCCTGAAAGCTCCATGTCGCTGAAAGGGCCAGCGACAGCAGGGGAACAGGGTGGCCCAGCCCCGCAGCCTCGGGCCCTGGGCCAAGACTTCCCTCCAAGTCATTAAGCCTTTGTCTTTGAAACAGGAGAATCTTAAATGCGGAGGCAGGCGAGGGGCGCCAGGCTCCAGGGGCCTGGAGAGGGGCAGCAGACCCTGCCCTGCGGTACGCGGCCTGGCCTGCTGTGTGCTGTGCGCCATGCTGTGCTGGGCATTCTGAGCTGCCTGTGCCCGCTGCTCTGCCCTGCCTTCCTCCATTCTGCCTGCCTTTCCATTCTTCCCCCTCCTCCCCACTTCCCTTTGAGTCCCAGCCTCTGCCCCTGGTGGATGCATGGCAGTGCCGGGGTTGTGCTCCCACGTGCCTGAGGTCTGCCTGTGTGCTTTGGAACGGAGTGAAGTGTGGTCCACTACAGCGTCCACCAGGGACGCTAGGCTGACTGACGGGTCAGCCTTTGTCCGTCTCCATCTCCCCACCTCTGGACCACCTGAAGAAACCCGCCCCCCTGCTTGTGTCTGGTGCCTCCAGACGATCCCCACCCCAACCCCACACACACACCTCCCCACCCCGGCCCAGTGTCCACCCTGACCTCAACCTCCTCTGTCTGCCACTCAGATCCAGACACAGGCACCAGGACAGGCCAAAAGGGAATCCCATTTCCTAAACTGTCCTTCAAATACTCTTGGACACATGACTGAGAGCTCTCAGGCCCCCGGTGTGAGCTGTTAGAGCCACTGTCACAGCTGCCAGACAGAAAGCCATGCAGCCCCTCGCAAGGACCAGGGCCAGGCCCTACTCCTGGCCTGTGGATGTCTGGCATGATGCCCTGTACTCCATGGTGTCCTGGTTCTGCCTACAGCACATATGTCCCAGCAAAGCCCATGGGGGCACACTTGGAATAAGCACAGAGAGGGGCTGCCATGTCCCATGACCTGACTACCCAGGTAGACAGGGCAGGCATTCGGGCCCTGCCTCAGTGGGGTCCGGTGGCCTGAGGTGGCAGCTCCCTACACCTGGGGCAGGAGTGTGTAGGGCCCTGACCAGCCCCCCATCCTTGTCATTGAAACCTTCTTCCTTTCCAGGGCCCTGATGGGCTGCCCGTGCCTGGCTGCTGGCATAAGGTACTTTGCAGGGAAGAGTCTCCAGGGCAGGCTGGGAGGAGTGGGGGGCCCAGGGGGCCTCAGGGCTGGGTGCCTGCTGCTCCCCACACAGTGACTGAACAGCCAAGTCTCCCCTAGATGACCCTAGATTTGACTCTCCCATCACGTGGCCCAAGGCCCAGGGCTGTGATCCTAGGTGGTTGTGCACAGACCACCCTCTTGGTCATAAAGGGCTCACTCAACGCCTGGCCCAGCCAGTGCAAAGCCATCAGCACCCCCTGGGACTTTGTCCATACCGCCCCCCTGAGAGGGGGTGGAATCCAGGAGATTGGGGTGAGAGGATTGGGGGCGTGCAGACCAGGGGCAGGGCCTCTGGGGCTTCCCGGTCCCCTCCTCACCTTCAGTCTTTCCCTCCTTTTCCAGTGACCCCAAGCACGCATCTCACAACCTGTACAGATCCGTGTGGACATTTTTAATTTTTGTAAAAACAAAACAGTAATATATTGATCTTTTTTCACGGGATGCACCACCATACCTGTGGCCTTTTGACATTTGAGAGTGTACCCAGCCCAGCCCCAGAATGATCAGCACGTGAAGCTGCCAGGAAAGTGGACAGGCCCATTGGGGGCAATGTGTACTTGAGGGGCACCCTCAGGACTTGGCTTTCCCGGGAAGGAGATGAAGGTGAAAGTGCCTGGCTCAGGAGAGGCTGCAAAGATGTCAGGTTGGGCCTTCAGTCACCTGATTAGCAGAGACTCTGGCTGTCCCGCTGCCCTGCAAGAGCCTGCCCTCTGAAGCTCTGGAGCCCAGGATCCACACCATCCAAAAAGGCTCAGGGCATGAATGGCAAATGCAGCTGCTCCTGGCCTCTCTGGCCTCTGCACTCAGCCACAGCCAGCTGACAGGACTCCCACCCACCACTTGTAGCTGGACACGGGGAGCTGTGGGAAGCACCCTAAGGGGTTGAGCCCCCGCCAAGTTCCGTAGGCCTCAGGAACCAGCCTGCCTTCCGTGAGAACAAGTGTCCTCTGGCCGGGAGTGGAGGCCGAGCACTGTGATAACTACCACATGGACCCAGCAGCAGGGAGCCCTATGATCCCGAAATGTGGAGGTCCCAGGCTGGAATGTCTGTTGTTCTTGTCTCTCCACCACCCACAGCAGGGACCTGATGGGACTTTGCCAGCCTGAGGAGATGGACCCCAAGCTCAGAGTTGGCGTCTCACCGACCCCAAGGCTTCCACCCAGGGGAACTCTGGTCAGCCTGCCAAAAATGAGTCCTCCGAGTGAGCTATGCAAATGAAGAGAGCCTCGGGGCTGCTTCCAGGCCTGCCTAAGTAGGGCACCTATGCCCTGAGCCAGTGATGCTCTGAGAAGAGGCTTCCCCACCTCTGACAAGGGTTCCCGGCCACCAGCTCCAGCCCAACCACTTGCCTACCCCCTCTGTGTAGATGGAAATTGTTGCGTGAAATAAACAACAAATGTGTGTCTTGGGTATGCCTGTCCTTGCAGACTGCCCCTAGCACCATACCTAGGTGAGGTTTCAGCCTGGCTTTTGCTGGGTGGGGAGGGATAAGGGAACTCTCCTTGGGCCAGAGCCACCCCAGAAACCAGAGGAAGTAGTTCAGGCTCACAGCAAAGATGGGGTTTAGAGTTAGGAAGACACAGACTCAAGGCCTAGCCCTGCTACATACCAGCTGAGCCTTCTGTGCAGTCACCCATGTCAGTGAGCCCCTGTGTTTCCTCTGAACTCATGACCCATGACTGCTGCATAACAAATCACCCTAAAATTTGTTGCCTTAAAACAATGATCCTTGGAACCTAGAAAAATGGTACAGATGAACCAGTTTGCAGGGCAGAAATAGAGACACAGCTGTAGAGAACAAACGTATGGACGCCAAGGGGGGAAAGTCAGGGGAGGATGAATTGGGAGATTGGGATTGACATGTATACCCTAATATGTATAAAATGGATAACTAATAAGAACCTGCTGTATAAAAAAATAAATTAAAAAATTTAAAAAGACAAACAAACAAAAAAACAGTGATCCTTGGGAATTCCCTGGCAGTCCAGTCATTAGGACTCGGCACTTTCACTGCAGGGGCCCAGGTTCAATCCCTGGTCAGGGAATTAAGATCCCGTAAGTCACGCGGCATGGCCAAGCAAACGAAACAATGATCCTTTCTGTTTCTCTCTTACAGTTCTGGGGGTAATGGGCTCAGTTGGGCGGTTGTCACTCAAGCTTTCCCACACCTGGCAGTTGATGTTGTCTGTCCTCTGGGACCTCAGATGGCCAGAACACCTCTCTGTGTGGTCTGGGCTTCCTCAGAAGGAAGCTAGTGGATTCACAGGGTGAATGTCACAGGTGGACCAGGTGGAAGCTGTGTCACCTTTTACAGCCAAGCCTCAGAAGTCATATGGTGTTACTTCCTGCCAGAATCAGAGGTTCACCCTAATTTAAGGGAAAATTTTCGACATCATATTTTAAGGAGAAAATGGAATAGGAGATGGACAGCCATCTTAGAAAATTCAACCTGCCACGTCATCTGTACAATGGGACAGCAGTGCTTACCATGCTGACTGTGGTTTAGTGAGAATACACGAAGAACCTAGGACAGGTCAAGCACTCGGAAACAACCATGGTTGTAAGTTCCCTCTCTCCTCCTGACCCCAAGCCCAAGCAAGGGCCACAGGGGTGTAGACAAGAAGGGGCCTGCAGTGATGGTGTCTCAGCCTTCTCCCTCCAAGAACTGAGGCCTAAGGAGGCCACAGTATGGGTAGTCCCCCCAGACACTGCTACGTGGCCTCCTCACTAACAAAACAGGCCCAGCCACACACTGGCTAAGGAGAAAGAATAGGTTAAGTCTCCACCTCTGTTTCCCTCAGTTGCTGGCAATAAATAGCAGGCCATGCTGCTCAGCCAGTCACGTGGGTCACCAGAGAAGTCAGTAGTATGAAAAGGAACAGAAACACAGAGGGGCTGTGATGACTGATGGAGACCAGTGGACATCCAGGTGTCCTTTGGAGCTCCAGCATCACCGCACAAATCTACTGCACTGTGCAATTTGTAATTTGCTCCTTCCTCCACCCAGGTAACTCACTGGATCCCCTCACCATCCCTGTAAAGGGCCTATGTGGTTGGTGTCACTATTTCCATCTTACATATGGGGAAAGTGAGGCTCCAAGGGGTTAGTCCCCTGTTCAAGGATGCATGGTAGCAGGCTTGGGACAGAACCTAGGCTCTTGGATGTCCTCCAATTTATCTTTCCCAAATTGCTTGGCAAAGCATGGAGTCTGTGGGTAGCACCATGATGCTGGGTGACTGGCGAGCACAACCTCACGAGGGTAGAAGCCACGTGTTCCCCCTTCCCCAGATACCCAAGGGGGTCCCTTTCCTGCTCCTTTGGGCAGGACAGGGCCATTCATGGCCCATTGCTGCCCCCTTGTGGCCTCATGCTGTGTATTCTCAGGTCTGCAAACTTCAAAATTTAGTCTGCAGAGTCCTCCAAGAGCTTGGGGTGGGGGCAAGAGACTATAGAAGAGTGACTTGCTAAGGTCCCAGCTGAGACACAGGGGAGCACCCTGCCTCACAGCTGAGCCTTAAGGACTGAGGGCCTCACGTCCCCCTGCCAAGAAGGGCAGCTATGCCTCAAACTACCCCTTTCAAAAGCAAAGAAAGCACATTTATGGAGCCCCACTGTGTGCCATGGCATCTAAACTAATCACAAGGATGACTGTTCCCCTTTTGCAGATGAAGCTGAGGCCAGAGAGGAGTGAGCTTACGCAGGTCTCCTTTCTCCCAATCCCTAGGATGCTACTAGAAATTCATGGAATGCTTTTGATTGCCACAATGATTGGGGGACACTCCTGGCATTAGTGAGTAGGGCCAGGGACATCAAACATCTTAAATGCATGGGACGGTCCTGCCCAATGATGAACCATCTCACTGAGAATGCCAATGCTGCCTGCATTGAGAAACGACGTGCCCTGGCTTCAAATCTTGACTCAGCCACTTCCTCTCTTCCCCTGCCCTCTTGGCCTCCGATGGTACCTCAAAGGTCGGGCATGAGATAATGGACAGAGGAGTGCTTAGCACAGAGCCAGAGGAAAGAAAGACTGGGCTTCTCTGAGCAGGAAGAAGGGGAAGCTTCCTGGTGTTGTCCTGCCCCTATTGTAGATACTCTTGGCCCAGTAAATGGCCCAGCCTGGTCTGACCTCCAATCTCCTGACTCTGGACATCCCGGGAGTGGGTGAGATATGAGCTGGGCCTGACTGTGGCCTTCTTACCCTCTACCCTAAAGCAGGAAAAGTTCTTGAGCCAACCTGACTTTTCTGAGCTGCCTGTGCCACAAGACAGGCTTGTGTTTGGGCTCAAGACAGGGCCAAAGATGGGCCCCACAGAGAGCTCTCAGACTCCCTCTTACACACACACACACACACACACACACACACACACAGACACACACACACACAAAAGCATGCACATTACATTAAAAGCTGGAACTGCAGGATGTACAGACACCTATTGGTCTCCCTACTAAAGAGGAGGAGCAGATCCACTGAGAAAACTAGTGACCTCCCACTCACATTTCACATGCAGGGAGCGGGGCTTGACCCTCAGAAAAAATGTGCGGGCCACAAGCAACCTCTCTTGGTTAATTTGGGAGGAATTTTTTTCATGAATCAAGGTTCAATTCAGCTTTACAATTAAAAGAAAGAAACTTCATTCAGTGTGCAATAAAGAAAAAGTTCTGGAGATGGATGGTGGTGATGGGTGCATGTGAGTGTACTTAATGCCACTGAACTTGTACACTTAAAAATGTTAAAATGGTAAATTTTATGTTTTTTATATATATATATATTATATATATATATGTTACCACAATAAAGAAACTCCAAATGTTCTTTAATAAATGCCTTAAGCAGGAATTCCCTGGCAATCCAGTGGTTAGGACTCAGTGCTTTCATTGCCAGGGCCCAGGTTCGATCCCTGGTTGGGGAACTAAGATCCCAAAAGCTTCGCAGCACAACCAAAAAAAAAAAAATTCCTTAACCATTTTACAGTTGTATGGGGGAAAAGATGAAGAAATCAGCAATGAGGGGGTGAAGCAGAGGGCTGAGACTCATGAAGAAGTGACAGGAGCGACAACAGGAGCCTCCCTTTCCCCAGCCTGCCCAGGCCACCCAGCTCAGGCTGCAGTCTTACACCCTTGCTCTAGGGTTCACCGAGGCAGAAAGTCCCAGGAGGGGATATCTCTCTGCTATCCCGGGTTCCCATTCCCTTAGGAGCATTTTCCTCTCACTCCCTGGAATTAACAGTCCAGCCTCTGCTGCACACTTGCTGTGTGTCTAAGAACAAGCCCTTTCCCTTTCTGAGCCTCCGTTTCCTGGCCATGTATAAGGCTCAGGAAGCCTCCTAACTCTCCTCCCACCTAAACACTGTAAGATTCTCTTAGTGTTGCTATAGCTTGTGTTCACCCTGCCTGGATTCCAGCAGAAGTCCTGGAGGTCACGCCAGGACCTCCTCAGTCAGCTCCAGCAGTGGCCTTGTGCCCTCCTTCTGCCCTTCCTGCTGCTCCTTCACGGGGCTGGGAAGTCCAAGATCCTGCCCCTGGGCTTCGCCTACTTGAGGCCCCAGCTGTGCACCAGGCTGGGTGCCTGTCACACGTTCCCACTGAACGCTTACGGCTCATCCCATTTTATGCACGGGGAAGGCGACTTAGGGACTGAGCTCGAGGCCCCTGCCGAGGCTCAGAGACCCCCCCCTCGAGTGCTGAAGCAGCGGCGGGGTCACTTCCCGGGGAGGGAAACAGCAGCGGCCGGGAGGGCGAGGACTGTGGTGCGTTCCCAGGGCCGGGGCAGCACTAGGCGAGGCGAGCACAAACCCGGCTCCCGCGCGGCGTTGTCTAAGGAACTTCGCAGAGGTGGGGAGCCCGTCAGACTCTTTAGCCAACTTAATTAAGGAACAAACTCGAAACGGCCCACCTGGGGGCGGGGCCGCGGGGCAAACGGTAGCTCCGAGTCGCGGTCTGCCATGGGCGGGGCTTGGGCGGGGCTTGGGCGGAGCCGGGACCACCCCACCCCCACCCCCGACCTCCGCGTAGTGTCTCAGAGCGAGTGCTGGCGGGCGCCATGGCCACTGATCCGCGCGGGAAGGCCGCGACTCTGGCCCTGAGAAGGCGGCTACTCAGGTACCGAGATGGCGACGCGGTGGGGGGGGCCGCGCACAAGGCACGCACGTCCGGCGCGAGCCTACAGGCCCCAGCCCCCGCGGCCTCGCACGACCTATCCCTGTTCCGGCGCCTCTGGCCCCTGAGACCCCGCCGCGCGCAGCCTGTCTCGGCTGTCTTATCCCGCGCCTCCCCCGCAGCGTCTTATCCACCCCCGCAGCCGGGCTCCTGGGAGGACCTCGCCCAGTGGTGGCCCGCCCTCCGGACCTGGGCCCGGCTCGAGAGTGACCCAGGAAGGGGCTGAAAGTCCAGACGAAGGGTGGGGTGGGGTGTCGGCTCACAGGCAGCCTTAGAGAAAGTCTACCCTTGACCTGTGTCTGAGGGGCTGTCGGTGGGACCTGGGGCATGAGGCAGCCTTGGGCTAGAGCTTGGGGCTGGCCCCCACCAGGGCAGCAGGCTTGGAGGGCAAGGACTTGTTTAGGGCCGAGAGCCAGCCACCAAATGGTGGTGCCCTCTTCACTCATCCCAGCAAAGAGACACTGCCTTAGGGAGCCCGTGTGGGTCTGGAGCAGCCACCTTTCCCGGGACCCGAGCGACTCAATGGGCACATGTGGGAATGAATGAAGCCACATAGCCTTAAAATAACTTAAGAAACAATTTGTTTTTGTTTTTTGCGGTACGCGGGCCTCTCACTGTTGTGGCCTCTCCCGTTGCGGAGCACAGGCTCCGGACGCGCAGGCTGAGCGGCCATGGCTCACGGGCCTAGCTGCTCCGCGGCATGTGGGGTCTTCCCGGACCGGGGCACGAACCCGTGTCCCCTGCATCGGCAGGCGGACTCTCAACCACTGCGCCACCAGGGAAGCCCAAGAAACAGTTTGTTTTAGCAACTTCTTACCCCATCCTTTTCTCCTTTCCAGCCACCTGTGGAGTGGGGGAGGGAGTGGAGGCAGGGACGCAACAACTTGCCCTTCAAGTTTTTGTCCTTTCCAGAAACTGGGAAAGGGTAGGGGGAGGCCTGTGATGGGTGGATTTCTCCCTTCCGGTCTTCAGACATGGCTGTCCATTCGCTGTCTGTCCCCACAGCAATTCCTGCAGACTCTTTTTTCCTGAGGATCCTATTAAGATTGTCCGGGGCCAAGGGCAATACATGTATGATGAACAGGGGGCGGAATACATCGATTGCATCAACAATGTGGCTCACGGTCAGTATCGTACCTCAAGATGGGGCAGGAAAGCATGCCAACACTGTGCACCTGGTCCAAGGGTGAACCTGAGGTTCAGAGAGGTACAGAGAACTCAGGTTCTGCTTAGCCAGCATCCATGTGCAGAGGAGACCCGGTCTTTCTGGGGTAGCTGTAGAAGTTTCCAAGCAGTAGCTCTGCTAAATCAGCAGGAGTCAGAGACCTAAATCTAAGGGTCCACTTCCACTTGGGACTGATAGTGAGCTCAGAGAACAGCAGTCGGCCCAGCCATGGCCAGCAACCCAACAGGACCCTGGCCGAGCCCTGGCAGTCATGGCAAGGCTTCAGCCCATGTGATCATCTCAGGTCCTGGATAAGGAAACTGAAGTAGGAATTTAGTTATCCAGTTGAGGTCACCAGAGCTGGTGGAAGGAAAGGGAGTTCCAGACTGCCTGGGTTCATATCCCTGTCCTCCACTTGCTATCTTTGTGGCAAGTTTAAGTCTCTGTGCCTCAGTTTGCTCATCTGCAAAATGAACATGATAATACTTGGTATGCACCTCCAGATGTTTTGGGGAATTAAGTGGGTTAATTCATGTAACTTGCTTTGAGTGTGCCTGGCACTTGGTGAGCACCCAATCATCTTCATTCTCTTATCATAATCCTTGGCCATTGGCCATCATTACTTCCAGCCCCCCTGCCTGGTGAAGTCAAGCCACTGACGACACCCCTACCCCTTGTCCATCCCCCATATCCCACACCCCTGTCTTTGTTGAGCAGAAGGCCTCAAGAAGCTTCCTAAAGAGTATAGGTTTTTATAAGTATATGTATAACTGATTCACTTTGTTATAAAGCAGAAACTAACACACCATTGTAAAGCAATTATACCCAATAAAGATGTTAAAAAAAAAAAAAAAAGAGCATAGGTTTTCGAGATCAGGTTTCTGCCAGAGAACTTTGCCTTCTGCCAGAATCTCAGGGACTCCTTTCTAGGTCTCCCTTTCCAGACTGGCACCTCTGTCTCACCCCCTCTGTCTTTAGACTCCCGTCTTTCCTCTGTACCTCTGCCTCTATAACTGCATCTCCTTTAGTTGGGTTCACAGATTGGGGCTGGGAGAGGCCCGGAGGGATTGGCTGAGTGGGGCCGGCTGTGTGATGGAGGTGGCCCTCTTGCAGTTGGGCACTGCCACCCTCTCGTGGTCCAAGCAGCACATGAACAGAACCAGGTGCTCAACACCAACAGCCGGTACCTGCACGACAACATCGTGGATTACGCACAGAGGCTGTCCGAGACCCTACCGGAGAAGCTCTGTGTATTTTATTTCCTGAATTCTGGGTAAGTGCACTGTGGCCAGCCCCCAGCAAAAGGATGAGACAACAATGGAGAGATTTGCTCACATGGGCATAGCATTGTGTAGCCGACGGAGTGTGGGGAGAGGCAGCCCTCAGTGGGCCAGGCACCCACGCTTCCTAGCTGCAGGCCCCACTGCTTCTCTGTCAGATCCACTTTCCTGTTCTCTTTGTAAGGAGTGCCATTACCTCTCTTCTAAGATCATTGTTGGGGCTTACCAAGGTAATATGTTCCTTTATTTCTGCTTTATGCATACACAGGCACAGTGCTGGGAGCTACAGCCAAAATCCCTGCTCTGTAAGGAACAGAAACATCAAAGATGCTTCAAAGAAATACAAAATTACAAAGAGGAATCATTGTCTGGAGGAAAACTACAGAGAATAATGAGGCATAGAAGCAGTGGGGTGACCTGGCCTGCTCTGAGAGGGTCGGGGAAGGCGTCCCTGAAGAAGTGATGTTAGGCTAAGAGCTGACTAGGGGATAGCTAGATGAGGAGGAAGGTAGGGTGCTGCCCGCTCCATTGGAAGTGTTCTTGTCAAGGTCACCACATGGAACAGCCTGTACAGAGGTCCTATGGCAGGAAGAATATTTGCACCCCAGTGCACTTGAGCTAAAAGGCAGCCAGTGAGGGAGGGCAGAGGGTGGGAGCCTGGGGACACTGGGGAGGGAGGCAGGGCCCATCACCCAGGGCTTTATTGGTCAAGTGAGGAATCTGTGTATCCCAAGAGCATTGGGAAGCCATCAGAGGGTTTTAATCAGGTAAATGATGTCATCAGGACTGGAGGAAAGCAAGAATGGACACCATTAGGCACCAGTTTAGTGACCGGTGATAGGTTATGCTACACTGGGAGTAGCAGTGGAGGCAGAAATGGCAGATGATGTTCTGGTGTACACAGAACCAGCCCAGTGTGCCTGGGAGAGAAAAGTACAGAGAATTATGAGGCATAGAAACAGTGGGGGGACCTGGTCTCTTTGCTGCCCTTGTCTTCCTGTTTCTCAGTAATATTGACAGTTACCACTCTCTCTCGTCTTGCTTCCAGAACATTTCACGCTTCTTGTTTTCTGCCAGCTTCTGGCCACTCCCCCTGTCTCCTATGCCAATTCTTCCTACTCTATTCCTCAGGGCTGGTCCTCTCTGAGCCCTCTGCCTTCCTTACCTCATCCATTCCCATGTATTACATATCATCCACATGCTGGTGACTCCCAACTTTGTATCTTTTTAAAATTTATTTATTTATTTGGCTGTGCCAGGAATTCATTGCAGCACGCGGGATCTTCATTGCGGTGTGCAGGATCTTTAGTTGCGACATGTGAGATCTAGTTCCTTGACCAGAGATCGAACCCGGGCCCCCTGCATTGGGAGTGTGGAGTCTTAACCACTGGACCACCAGGGAAGTCCCCCAAATTTGTATCTTAAACCCAGATGTTTCCCATGTGTTCCAGCCTCAAGGTTCTAACTGCCCACTTGACTTTGGAACAGGTCTAACATCACCTGTCCAGAAGACATCAGGGGTTGATCATCAGGTTTCCTTGGTGGCGCAGTGGTTAAGAATCCGCCTGCCAGTGCAGGGGACACGGCTTCTATCCCTGGTCTGGGAAGATCCCACATGCCGCAGAGCAACTAAGCCCATGAGCCACAACTACTGAGCCTGTGCTCTAGAGCCCACGAGCCACAAATACTGAGCCCGCATGCTGCAACTACTGAAGCCCGCATGCCTAGAGCCCATGCTCCACAACAAGAGAAGCCACCGCAATGAGAAGCCCATGCACCACAACAGAGTAGACCCCGCTTGCTGCAACTAGAGAAAGCCCGTGCGCAGCAACGAAGACCCAATGCAGCTAAAAATAAATAAATAAATTTATTTTTAAAAAAAAGAAAAGAAAGAGTTGTCTTCGCTAACACCTGGTGTGGGACCATGGCACTGGCTCTCCCTGACATTCTCAGGCACCTACCCCAGACTTTCCCAAGAAGACCGGCCCTCCCTCACCCTATCTGTCCTGGCAAATGGCAGCACCGTCTGCGCCTCTGCTCAAGGTAGAAACGCACCCTCCTCCCAGTCCTGCATCAGGCTTGCCTTGTCTGTCTCCAGGTTGTCTCCTAACTCCATTCACCTCTCTCTGTCTGCGTGGTCACCACCTGCTCTCACCTTCGTGTCCTCCTTCTAGGTCTCCTCACTTGCACTTTAATTCCCTTCTACTCCATTATATACACAGAGAGGCTTCCTCCTCATATGGGAGCTGAATCATGTCCCTTCTCTGATTAAAACTTTTCAGGAGCTTCACATGGCACTGAGAAGAAAATCCAGGCTCCTTCTGCAGCCCTGCCTATCTCCCCACTTCCTCTCTCATGCTGCCCCTGGCCTCCCTTGTCTTCTTGTGGTTCCCTGAGCAATTTTCCTTCACAAGGTCTTTGTGTGTGCTGCTCACTCTGCCTAGAAACTTCACCCTCAGGACTCTACAGGTGTGGCCTTCGTCTGTTCTGGCTGCCGTAACAAAATACCGTAGACATGGTGGCTTAAACAGAAATTTATTGTCCCACAGTTCTGGAAGTCAGAATCCAAGATCAAGTTGCTGGCAGATTTGGTTTCGTTGAGTCCTCTCTCCTTGGTTGCAGGTGGCCACCTTCTCACTGTCTTCACATGGCCTTTCTTCGGAGCATGCACACCCCCGGGTGTCTCTCTGTGTGTCCAAATATCTTCTTACAAAGAGACCAGTTGTATTGGATTAAGGCCACCCAGATGGCCTCATTTTAACTTAATCACCTCTTTAAAGGCCCTGTCTCTAAATACAATCACATTCTGAGATACTGGGAGTTAGGGTTTCAACACATGAATTTGGGGAGACACGATTCATCCCATAACACCCCTTATCTAAGGTAGGGCCCCACCTGGTTCTCTTGGTACCCTGTGTCCATTGTAGCACTTACCAAATGATCATTCTGTCTTTGTTTTTTGGCTTTCGTGACGCATAGTAGAATGTAAGTTCCAGGAGGGCCAGAGCCTGCCTGTTTTACTTACTATTTTCGCCCCCAGCTCCTAGCACATTGAAGGCATTTGATAAATGTTTACTGAATGAATAAGTGAATGACTAATGAATGGTGTCCTAAGAATCTTCTTGCTGCTGGAAGGGCTCTTCCTTCCCTCCAGGTTTCTCTGTAGAAAGCAGTTATCCTGGAGGGAAAGCCCTTGGATAGCTGTCCAAGCAGTATCCACTTTTTCTGTCATAGGTCAGAAGCCAACGACCTGGCCCTGAGGCTGGCGCGCCAATACACAGGACACTGGGACGTGGTGGTATTAGATCAGTAAGTGCCATTTCCAGAAGCGTGGGCCTGCTGCTTATTGGGGATCAGTGAGGCTCTGATTTTGGGTGCCTTGGGCAGGAAAGATGAGGGGCCTGGGCCTGGAGAGGATCGTGAGGACCTGGCCACAGAGGCACCCTCCACACACACACCAGGCGGCTCTTTCCCCCGGGTGTCTCTTCTGTGGTGGCAGCTTCTGGGGAGCAGAGAATGCTTTATAAGGTGGTGAGAGTTGGTCCCACATATTAGGTATTAAAACTGTTGTAGGGACTTCCCTGGTGGGCCAGTGGTTAGGACTCTGCACTGCCAATGCAGGGGGCGCGGGTTTGATCCCTGGTCGGGGAACTAAGATCCCACATGCCGTGTGGCACGGCCAAAAGATAAAAAAAATAAAATTAAAAAATGTTCCAACAGTAGCTCCCATTGTACTGAGTATCTGCTGTGCACAAGACCCAGGCCCAGGGTTAGAGCATGATCACATTTAAGGTTCATTACAACCATGAAGGAGAAACACCACCACCCCCAACTTTACAGAGGAGGGAACTGAGCCCAAAGATTTTAACGATTAGCCACCATTACATAGCTAGTAAGTGGCCTTGGAGGAAGGCTTGCTGACTCCAAGGCCTGTGCTCGTTCCTGGCCCTAGGACTCAGGCTGTGTCTGAAAGGTTGGTCTTCCCTGAGTGTTTCCTGAGGTGAATAGACAGTTGTCAGGGCCAGGCCAGGGAGTACATGCCACCTGGGTCTGAGCCCACTCTCCCTTCTCCTTCCCAGTGCTTATCATGGTCACCTGAGCTCCCTGATCGACATCAGCCCCTACAAGTTCCGGGACCTGGATGGCCAGAAGGAGTGGGTCCACGTGGTATGCACTGCTCAAGTGGGCAACAGGCCGGTGCTTGCGCCTCAGCCTGGATGACATGGTGCTGTCACTCCCCACAGGCACCTCTCCCAGACACCTACCGGGGCCCCTACCGGGAGGACCACCCCAATCCAGCTGTGGCCTACGCCAGCGAAGTGAAACGTGTGGTCAGCAGCGCACAGGAGAAGGGCAGGAAGGTAACCACATCCACGCAGGTCTGGTCCAGCAAACAGCAAATGTTGCCAGCCCTGGACTGGATCTTGGGAACCCTGAGAGAAATTGGAACCAGGGCCTGCCCTTTGGGAGTCTAGTAGAGGGATTAAGTGCTCAGCAGAGAGTTTAGGTAGAGATATGTCCTGGGCGTTACTGGACTCCAGGGGCCCAAGCTGGGCTGGGGTGTGTGTGATGGTGGGTCCGTGGAGGGGGTGCTGCCTGATTTTAGTAATACAAGGTGAGTAGGAGTTAGCCATTCAAGGCGGGGTCGGGGTAGACAAGGAAAGGCATCCTCAACAGAGCGGCGGCCTGTGCAGGAACCATGTGAGTATGGGGCCAGGCTGAGCTGGCAGGAGATGAACCTAGAGAAGCAGGCAGGACCATAGGCCCGTGGACTGCAAGTGCCCCTTTAGCTGAGGGGCTAGAGGCCATGGGAGACCTTTATAGAGTTTAATAGAGTTTTAAGAGAGAAGGTAATAGGACCAGGGGATGCAGTTGAATGCGGCCAGTCTGAGGGCAGGTGACATGAGGAGGCCCTGTTGGCCCGAGTGAGCAATGGGGAGACCCACCCAGGGCAGCGTAGTAGAGATGGATTGTGGCGCAGAGACAGGAGAGATATGTCATACCCTGGAAGAGCAGCAGCCACGGCAGCAGTAGAGGGGAGGCAGCTGGTGATTGGTATTAGGGCTCTCTAGAAGGCTTTGCTGAAGGAGTGACAGCTGAACACAGGATATATAGCAAAGACAGGCCAGAAAGGTTGGCAGAGCCAGATCCAGGAAGCCTGGCCCATGCATTTCCGATGCTCTGCACCTACTTATATAAAACCAAAAAAGAGATTCCTGTGGTGGCAGCATGGGTGGGTGACCAGTTTCCCACCCCGTCAGTCCTTCCTTCATCCCAGCAGTAGCCTCTGAAGCAGCTCCAAGGCAGAACACAGTTTGGAAGTCATTGCTATAAGCAAAAGGGTCAGTGAAGGGTTTTAAACAGGACAGTGATGAGCTCAGTGTCTACATTGAGGCATCACCCTGGTGGCCAGTGGAGGATGGATTGGAAGATGTGTCCAGTTAGAAGGCAGGAGGCCAAGGCAGAAACTGGCAGGTCTGCCAGGAGGCAGGAATATCCAGCGGGGAGGGGAAGGAGTGGGTGCGACAATGTTACAGGGATAGAGTCAGAGGCTGTGCTGACTGATAGATGAAGAAGGAGGCTGGATCAAGGATGGGGCCAGATTTCTGTCCTAGTTGGGAGGGATGGGACTCACCATATGGGAGAAGGGAAGGAACAGGCTTATGGGGGAGAAGTCTGGATTTCATCTGGAGCATGCTAAGTACAGGGGGTCTGAAGGCATCCAGGTGGTAAGAATTGGTTCAAGGCCTGAAAAAGCTATGTCACAGACCCTCAGGTGTGATGTGGAGCCCAAAGTGGGGGCACAGTGCGGACAGTAACTCATCATGTTTGGAGCCAGCACTGAGCCAGCATCAGCGGACGCGCTCAGCTTGCAGCTCAGCCCCTCCGCAGTGCCATTCCCTTCTCCTCCACAGATTGCAGCGTTCTTTGCTGAGTCTCTGCCCAGTGTGGGAGGGCAGATCATTCCTCCTGCTGGCTACTTCCCAGAAGTGGCAGGGTGAGTAGGTGGGAGAGGCTGCCCCAGGGTGGGGTTTGCCAGCCTTTGTTCCAAATTCCAACCTCAGCCTGGCAATTCCTGCCAGAATTGTCAGACAAAGCCCCTGAAGAAATAGTGGCTCCAAGAAGGCCAGCTATCTGCATAAGGTCCCCACCTTACTGTTGGCAAAGCCAGGATTCAGAGTCCCAAGACCCAGCTCCTGGTCTCCTCCCTCTCACCACAGTCCCCCATCAGCCGTGTGTCCTCTGCCACAGGCACATCCGCAGGGCCGGAGGGGTCTTTGTTGCAGACGAGATTCAAGTGGGCTTTGGCCGAGTAGGCAAGCACTTCTGGGCCTTCCAGCTGCAGGGGGAAGACTTTGTCCCCGACATTGTCACCATGGGCAAGTCTATTGGCAATGGCCACCCTGTAGCCTGTGTGGCCACAACACATGCTGTGGCGAGGGCATTTGAAGCCACCGGCGTCGAGTACTTCAACACGGTGAGTGAAGGCTCCAGGGCCAGGAAGCACCATGGTGGCTTCTGTACAAACAAGGCCACTACTACTCACTAATTTTTTTGTAAATATAGTTGTTTTATCGTAAATATTACAGTAAATATAAATAGATATAACCCATATAAACAAAAGCTCGTTGGCTTCCTCACAAGTTTTTGAGAGTGTAAGGGAATTCTAAGACCGAAAGTTTGAGAACCACTGCATTATCATTCAATTCTAGTTTTTTCAAATCTTTTTGTTAACTTCTGACTTACTGCCACTTATTCTTTTGATACTTATTCTGTAAAATGTGTTGAGGTGACCTGGTACGTGATTGTTCTACATGTCCTACATGTCCTACATGTTCTACATGTCCTTGTTCTACATGTCCGTGGGTTCTCTAAATGTTGTTTGCCAGACTCCCTGAATGTCTCTTAGGTCACACTTGTTAATTGTGTTGTTTGAATCTTCTGTATTCTTACTGGATTTATTTTTTTCCTACTTAACCTATTAATAATTAAGAACTGTGTGTTTAAATCTCACACTATGATGAAAAATGATCAATTTTTTTCTTGTAATACTGTTAATTTTTGCTTCATATATTGTGAGGCTGTTAAGTAATATATATACTACTTAATAATATTAAGTAGTATATATATATACTTTTGAGTTTTTTTGGCCACGCTGCTTGGCTTACAGGATCTTAGTTCCCCGACCAGGGATTGAATCTGTGCCCTCGGCAATGAAAGCATGGAGTCCTAACCACTGGACTGCCAGGGAATTCCCAGTATATATGGTTTTTTTTTCTGTATGTTCATTGGGAATTGAATCTTTTTCTTGATTGAGGTATAATTGACATATAACATTATATTGATTTCAGGTGTACAACGTAATGATTCAGTACTTGTGTGTGTGTGTATGTATATATGTGTGTGTGTGTGTGTGTATATATGTGTGTATGTGTATATATATATATATGGTGATCACCACGATAATTCTAGTTAACATCCATCACCATACATGGTTACAATTTTTTTTTTCTTATGATGATGAGAACTTTTAAGATCTGTTAGCAGGTTTCAAGCATACAATACAGTATTATTAACTACAGTCACTATGCGTCCCTGGGACTTAATTATTTTATACCTGAAAGTTTGTACCTTTTGACCCCCTTCACCCATTTTGCCCACCCCCACCTCTGGCAATCACCAATCTGTTCTCTGTGTCTAAAAGTTCAGGGTTTTTGGGGTGTTTGGTTTTTGGTTTTCTTAGATTCCACATATAAGTGGAATCATATGGTATTTGTCTTCTCTGTCAGATTTATTTCACTTAGCATAATGCCCTCAAGTTATGAAAGCATCTTGTTGCAAATGGCAAGATTTCCTTCTTTTTTAGGGCTGAATTTTATATATATACATTCCATTCATCAATCAACAGACACATATCTTGGCTATTGTAAATAATTCTGCCATGACTGTAGGGGTGCAGATAGCTCTTTAAGATAGTATTTTCAGTTCCTTCAGATAAATATCCAAAGTGGAATTGCTGGATCACATGGTAGTTCTATTTTTAGTTTTCTGAGTAACTTCCACACTGTTTTCCATAGTGGCTGCACCAATGTACATTCCCACCAACAATGCACAAGGATTCCTTTTTCTCCACAACCTTGCCAGCACTTGTTATTTCTGGTCTTTTTGATAATAGCCATTCTAACAGGTGTGAGGTGACATCTCATTGTGGTTTTGATTTGCATTGCCCTGACGATTAGTGGTGTTGAGCACCTTTTCGTATACCTGTTAGCCATCTGTATGTCGTCTTTGGAAAAATGTCTATTCAGATTTCTACCCAATTTTTAAAATTTTATTTATTTAATTTATTTATTTTTGGCTGTGTTGGGTCTTCGTTGCTGTGTGCCGGCTTTCTCTAGTTGCGGCGAGTGGGGCTTCAGTAGCTATGGCACGTGGGTTCAGTACTTGTGGCTTGTGAGCTCTAGAGCACAGGCTCAGTAGTTGTGGCGCACGGGCTTAGTTGCTCCGTGGCATGTGGGATTTTCCTGGACCAGGGCTTGAACCCGTGTCCCCTGCATTGGCAGGCAGATTCTTAACCACTGCGCCACCAGGGAAGCCCCTCTACCCAATTTTTAATTGTATTGCTTTGTTTTTTGCTACTGAGTTACATGAATTCTTTATATATTTTGGATATTAGCTCCTTATCAGATACATGATTTGCAAATATTTTCTCCCAGTCAGTTGATTGCCTTTTCATTTTGTTGATGATTTGCTGTGCAAAGCTTTTTAGTTTTATGTAGTCCCACTTGTTTATTTTTGCTTTTGTTACCTTTGCTTTCAGTGTCAAATCCAAAAAATCATTGCCAAGACCAATGTCAAGGAGCTTACCGCCTATGTTTTCTTTAGGAGTTTTATGATTTCATGTCTTACATTCAAATCTTCAGTCCATTTTGAGTTAATTTTTTGTGTATGGTGTAAAATAGTGGTCCAGTTTCATTCTTTTGCATGTGGCTGTGCAGTTTCTCAAGAATTGAGTCTTTTATTATATGGAGTAATAGTTTCCATTCCTAATAAGGTTTTTGGTCTTAAAGTTTATTTTATCTGATATTATAAAGCTAAGTCAGCTTTCTTTTGACTATCAATTACCCAATGTATTATTTTCCACCCTTCTATTTTCAACCTTGTGTGCTCATGCTTTAGGTGTATTTCTTTTAACCAGCATATATCTAGAATTTGGGTTTTTGACCAAATCTGTTAATATTTGACTTCAAAGTAATGACTTTCAATTTAACGTAACTATTGATGTATTTAGGCCTGTTGCTAGCATCTTAATTTATAATTTCAGCTTACCATACTTTTCTGTGTCTTTTAATCCTTCCTATTTTATTTAAGTATCTGTATTACAAGTATTTCATCCCAAATTCCTTTCACTGGAAGCCTTTATGTTGCAAACCTTCTGAGGTCTTCTGTGCCTAAGGGTATTTGTGTCAGGCCCTCATATTTAACTATTTTAGCTAAAAATAGAATCTAGGTCCTAGTTACTGTAAAAGTATATTCCAGGGACTTCCCTGGCTGTCCAGTGGTTAAGACTCCACGCTTCCACTGCAGGGGGCACAGGTTCAATCCCTGGTCAGGGAACTAAGATTCTGCATGCCATGCAGCAGGCCTAAATAAATAAAGTCAGTGCTGATGGATTCATTTTTTTTAAAAAGTGTATTCCATTGTCACCTTGCATGCAGTGTTGCTGTTGAAAACGCTGAAATCACTGATTCTTTTTTAGTTGAGATATAATTCACGTATTATAAAATTTACTCTTTCAAATACAAATTCAATGGTTTTTAATTCAAGTACAATTCAGTCTTTTATAGTATACTCACCAAGTTGTTCAGCCATTATTACTGTCTTAATTTTCATTGTTGTACATTTTCATCACCCCAAAAAGCAACTCCATACCCATTAGCAATCACTCCCCATTGCCTTTTCTCTGCAAGTACTGGCAATCACTAACCTTCTTTCTGTCTCCATGGATTTGCCTGTTCTTGACATTTCACATAAATGCAGTCACACAATATGTGACCTTTTGTGTCTGGCTTCTATCACGTAGCATAATGTTTTCAAGGTTCATCCATGTTATAGCATGAATCAGTCTTTCATTCCTTTTTATGAATGATTAATGTTCCATTGTATGAGTATACCGTGTTTCATTTATCCATTCTTCAGTTGATGTTTGGTTGTTTCCCCTCCTTGGTTATTATGAATAATGCTGCAGTTGACCATTCAGTGTAGATGTTTTTGTATGGAATGTGTTTTCAGTTCTTTTGAGCGTATACCTTACCTATGAGTGGAATTGCTGGGTCATATGGCAACTCTTAAGTTTAACTTTTTGAGGAATGACAAAGTTTTTCCAAGCAGCTATACCACTTTACATGCAACGTATGAGGGTTCCAATTTCTCCATATCCTCTCCAGCATTTATTTTCTCTCTTTTATTATAGCCATCCTAGTGAGTGTGAAGTGATATCTCATTATGATTTGCATTTGCCTGATAGCTAGAGGTGCTGAGGTATATATACACATAGCTAGAGGTGCTGAGGTATATATACACATACACACACATATGTATGTGTTTATATATATATATATCCCATTATATGTGCCATATATATTCCAAAGAATATATCCTTTGCAAATTTTTTAATTGGGTTACCTGTCTGTTTTTGCTGCGTTGTAAGCATTCTTTTTTTTTTTTTGCGGTACGCGGGCCTCCCACTGCCGTGGCCTCTCCCGTTGCAGAGCACAGGCTCCGGAGGCGCAGGTCCAGCGGCCATGGCTCACGGGCCCAGCCGCTCTGCGGCATGTAGGATCTTCCCAGACCGGGGCACGAACCCGCGTCCTCTGCATCGGCAGGCGGACTCTCAACCAACTGCGCCACCAGGGAAGCCCTGTAAGCGTTCTTTATGTATCCTAAATACTAGATTCTTACCAAATACATAATTTGTAAGTATTTTCTCCCATTATTTGAGGTGTCTTTTCACTTTTTCGGTAGTATCCTTTGAAGCACAGAAGTTTTTAATTTTGATGAAGTCCAGTTTATTTTTTCTTTGGTTGCTTGTACTTTGGAGTCATAGCTAACAAACCATTGCCTAATCAACGGTCAGAAAGATTTACACCTCTGTTTTCTTCCTAGAATTTTATAGTTTTTATTGTTATATTTAGGTATTGGATCCATTTTGAGCTAGTTTTTAAATATGGTATGAGGTGGGGTTACTTAACTTTGCATATAGATATCCAGTTGTCCCAACACCTTTTGCTGAAAAGACTGTTCTTTATTATATCTTATCCCATTGAATCGTCTTGGCACCCTTGTCAAGAATCAATCAACCAGGGCTTCCCTGGTGGTGCAGTGGTTAAGAATCCGCCTGCCAATGCAGGGGACATGGGTTCAAGCCCTGGTCCAGGAAGATCCCACATGCCACAGAGCAACTAAGCCCATGCGCCACAACTACTGAGCCTGCACTCTAGAGTCCACGAGCCACAACTACTGAAGCCCGTGTGCCACAACTACTGAAGCCCGCGCACCGCAACAAAGAGTAGACCCCGCTCTCAGCAACTAGAGAAAATCCGTGTGCAGCAGCGAAGACCCAATGCAGCCAAAAATTAAGTAAATGAATTAAAAAAAAATCAATCAACCATAAATGCATGATTTTTTTTTTTTTTTTTGGCTGCATTGGGTCTTAGTTGCAGCACACGGGATCTTTGTTGTGGCATGCAGGATCTTTCGTTGCAGCACACAGCCTCAGTAGTTGTGGTGCGCATTTTCTAGATCTAGCACGTGGGCTTAGTTGCCCCATGGCATGTGAGATCTTAGTTCCAGTTCCCCAATCAGGGATTGAACCTGCGTCCCCTGCATTGGAAGGTGCATTGGATCCTTTAACCACTGGACCACCAGAGAAGTCCCAAATGTATGGATTTAATGGTTTATTTGTAAACTTCCAGTTCTGTCCCACTGATCAAAAATCTATCCTCCTGCCAGTTGCACACAGTCTAGACTACTATACTTTGTAGTATGTTTTGAAATCAGGAACTGTTAATCCCCCAGTCTTTGTTCTTCTTTTTGAAGATTGTTGTGGCTATTCTGAGTCCCTTGCATTTCAATATGAATTTTCATAATCAGCTTGTCAATTTCTACCAAAAAAGCAGCTTGGAGTCTGATAAGAGATTGCATTGAATCTGTAGATCAATTTGGAGAGTATTGCCATCTTAACAGTACTAAGTCTTCTAATCCATAAACATGAGATATCTGTCCATTTATGGAGGTCTTTGTTTTTCAATCATGTTCATAATTTTCATTGTAAAAGTCTTTTTCTTTTTCTTTTTTTTTTTTTTTTTGGCCACACCACATGCGGGATCTTAGTTCCCTGATCAGGGATTGAACCCACACCCTCTGCAGTGGAAGCGCAGAGTCTTAACCACTGGACCTCCAGGGAAGTCCCTGTAAAAGTCTTGAACTACTTTTGTTAAATTTACTCCTAAGTATTGTATTCTTTTTCATGCTTTTATAAATTGAATCGTTTTTTTCATTTCACTTTAAGATTCTTCATTGCTGGTGTATAGAAATACAGTTGATTTTTGGATATTGATCTTGTATCATGCAGCCTTACTGAATGCATTTATTAGCTCTAATAGTTTTTTATAGATTCTGTAGAATTTTCTGTGTACCAAATTATGTCATCTGTGAATAGAAATGGTTTTCTTGTTCCTTTCCATTCTGAATGCCTTTTATTTCTTTTTCTTGCCTAACTGCCCTAGAACCTCCAGTACAATATTGACTACAAATGGCAAGAGTAGACATCTTGTCTTCTTCCTAATCTTAGGGGAAAACATTCAGTCTTTCACTGTTAAGTATAATATCAGCTGTGAGTTTTTCATAGAAGCCTTTTATCAGGTTGAAGAAGTTCCCCTTTTTTCCTAATTTTTGAGAGCTTTTATAATGAAGGCTGTTGGGTTTTATCAAATGCTTTTTCTTCGTTTATTGTAAGGATCATGTGATTTTTTTTGTCCTTAATCCTATTAATATGGTTTATTACATTATTTGATTTTCACATGTCAAACCAACTTTACATTGCTGAGATAAATCCCATGTGATCATGGTGTATAATCCTTTTTATATGTTGCTAGATTAAGTTTGCTATTTTAATTTTTGAGGATTTTTACATCTATGTTCTTAAGAGATATTGATCTATAGTTTTCTTGGGATATCGTTGTCTGGTTTTAGTATCAGGGTAATACTGGCCTCAAAGAATGATCCAGGGGCTTCCCTGGTGGCGCAGTGGTTGAGAGTCTGCCTGCCGATGCAGGGGACACAGGTTCTTGCCCCGGTCCGGGAAGATCCCACATGCCGTGGAGCGGCTAGGCCCGTGAGCCATGGCCGCTGGGCCTGCATGTCCAGAGCCTGTGCTCTGCAACGGGAGAGGCCACAACAGTGAGAGGCCCGCGTACTGCAAAAAAAAATGATCCAGGAAGTGTTCATGCCTCTTCTATTTTCTGGAAGACTTTCTGAAAGGTTGGTAATAATTCTTTCAACATTTTGGTAGAATTCACCAGTGAAGCCATCTGGTTCTAGGCTTTGCTTTGTGAGGATTTTTTTTATTATTAGTTCATTCTTTTTACTTGCCACAGGTCTATTCAGATTTTCTATTTCTTCTCGAATCAGTGTCAGTATTTTTTATCTTTCTAGGAATTTGTTCATTTCATCTAAGTTATCTAGCTTGTTGACAGACAGTTGTTCACGTTATTCCCTTATACTTCTTTTTACTTGTATAAGATTGGCAGTGATATGTCCTTTTTCATTCCTGATCTTAGTAATTTGACTCTTCTTTTTATCTTGGTCAGTCTGGCTAACGTTTGTCAATTTTGTTGATTTTCTCAGACAATCAACTTTTGGTTTTGTTGATTTTTTTCTATTGTTTTTCTATATTTCTATTTATTTCCACTGTAGTCTTTATGATTTCCTTTATTTTTGCTTTAGATTTAGTTTGCTCTTCTTTTTTATACTTTCTTAAGGTGGAAATATTCATTTGAGATTTTTTTTTAACAGAAGTATTTACAGACATGAAGTTTTCTGTAAGCATTACTTTTACCACATCCCATGAGTTTAGGTATGTTGTGCTTTCTTTTTCATTTATCTCTAAATATTTTTTAATCTCCCTGTGACTTCTTTGACCCATTGTTTGTTTAAGCATGTTATTTAATTTTCACATTTTTTTTAGTTTTTCAGTGTTCTGTTATTTATTTCTAGCTTCGTTCCACTGTGGTGAGAAAGATACTTTCTATGATTTCAGACTTTTAAAATATATTAACACTTGTTTTATAGCCAGTATATTGATATATAGTCTATCCTGTAGAATGTTCCATGTGCACTTGAGAAGAGTATTTATACTGCGTTTTTGAAGTGGAGTGTTCTGTATATAGCTATTAGATCTAGTTGGTTTATAGTGTTGCTCAAGCCTTCTACTTCCTGGTTGGCCTAGTTGTTTATTATTGAAAATGAGAGACTGAACTCTCCAACTGTTCTTATTGAATTCTGTAGTTCTCCTTTCAGTTAATTTTTTGCTTTACTTATTTGGGGGCTCTGTTGTTAAGTACATATGTATTTGTAGTGGTTATATCATTTTGATAGATTGACTCTTTTATCATTATGTTTTCCTGTGTTGCTAATAGCAATTTTAATCTTGCAAGTCTTTTATGTCTGATATTAATACAGCCACACCAGCTCTCTTGGTTACTGTTTGCATGGCATACCTTCACTCTCTTGCTTTCAACCTACTTGTGTCTTTACCAGTGCTCTTTATTTCTTCATGTGGATTTGATTTACGTCTGATGTCGTTTCATTTCAGCCTGAAGAAATACTGTTAGTATTTCATGTAAAGTAGATCTGCTGCTGACAAATTTTTTCAGTTTTTTCATTATCTAGAACTACCTTAGTTTCTCCTCTTTTTCTTTTCTTTCTTTCTCCTTCTTTCTTTCTTTCTTTCTTTTCTTTCCTTTCTTTTTTATTCTGCACCATGCATCTTGTGGGATGTTGGATTTTAGTTCCCCAACTAGGGATTGAACCCGGGCCCTTGGCACAGAATCCTAACCACTGGACCACCAGGGAATTCCTGTCTCCTTTATCTTTGAAGGATACTTTTACTTTATAGAGAATTATGGACTGACAGTATTTTTCTTTCATCACTTTGAATAGGTCATCCCACTGCCTTCTGGCCTTTAGGGTTTCTGATGAGGAATCAGCTATTAATCTTGTTGAGAATCTCTTGTACATGATGAGTTGCTTCTCTCTTGCTAATTTCAATATTCTCTTTGTCCTTTTTTTTTTTTTGAGTTATAATTGACAGACAACATCATATTAGTTGCAGGTGTACAATATAATGAGTCAATATTTGTATGTATTGCAAAATGATAACCACAATAAGTTTACTTGACATCCATCACCATAAAGTTACAGTTTTTTTTCTTGTGATGAGAACTTTTAAGGTCTACTCTCTTAATAACTTTCAAATATACAATACAGTATTGCTTGTTTGTTCTGGCAGCGCTGTGCAGCACATGGGATCTTAGTTCCCCGACCAGGGATCAAACTCAAGCCCCCTGCAGTGGAAGCACAGAGTTTAACTATTGGACCACCAGGGAAGTCCCCAGTATTATTAACTATAGTCACCATGCTGTACCTTACATCCCTGTGACTTATTTACAACTGGAATTTTTTTACCTTTGACGACCTTCACCCATTTACCCACCCTCTTGTTCTTGTCTTTTAGTACCTTGGCTATGTTTTGTCTAGGTATGAAACTTGTTTATTCTACTTGGAGTTCATTGAGCTCCTTGGATGTTTAGATTGTTGTTGGGGTGTTTTTTTAGTCAAATTTAGTAAGTTTTTGACCATTGTTTCTTCAGATATTCTTTCTGCCCCTTCCTCTCCTTCTGGAATTCTTATTTGCATATGTTGGTATGCTTGTGTCCCACAGGTCTCTGAGGCTCTGTTCATTTTTTTTATTCTTTTTTCTTTCCGATTTTCAGACTGGACAGTCTCAATCAACGTATCTTCAAGTTTGCTGATTCTTTCATCTGCCTGATTAAATCTGCTGTTGAGCCTCTTAATTTTTCATTTCAGCTACAGTGCTTTTCAACTCCAGACTTTCTATTTAGTTCTTTTTTATAATTTCTATTTCTTTATTGATCTTCCAAATTTGGCAAGACGCCATTTTCATGCTTAGCTTTTAATTCTTTAGATATGGTTTCCTTTAGTGTTTAAGCATATTTATAATATCTGATTTAAAGTCTTTGTCTAAAAAAAAAGAAAAAGTCTTTGTCTAATAAGGCCATCATCTGGGCTTCCTCCATAACAGTTTCTGTTGATTGTATCCACACCCCCCACCACCACCACCCCATATATGGGCCATGCTTTCTTCTTTCTTTTCATGATTCATAATTTTCTGTTGAGAACTAGACATTTTTAAATAATATAATGCGGCAACATTGGAAATCATTTTCCCTCCTCATGGTTTGTTGTTGATGCTTTTTGTTGTTGTTTGTATATTGCCTTTTCTGAACTAGTTCAGAACAGATAACTATGTTATCTATTATGCTAGTTCAGCATCTTGGCCAGGCCACAATTCTAAACCAAAGATGCTATGGGTAGAACACACGACCTCTTAACGAGTTCACAGTTGATAATAATATGCAATAAATAGCCTCAATCCATCCCCTGTGTCCATCCCACACATAATTTGCTTTGGACATATCAGAAAGCTGCCTCACAGCAAATCACCTAGGAAGCTTTTTATGATCACAAGTACGAGGTTCTGCAAGCAAATTTTCAAGATGGTCTACAGGATACCACTGCATACCCATTAGAATGGCTGCAATTAAAAACTGCAACAGGGCTTCCCTGGTGGCGCAGTAGTCGAGAGTCCGCCTGCCGATGCAGGGGACACGGGTTCGTGCCCCGGTCCGGGAAGATTCCACATGCCGCAGAGCAGCTGGGCCCGTAAGCCATGGCCGCTGAGCCTGTGCTCCGCAACGGGAGAGGCCACAACAGTGAGAGGCCCACATACCACAAAAAAAAAAAAAAAATGCAATAATTCCAAATGTTTTTGAGGATGTGGAGCTACTGGGATTTCATAGACTAATGGTGGGAATGTAATATGGTACGACTTTGGAAAACAGTTTCACTTTTTTATATAGTTAAATATATATTTATCAAGCCGTCCAGCAGTTCCACTCCTAGGTATTTACCCAAGAGAAATGAGAACGTATGTTAACAAAAAGACTTGTTGTAAATGTTTATAACAGTTTTATTCGTAAATAGCCCCAAATCAAAACAAGCCCCAAGGTCTATCAACAGGAATTTGGATAAACAAATTGTAGTGTGTCCATATAATGGAATACTATGCAGCCATAAAATGAACAAACGACCAATACACACAACATTATAGATGAATTTTAAAAACATGTTGAGCAGAAGCCAGGCACAAAAGGTTACATATTTTGTGATTCCATTCACATGACATTCCAGAAAAGGCAAAACTATAGTGACAGAGTCAGTGGTTGCCTGGGCCAGTAGTGGATGGGAGCACAAGGAACTTTGGGGAATGCTGGAAATGTTTTGTATTTTCATGGTAGTGGAGGTTCCACAGGTAGATACATTTGTCAAGTCACACTGAACTACATACATTTTAAATATATGCAGTTTATTGTATGTAAACTATACCTCAATAAAGTTTTGTGGTTTTTTTAAGATATAGTTTAAAAAAAAAAAAAGATGGTCTGCAGGAGACCCCTTCCTTCTGACTTTCTGCAATGCAGGTCCTCAGACACCTGCAGGGCCAGGTGGAGGAAGTGAGTCAAAGCACTCAGGGTGCCTGAAGGGGACAGGTAGTGCCAATGTAGCCAGATAGGCTAGGTTTGTTTTAAGTCAAACATATTTTTGTGTTAAGTCTCTTCTTAAGACATTAGCACCTAATTCAAAACTTTTAATTATGCCACACAAGCCAAACACAATGAATCCTCAGGCCGCATTTGGCTCACAGGCAGCTTGTGGTCTGCGCCCTAAAATCTGCCTTGGGCTCAGCCAGCAGAGCTGTGAGCTGGAACCACAGAGTGACTTTTCCTGGGTGTGGCTCTGGCATGCTGCTCTTGACCCTCCTTGAAAGAGGTGATGGGCAGTGCAATGCAGTGGGTTTGGGTCCAGTCCATGAGATGGGGCCCTGAGCCTTTTGACAAAAAACAGCTGTGTGGGAATGCCTAGTACATCCTCTCCTCTGATTTTTGCATGTTCTTGGGGATCCTATTACTTGGCCTGGATTACAGTCACATTAGCACCTGGAAAGATGGGACAACCCATGGGGGACTCAGAAGAACCCCATTTACTGCCCAGCATGCTGAGCCCTGAGGGGTTCAGGCCTGTGCTCATCACTGCCTTTGCACTGTGTGTGGCAGTTCTGCTGCTCTTCACAGTCCCTGAGGCATGGCCCACTCTGCTGAGCATCTGACATGCTCTTTGTCGCCTGGCTCAGTTTGGGGGCAGCCCAGTGTCCTGCGCTGTTGGGCTGGCCGTCCTGGATGTCTTGGAAAAGGAGCAGCTGCAGGCTCATGCTGCCTCTGTGGGCAGCCTCCTGATGGAGCTCCTTGGACAGCAGAAAGCCAAACATCCCATCCTTGGGGACATCAGGTGAGGCTCAGGGTAGCAGTCACCACCTCCCAGGGGCCTGGTGTGGTTCCTTCATTCACTTCATCACCACCTGGGATGGTGGGAACTTTTATCTCCACTCTGCAGAGGAACTGAAGCACCTACAGGTGCTACTGCCCAAGATGGCACCTCTGGAGGGAGGAGGGGGGTGAAGCCAGGATCAAACTTTCCTCTAGCCACATTGAGGGCCCCTCACCATCACAGTTACTTCCTGGAACTGTTTTAGCACCCTCCAAGGGTTCCTACAGCTCTCAGCCTCCCCAGGAGGCAGAGGTGCAAGCCCTGGTGGGCTTTCTGACAGGGGCTTGGCTGAGGCCCAGGCAGAGGGTGAGAGCAAGGACCATGGTCCCTCAGGCCTGGCCTCCTGAGATGTCACCTTCTGCTCCAGGGGCGTTGGGCTCTTCATTGGTGTGGATCTGATCAAAGATGAGGCCACAAGGATGCCAGCAACCGAAGAGGCTGACTATGTGGTGTCCAGGTATTTTTTCTTGAAACAACTTGTTTCTACGGCCCTGACTGGGAAAGAGCTCCCCTCTTGCCTCTCCCAGGCACGCTGGGCCCACACAGGGTTGACTGAAGGAGGTGGCTTTTAGCCTCTGGGTTAGAGGGCTGCCAATCTGTGCACCCCTTTGACTGGGCTCTGCGGACAGAGAAAGCGGCCCCATCAGCTCTGTACCCAGTGCCTGGCAGCAAAGGCTTCAGATGGGTGCGGTCCGTTCCCAGCCTGAGCAGACACTTAGGCCAAAAATGCCAAAGCTGCAGAAGCTCTCAGACCCAGGCAGCCCCAACGCTGCATTTCATAGCCCCAGGCTGCCCGAGGGAAGCAGCTTCTCCAGAGCCATACCTGAGGCTGTGGCAGAACCAGACTCTCCATTCCTAGAGGGTTTTCAAATAGGACTCCTGTTCCTTGTCTGGATGGGGAGTGTCTGGATGACTCAGCATCTCAGGACTCAGGAGCCCTCGCTCCCAGTTCTGGTTCCCATGTTCTTTCACTTGAACCCCAGGCAGGACCCAAGCCGCAGGACCCTTTCCCTTCTTGTTTCGTTACTTCCTTTTTATTTCCATTCCTCACTCCTACCTCCTTCCCCCACCTTGGAAAACCCATCTAGTGTTTGATGCGTGTCCTTATTCAAGTTGTGAAATGTGTGTCATTCTGTTTCGAATTCACGTAAACAGTATTGATGTAAAAATCGTTCTCCCCACACGTTTTTTGAAGCTGACCCCTCCTGCGTGGCTGCCCAGCCCCTGCCTTCTCTGTGCTGGTTGGGCACATCCACCAGCTCACCCACCCTTTCCCCCAGGGAGCCTCAAGACTCAGAAATTCAGGATGGTCTGTGGGAAGGAGAAAGTCAGATCCTCAGCCAAGCCTGACCTCCTCCACCTTACAACCACCCCTGTGGTTTCTCCAGTTCAGTGAAGAAACAGGAACCAGGTGGAACGGTGTTTCAGTGGCAGTCACCCTGCTAAAGGCAGAGCTGGATTTAAAGTCCAGAACCTGATCTTTCTAGCACAGATGCTGTCAGTGCCAGGAAGACTGGGATGCGAGAAAGGAGCCAGAGGCAGGCTGAGGACACCCTGCTCCTGACAAGACTTACATAAAAGGAATAAATAAAAAAGAATGAGAGTGGGGGGTCAGAGTGTAAATACAGTCACATCAGACCCCTTCTCTCAGAGGCCAAAATACCTTCCTAGGTTAAAAGTGTAAATGTGGAATATTAAAAACAATTATTAGATACCAATGATGATGTTAAATAACTTCCAAAAAGAACTGGAAATTAAAACTGGATAGTCCTGTCTGGGGTTACAACATAACCTGGGGGCAGAGTAGAGAAAGGGTTGGCAGGGAAGTTAGAAGCTAGGTGAGGGCTCCATGGGTTCACTGTACTACTCTCTTTGTGAATGTTGGACACTTTCCATGTAAAAAGTAAACCATACAATGTCACATAAACCATGTTAAAATGAAAAATGCAAGGACTCTTGCTGTCCACATTGTAGCCCCGTGGCCAATCTCGGCTTCAACTGGGGCTCCAGGGAGGGATGAAGCAAGACCCCTGCTTGGGGGTGGGGGGTGGGGGTGCAGGCAGCAGGCTCAGGGCCAGATGTAGGGCACCCCAGACAGGGGCCTCTGATGCTGGGCCATAAAGTTGGGCAGGAGTTTGGCAGGGAGTGGCCAGTGCTGTATCCTGGTGGGAACTGGCCTATGGAAGGTTCTGAGGGCAGTGTGGCTGGAGTCGCGCCCACGAGGCCAAAGCCAGGCTGAGGAAGGTCTGAAAGGCCCATGTGAAGTGCCCTTGGCTGGTGGGCAGCAGGCCCTGCTGTGTCCTATCCTTGCAGGCTGAAAGAAAACTACATTTTGTTGAGCACCGACGGCCCCGGAAGGAATGTCCTGAAGTTCAAGCCCCCGATGTGTTTCAGCTTGGACAACGCACGACACGTGGTAGCAAAGCTGGATGCCATCCTGACAGGTGAGCCTGGAGACCCAAGGGGCAGCTGATAACTGTGTCTCTACAACCCAGCCTGGAGCTAGGACCTCCCAGCATGCCCAGGGACAGGGGTGCAACAGCTGAGCCAGGTGTCCTCTGAACAGTGCAGGGAGTAGGGAGCTGAAGTGAAGGCCTCCCCTATTCCTGCCTGTGTCCCCCAAAATCTGAGCCCTGGGTAGATGGGAAATGAGCCACCACCCATCCTGCCTGGGCAGGCACCAGTGTGGCATGCAGGACAAGGGAAGCAGGGCTGGGCTTTTAAGCCCAACTATCGGAACTAGTGGGAGGTTCCATTGTGTCCTTAAAGCCTCCCTGAGATGTAGGTGGCAGTAGCTTTGCTTTCTTCAGCTGCTAAGTGGCTGAAATGAGATTTGCACCCTGGACTGATTCAACACAAAATGAAATCCCTCTGCACATTCCTTATCATTTAGGAAAGTCAAACTCTCCTCTAAATCCACTTACAAGGAAATCTATAATTACCAAATTGGACACATCGATGCACTGAGGCGATGTTGCATGTACAGAGCTCAGTGGGGGACCCCAAAATAGGCAAAATGCTATCTTCCTGATAGAGATCAGAGCAGCCCAGCTACAACCACCCCCACCCCACCCCCAGGCTATTTCACTGTGGTCACAAGGTCTCTAGAGCTGAGGTCAGTCCCTACTAGACACAACTGGAGGTGGTACGGAACCTGCTGGGGGAAGGGAATGTATTTTCGGGAAGCCTGCGGAGGAAAAGCTGACTGGGCACAGAATTGGCTTGGAGTTACTGTATAGAAGGGACTTCAGTTGAGCCTGGAAGCCTCAGAAAATCTGAGGGCTGGTTTTGTCCTCTTGGGAAATTGTTGCTGACCCTGTGGTGGCCTGTACACATGGGTAAAGGGTGGGACATGGGCTTGGACAGGCCAGTGGGCCCAGTCTCCACACTGCCATCCAAGAAGCCTGGACACTGAAGGCAGAAGTCTTTAGCAGAGGAGAAAGGTTGACCATCTTTTTCAGACATGGAAGAGAAAGTGAGAAGTTGCGAGACTCTGAGGCTCCAGCCCTGAGGCAGCTCTGCTGAGGGGTGTCCTCTAGGTAAGTGGCCTTACTTCTTGTTCCTAGAGAACCAGAACTGGGTTCCTTACCACCTATTTAGTAGCTCCTTCAACATTCTTGTTCCAAGTGATGTCCCCTTCCCACAGGTTAGTTTTAATACTGGGAGGCTCTGGCTGCCTTGGGCTCTCCCCATCCCCCATCTCTGAAAAATCTCCAAAGTACTTAAGTTTGCATTTGATGGCTGAGCAAAGAATATAGCTATTTCCTCCCTTCTCCAGCGGGTTCCTCTACGGGAGAGCTTCTGGCAGGCTTTATCCACCTGCAGCCCCCAGCCAAGTGCTGTGTCTTACAACTAGCTATCTTAGGCCTCAGCCACTAGACTTGGGGTGCTCCAATCAGGCCAACAGATAGGCCCTGCCACAGGGGGCCGTTACAACCAGGAGGGGCACCATCTTGCCCAGATCCAGCTGGCCCTTTGTGTGTCTGCTCTTATCTTTAGGTTCACACTGTCTTTGCTGGGAGAGAGAATCCCATTTCCAATGGCAAGTCAAGACAGGTGTTCCAAGGTGCTCCAGACTCGAACTGCCCTGGGGACACTGGGGCAGTGTCCCCACTGAGGGTGGTAACCCTCACTGTACTGTTTTCACCCCCCTCAACAGCTGCCCCAAATATCTGAGCCACTCCACTTTCTTTAAAGGGGCACAAGTCCTAGGCAGGGCCAAGTCATTAAAGGAAACTAACCAAAGATGTGGAGAGTGTGTGCTTATGCCTGACAGGATGCAGGTTAGGTGGTCTTGGAGGATACTGGAGCTCTGGAGCACCTGTCCCCCGCCCCCTTCACAGTATATCCCACACTCACCCAGGCTTGGGGGTTTTTAAATTTTTATTTCAAAAGCTTGGATAGCTTCAATATCCAGGTCGTGGCAAAATCAGGACACGTGTAAAATACCTTACAATACATTAGATTCCCGAAAGGTACCAAAAAGTACAGTAAAATTAACACTTCCATTATAGGAAATGTATGACACAAATAATATAAAATTAAAGGTGAAAAAAGGTGACACTGTTTTCCTAAGATACAATTTACTCTTTACAACCAGGGTCCACAGGTCCAGGCTGCAGAGCGGCCGCAGGAAGCAGACCCTCCAATCTGGCTCCGGGTAACTGGGTAATGAAAATGAGCCCATAATGCCGCTCTGGCCTCGAGACACCACACGCTGCCTAAAACAACTAGAGCTCTGGATATATTAAACAGGAGAGTGATTTCCAGGGGGGAAATTTTAAATAAGACGCACATGGGACAGCCCATAGAAAGTTTGCCAAGTTAAATTTGGTACATAATTGTGTTCACTCGATATCCAAACAAAGCGTGTGCGGTCAGTCGGACACTCCTGCCAAAGCCTCAGTATGGCTTGTAGTTATTCTGATGGCCACCGCGTCGCTGGCTCTTCCCGTAATTTGTACTACCCTGACCTAGGGACAAGAACAACAATGAGAGCAGCTACAACTTACTGAGCATTTACTCCTGTGCCAGGCGCTTGATATGCATCCTCACCAGAGCCAACAACTCTGATAGGACATCTTCCCCACCTTCCTGAGCCCCAAAAGCTCAAAATCGGGTAGCTCCAGTGAGCAAGCCAGGCCACAAAGCCCAGCCTGTCCGACTCCAAAGCCCCTGCTGCCAGTGGCCCCTGCACTGTCTGTCCTGCCTCCCAGGGTGGGTGAGTGGATGGGGGCCTCCCTCTCTCCTACTTACTGTAGTCGTAGCCGGGGCCGTAGCCGTAATAACCATAAGGCGAGTAGTCGTAGCCGCCATAGCCGGGCCCGTAGCCCTGCTGGTAGCCGTAGCCCTGGTTCCAGTAGCTGCCGTAGCCCTGATTCCAACTCTGACTCTGACCTGTGGGGGGGAGCAGGGCACAGGGGCCCATGGACCATTTAGCACACGCAGGAGCTAGGATGGAGGAAATCCTGCCCTTTGGGTGGCGAGGTTACTATGGCAACTCAGAAAAGCCAAGGGGCTGCTGTCCTGGTGTAGAGGGAGGGCCCTGGGCCCAGCCCTGTACCTGAGACCCAAGCTGGGGGTAAGAAGGCCAGGCCAGGATGGAAAACTAACTTCACTGGGGCAACCGAGGCAGCTCACTCTCATTCAAATCACCCTCTGCTCACCCCCACCCTCCCTGGCAGCTTGGCCTTAAAAAGGATGGAGTTCAGGCTTTGGAGTCAGAGGGGCCTGGGACGGAAGGAGGTTAAGCGCCTGGCACAGCCTTGCCCTACCCTTCAGCCCACCCACCCATGGGTGTACCAAGACTCAGGACAGCCACAGAGCCAAGCACACCCCGTCTTGATGCAGATGCCCCCTCTGCCCTGGGGCCCCAGACCACATGAGAAAAATGGGCTCTTCTACTCCAAGCAGCAGCAGCAGCAGCATAGCCTCAACCCAGGAAAACCATTCCTGATTCTGCCCACCCTGCTGCACCAAGCACCAGAGGCCAAGAGAGCCCCCAAAACAGGCACAGAAGCTCCATGCAGGCAGGGAAACAGGACTCATCTTCATCTGGGTTCCACTCACCTCCTCCACTTCCGCCGCCACCACCGCTGCCTCGGTTCCCTCGGTTGCGATTTCCACGGCCCCCAGAGCCATACTGCTGCTGTTGATAAACCTCTTTGGGCTGGGCCACCTTGATTTCACACTGAAAGCCAAGAGAACAGTGGGTCATGCCAGTGGGACAAGCCCTGGGCAGGAAGTGTGCACGAAGGCCTTCGCTGACAAACGTTCAGGAGGCAGATCTTCTCTATCTGCTCAAGAACACATGCTGGGGTGGGAAACCACATTTGGACTAGCTCAGAATCACAACTAAAATCTAGACAGACCGAAAAACTCACACAATGGGCTTTCTGGCTCAAGCCTTTCCCCAGAGTGCTTGAAACAATGGGATACACCCAATGGGATAGGTCCACTGATGGTCACCCTTGGGTGCTCTAACAAGTGGGAGAAGGACAGCTGGACCAATGCCAGTCCAGTGTAGCAAGACACCACACCAGGTGTCAATCTGGTGCCACCTTGGGCAAGGGAGTCAGAGAAGGCTTCCCAGGTAAGGGATCTTAGAGAAAAAAGGTTCTTTTCTCCCCCCCAGAAGAAATAAAAGCATTCCACTCAAATACACTATTGAGGTGGCAAACCTGACCTCCATCTTATAAAGAAAGCCACTGAAGCTCAAGGCAGCCTTCCCTAAGGCCATACTGCTCCCCCTTTCTCCTCCAACCACTGGTGGGCTGTTGGGATGGGCCAGATATCTGTGTCTTCTTAGGGCCCAGAGAGTCAATTTCCTTTTTGCTCAAAACTCTCATGAGGGTCATGGACCTTCAAGTGCTCCTGCTTTAAGTATATTTTTAAAAGAAAGTCCACTGACACATAACCCTCTCCATTAAGACCAATTAAAAAAACATTTTAGGGGGCTTCCCTGGTGGCGCAGTGGTTGAGAGTCCGCCTGCCGATGCAGGGGACACGGGTTCGTGCCCCGGCCCGGGAAGATCCCACATGCTGCAGAGCGGCTGGGACCATGAGCCATGGCCACTGAGCCTGCGCGTCCAGAGCCTGTGCTCCGCAACGGGAGAGGCCACAACAGTGAGAGGCCCGCGTACCGCAAAAAAAAAAAAAAAAAAACCATTTTACGCAAGATGTCCCCATACAAGCATACTCAAAAAATCAGCAAATTATCAAGTGATGCGATCTCATGTTTTCTATCCTACTAAGTTAAAAATACTGAATACAACCTGCTAAATAACACTTATTTCAAGATCAACCACTAGCAGTTTGACTAATGGTGCCCTAATAGGCTCTTCATGCCCATTTCACATCATGGCACAGAGATAAAGATCTCTTTCCATGTCACTGTCCACTGGGGAAACCATTAATGGATGAGGTCTCACCCAACAGCCCCTATGATCCCATCTCATTTTACATAAAATTTAGGGGCCCAATCCCAAATCCAATCTTTCCAAAAATTCCCAGCCAGGATTGAGGCTTCCAGGAGCCCCACCCTATGTGTCCCACCTTATCTGGCTGCCACTCCTGCTCAGGCAGAGCCTGCCACACCTTGCCAGTGGGCCACACCCTCAACTCCCAACTGCCTCGGCCACTGGAGAACACAGGGAGCATGAACTACCTACCCTCTCTCCTGTCCAGAGTTCAGAGGGAAGAGTTGCCCCTCACTGAACAGGACTCTCACTTATTTGAAGTCAAAACTGACTCTAGATTTAAGGTGGCCAGGACCCTGGGAGCTCTCTGGAAAGGATCTTTGGGGTGGGGCTTAATTTAACCAGTAACCAAAGGGGATGGAGATAAAACAGATTTGGTTGTGGCAGGAGGTAAAGATAAAAGCTCTACAACAACGTCCAAAGCAGGTAAGACTTCTCCACAGAAAACAGTAAATGGCAATTTTAGAATCTTCTGAGACCTTAACTGTAGGACTTACACACTTTGCACTCTACATCCCAAACACCATGACCTCTACCTTTAAGTCAGGATCTGAAGAGGCTACTCAGCACACACTCTATCCCATATAAGGCTCCCGTCCTCCAGTATTCTCCTGCCTCCCTCATATCCTGTCCTACCAGCCTAGGAGCTCCGTGAAAGACAGGACAACCTGCCCCTCCCCTATGAGGACAGCAAACAGTGCAGAAAACAGTAACGTATACCCTGGAGAACTCTTGGAGGTAACCCAATGCCTAATCCATGCCTGCAAAGGCCAGCTCTCCAGCAGAATGCCAAGCACACACAGCTGGGGACACCTTACCTTACTTCCACTGATGGTGTGGAACTTTTTCTCCAGAACTTTCTTCACAGGTTCTTCTTCTTTAAAGGTGATGAAAACAAAGCCTCGTCTTTTGTTCGACTTTGGATCCATTGGAAGCTCAATGGCTTCAATCTGCAAACGTAAGCAAAGCTCAGGACCCTACCGCAGAGCCTATAAGGAACTCACAGGAGAAAACATCCACGAACACCAGAGTGAAAAAGAGCTCCAGCCAGCCAAGGTGCCAAGGACCAAGAAGAAGGCAACCTCGGTGCAGCTGGCAGACCACTCCGGGGGCCACACACTCACCTCCCCAAACTCGCCGAAGTACTCCCTGATCTTCTCCTCAGTGGCTTCAGGATTCAGACCCCCCACAAAAATTTTCTTTACTGGGTCTTTCTTCATGGCCATGGCTTTTTTGGGGTCAATGACACGGCCATCCAGCCTGTGCTCCTTCTGGTCTAGAACCTGTTCCAACAGAAGGGAGCTGGGTTCTAACTCAGCAGCATGACCCTGAACAAGAACCTTCTCTTTGAACCACAAGACTCCAACACAGGCACACAAAATGTGCTTCACCTCCTTCAAACTCTACCCCCAATCTGACTTCCCAACCCTATCTCCAAACTTCACTTGGTTTACCTAAACACCTATAAATCTATCCGCAACCCCCCCCCCACCAGTCTTTGCCCATGCCGTGCACCCCTCTTCCTGCCCAGGCAGCCCCAATTTAAGGCCTATCTCCTCCGGAAGTAAAGCAGTAATTAAAAGCACAGGCTAGAGCTAGGCTGTGAGGGCTGGAATCCTCACACTCCACCCCTTACTAGCTATGTGATCTTTTCTACTTAACCTTCTGAGCCTTAGGTTTGTTTTCTACAAAATGAGTAAAATAATGTTTATCTCCTAGCAACCCTGGACTCTCTTCTAGTCCTCTCAATGAAATGTCTGCTTCAGCAGGGTCCAGAATAGGCACAAGATAATAAACGGTCAACCATAATCTTCCTGGACCACTCCTGCCCACTCACTCCTCCATTTAATCTCTACTTTTAATCCATTCAAAAAGGAGAGCAGGAGTTCCCAACCTCTCTGCTTTTCCCAAAGCACCCAACCATGTGCAAAACACATAAGCCAATCATGGTCTAAGAATAGTATCCTCATAAAATACACAGACTTCTGATTATAAAGTACCCAGCTTACCTTCTCCACGCTGGCTGCATCTTTGAAGAGGATAAACCCAAACCCTCTTGATCGGCCAGTGTTGGGATCCATTTTTATTGTACAGTCAACGACCTCTCCAAATTTGGTAAAATAATCCTTTAGGTCCTTTTTGCTGGTATCCCAGCTCAGGCCACCAACGAACATTTTTCTGAAATGGTGGGGTGAGAACAGGGAAACAAGCCTTAGAAAACTCATTTCGGAAGGACTGGCCCTAGCAAAACTTTCATTGAAAAGATTGTAAATAAAGCCACCATTCGGAACAAAGGTTTACCCTTAGGACCCACAGGGTTCTACCTCTGGAAAATGTTAACAAATCTCCGCTTCCCTTCCAAACCCAATCTTGACCCTAACAAAGCCTCAGGTGATCCGTACCCCCAAGGAGGTGGGGGAAAAGGAAGCACAACCTAGCCGGAGAGCTAGGCCCTGGGCACTCACAACTGTAAGGAAACTAATTTGTCTAACAACCGTGTATCAAAACGCTACGGTCCCTGCCACCTCCGAGCACTCGCTCTCAAGGAACTCAAGGCTTCCGGGGCCGAGTCGGAGTTCAGGCCGTGACTCCGCCCTGGAAAAGAGGCGGAGGAGGAAGGCCCTGGCGCGCGCCAACTCCGCCCACGCAGCTCAGGCAGTCCGCGACCCGCCGGGCCCCGGGTCCGAGCACACTCCGCTTCCGGGCGCCAGCCAGCGGTCCCGGGGCGGCGCCAAAGTCGACCCAACAAACTCCTGCAAACTCCGGCGCGCACGGAAAGCCGGCGGCGCGGGGCTGCTGCTCTGCGGGCCGCGAGCAGGCCCCGGCCGCCCGCCCCTCCCCCCGCCGCGTGGCGCCAACAAAAGGCGGCCCCGGAACAAAGGCGGCGCCCCCCGTCGGCCCGCGGCCGCACCTACCCCGCGTCCTCCTCGTTCTTGCTGGCGTTTATCTGGTCACCCTCGGCGCCGTTCTGGTTGCCGGCCTGGGGCGCCACGCTCCCGCCTCCGGCGCCAGCCGCGACCCCGGTGCCAGCACCAGTCCCGGCCGGCGACTCGCCTTCGGGGGCGGCCTCGTGTCCGTTCTCGGTGGCGCCCGTCGTCTCCATGGGCTGCTCCTCACCCGCTTCCGACATGCTAGGCCGTGGCGCGCGGCTCCTGCAACGAGCAGCCACGACGCATCAGGCCGGCGCCGCTCCCGCCCGGGTTCCCGCCCGCCACCCGCGGGCCCGGACGCTCACCTCGCCGCCGATGACGCCGCGGGGCCCGCTCGTCCCCACCCGCCGGGAAGGCACCGCGGGCTCGGCCGCGCTCACGCTTGCGCCGCCGGGCCTCTCCCCCGTCTACCGACGGAGCCGCCGCGACCTCGCGCCCTCCTCCCTCGGCCTGCGCTGCCGCTACCGCTGCCGCCGCTGCACGAAAGCCACCAACACAGAAGCTCTACCAGGCCCGCGCGGTGCTGCCGCCTGACAATGCCGACTCGTGGCGCTCTTTATAATGCCGGAGCCGAGGCCACCTCGCAACAAACCACATGCTCATTGGCTTCGCCAGCCAGTCACTCAACCCCGCGCCGGCTCCCCATTGGCCGCGGCGGCGGGCTCACGGTAAATCCAGGCGGGCTTTGTCCTCATCTTAGAATTCGCGCGAGCCGGGGCCTTGCAGAGGGTTGCCGGGTCCGGTGGTCCGATGACCCTGTCCCGAGCGGCCGGCGGCCCGAGCCCAGGGGCGGAGAGGCTTATTACTGACCGTTCGCCCTCTGAGGCCGTAGTCCTTCGTCCCGGTGCGACCTAATCCAGCATTGGCAGCCTTGGCCACTCCGTTTCCCAAAAGAGGAAACTGGACTCAAGGAAGCCTCGGAAACCGAAGTCGCCCCAACTGGAAGTGCAGAGCCTGGCCTTCCGAGATTGGGCGCGCAGTGCCCGCCAAGGCCCTCAGCTTGGTTCGGAGAAATTGGGACGGATCCCGCCCTCCCCCTTGACCTTGGTGCCGTCAAAGCCACGCGCTCCCGCCACTTCTGCCGCCTCCCCCGGAGGTGAGAAGCGAGGAGGGGGCGGAGTTCATCGAGTGACTGTTGCCAATGGTGCTCCGCCGGGATGTGGCGGGAGAAACGGTGGGACCACGGTGTTCCCCAATCTTAGGTCGCCTGGCACCACGTTGACGACTGACATCAAATTTTTACTTTTGATTACTTAAACTCTTTCATTTATTTTTGCTAAAATCTATTTTTAAGAGAAATGTACCACTTCCTTGAAATCATGAAGTTTTGGGGAAAGGGAAGAATAGTTCTCTTTTTCTAATATACAAAACCCCTTAATATTTATCTACTTGACCACCAAGCTTGAAAGGCCTGCGTAATCCCACGATTCCTTTTAATCATATGGGTGACAAGCCCCAAATGAACCAGTATTAAAACCTCTGAAGCCTGGGGATTACCAAACAACAGCAGAACACAAGTAGCTGACGTCTCCCACTGGAATCCTGCTGCCAGGCCCGGTGTGATAGGCTGGGCATTCTATTTTCTCATCTGGTCTCCTAACAATCCTATGGAAGGTGGTACCATAATTAATTTATAAATGAGAAAACAAGCCCAGAGCCCCAGCCCAAGGCTCACTCCCTAAGTCAGCCAGCCAGTGGAGTTGCCATGAGAATGTGAAATGTCACAATTTCACATTTTGAAAAAATAATTTTTAAAAAATCTGAAGATTTAGGCACACAACACTGCATTTTCCCCAAGGTATCAACCCCCTAGAGCTGAGCACCCACCCCAAGATGAGCAAATGCCTCTGGTTCATCCCAAGGCTCACCTGACCATTTCACTTTCAGGTTAGATTCCATAAACTGGAATTCACGTATCTCCATAAAACCTTGGTCATGTCACTGAAATCTGGTGGTGAGGCTTGCAGGGAAGTCCCTAACAAACTCACCACCCCACCTCCACCCCAGCCCTTGCCCACCCACAGAAATAAGGACCAGGGTTTTGGTCACAGGCAATGATGGGCACAGCTGCCCAAGCCATGAAGAAAATTCAGGCAATCAAGGTCAAGTGTAGCCACAGGACATAACTAATGAGGGCATACATTCACTTAATCTCCTGCTCTTGTCCACATGGATTCCTTTAGCACAATTTGGGAAATGCTTTCAATGACATGTCAAGTCTGAGGATAACAACATTTGGATGGTGCTTAACAGTTTGCAAAATACTTTCACCAACATTGCTTTCTTGGAGCTTCAAAATACCTTCCTATGCAGTTATCCATAGTTTATACACAAAAACACTGAAATCACACAGCTGAAATCGTGGCCACAAAGCCAGCACTTCCAATTCTACATTGTCTCCAGGGCTCCTGACTACTCCTGACTAGAACAAGGGGACTCTGAGCTTCTGAGTTCCGTGGTCTAAATTAGATCTCATATGAGATTAAATGATTTTGAACCTCAAATAAAGCACTGGCCTAGAACATACTTTATAAACTGTAAAGAACTGCAGACAAATAGGGGTGAGTCTTAGCACAGAATGCTTTTATACTGCATGCAAGGGTGCTTCTGACAGAGGCAGGGCACCATGCTGTTTGGAAGCAGCAGTAATTCCCTTTGACACAAGGGAATCTTGCTATTTGGTCCTAGTTGCAGACATGAGTTGAGAGCATCTTCTATGACAATGAGGTTCTCAAATCAGCAAGGAGCCCAGTTACCCGCCAAAGTCCCTTAAGAGGCCCTCAAAGTAAAGTCCCATGGCTTTGGGAATTCAGACTGTCAGGCAATATATGTGTAAGAATGTGTACAATCACCAATCTAGAATACAGAAGATAGACACAAAATGCATTTTGAAAGTTTTTTAAATTACATAAATTTTTCTTTTTCTTTTTTTTCTTATTTTGGCTGAGCCTGCAAGGTGGAAATTGCAGGAGTTAACTGCAAATATGTTGTGATTGTTGTGGCTGACTCCCATAGGGGGCCACTTCCCACACCACAGCTCCACGGGCTCCAGCTAGAGGTAACTTTCTAAAACACAAGTTGGACCTTGTCACACTCTGCATGAAAACCGTGGCTGGCTTCCCAATACTCTGAGGATGAAGTCTTAACCCTGAATACAGGTGAGAGGGACAGATGGGGCTCACAGAAATCCATGCCCTCCTCCCTCCAACCTCTCTTCATCTTGAGTGGAAGAGTCACTTCCAGGCCTGAGCGGTTGAGACTGGGCGCTTCCCCCAGACCTCTCTTCCCCTGGAGACCATGTGTTCTGCATGTCAGAGCTACATTATAAAGAAGAGCTGTTCAGCCCACATCAGACTTGATGTGAGCAAGAAATGAACCTGTACTGGGTCAAGCCACTGAGATTTGGGGGTTTATCTCTAATTGGAGCCTAGCCAAGCCTGACCGTTCCACATGGCTCGAGCCACCCCAGTCACATCTCAGGCCCAGCTCTCCATTCTAGCTGTGCTGATTTATTTGCTGGAACTCACCTGCACCCTTCTGTCTTTCTACCTGCTGTTCCCTCTACCTGGAATATTCTTCCCCAAATCTTACCTGCCTACTCTACTTATCTGTTTTGGGTTGAATTGTATCCCCTAAAAGATCTGTTCAATTCCCAACCCGTGGTACCCGTGCATGTGACCGTATTTGGGACAAGGATCTTTGCAGATGCTAAGATGAGATCAGACTGAAGTAGGTGGGCCCTTAATCCAATATGACTGGTGCCTTATAAAAAGAGAAGACACAAAGACACAAGGAAAACACCATGTGACAACAGAGGCAGAGACTGGAGTGACAAGTCTACAAACCAAGTGCCTTGGTCAGTTCAGGCTGCTATAACAAAATACTATGATCTGGGTGCCTTAAAAAACAAACTTATTTCTCACAGTTCTAGAGGCTGGGAAGTCCAAGATCAAGATGTCTGATGAGGACCTGCTGCCTAGTTTGCAGATGGCTATCTTCTTATAGTATCTTCACATGGCAGAGGGCAGAGAGAGAAGCAAGCTCTCTCATGTCTCTTCCTAAAAGGGCACTAATTACATCATGAGGGCCCCATTCATCTAAACCTAACTGCCTCATCTAAATGATGACCTCATCTAAACCTCATCATGACCTCATCTAAACCTAACTGCCTCCCAAAGGCCCCACTTCCAACTACAATCACACTGCGGATTAGGGTTTCAACATATATGAATTTGGAGGGACACAAACATTCAGTCCATAGCACAAAGGAATACCAAGGATTACCAGCAACACCAGAAGCTAGGAGAGAGGCATGGAGCAGATTCCCCCCTACAGCCTTCAGAGGGAGTGTGGCTCTGCCAACACCTTGATTTTGGTCTTCTAGCCTCCAGAACTGTAAAATAATAAATTTCTTTTCTTTTTTTCTGCTTTGTCAGACATTTATTTAGGTGTCTTGCTAGTACAATTTCCTGTTACCTGGGTTTGATATATAACCTCAAATTCTTATACTGCAATTTTTTGGGTATGACCAAATGTAACTTCTAAAAAAAAAAACAAGTACTGCTGAGTTTATTTATTCACTTACTGTCTCACAATTTTTATCCTTGCCCCTGTTATCAAGTAAACAGAAACAATAAATTTTTATTGTGTTATGCCCCCCAGCTGGTAGTGCTTTGTTATGGCAGCCCTAGCTGACTAATCCAACATCCATCAGACTTCAGCTTCCTCCAGAAAGTGTTCTGTCAGGCCCCAAGGAAGGGCCCCTCTCAGAGCACAGATCACACAATATTGACACTGACCAAGAGCTCAATGAGATCCTGCACCAGGTCTGTCTCCTTTGCCCTGACACCTCCAGTGGGCACTCCAATACCTGCAGACTGAATAAAAGATCTCTTAACTAACGTGACAAACTGGTTCCTAGTGGGCTGACTCTGACTTTCAGATGTGCTTGCTTGCCTATACAGTGTCTTGAACATCGTAAAAAATTATTTGCCAACATTTACAAAGTATATTTCTACAAAACATTACATTTCCAGGTACCTTTGGAAATTTTTTAGATAAAGTCACACTGGGCCACAGTCCCACGTGTCCACACTCAGCAGGAGCTGAGTCACACTGCCCCCCAGCAGGTGGAGCAGGTGTTGTCCAGCTCACTCCAGCCCTCACAAGGTCCTAATGTCTTGTTCCTGGGCCCTCTAAACTCATCATCATCAACTGAAAGCATTAGGGATGCCAGTCCCTAACTAGGCCTCCATGAAACTCAGCTTCTTCCTCTTGAAAACAGGGATGACAACACCTGCCTCTCAGCACTCCTGCAGGGCTCACAGACTGTCTGCCAAGAGTTTAGCACAGCACCAGGCGGGTAGTAGATATAAATGCCAGCTGCTAGGACTGCTAACAACAGTAACAATAGAAGATCTCAGGGATGACTCCTTCAGCTGATGAGCTCCCCATCGCGTCTCAAATCAAATCCTCAAAACAGAAGTGGAAGATCTGGAGAAGCTCTACTAGCCAACGCCCTGCCCACACCCGCTAAGGTCACATTCTTGCGACAGCCACCCATGCCTAGTTTGAGTCTCAGAGGCAGCCTCTGCCCAGCAAAGGCCAATCAGAATTGCCTAGGACACCCTTCTGGAATCAGACCTTATTGGAATATGTGGTTCACATACAGACCTAAACCTCCCAGTCTCCTCGGAGCTTGCAGGGCTGCATTCAGTGGACATGGCATACAGAGGGGCCCAGCCTGGCTTCATATCACAATCTCCTGCGTAGTTTTTAAAACTTCGGATTCCCAGGTCCCTGGGGCTGGATTCTCACCTTTATACAGCATGCTGGGCACGGGGCATTGGGATAGGGACAGATTCAGGATGCACTGCTGCTGACCAGGTCGGGGACGAGCCTATGAAACCAGGAAATGCCCATCTCCCTGCTGAAAGGCAGCAGCCTGCTCATCAGAACAGCCCTGGAGGGGCTGTGTGTGTGGTTTATCACTGCCACTAAGTCAGGGTGGGCCTGGGAGACTCTCCCTTTGAGCCTCAGTTTCTGATTACATGACAATTCATATATTCACTCATTTACTAACAGCTCGGGCTTTGCCTGCCATCAACATGACCCTCAGGACAGACCTGTTTTTTGAACTCTAAACCCACACGAGTCACTATTCCTCAACATCTCTCCTGAACTGTCCCCAAGGCACCTCAATCTCAGCATGTCTAAAAGAGAACACATTACATTCCCCTGAGCCCAGACCCTCTGCCGGTGCTCTTGGCCACAGAGAATGCCTCTACCACCCTACATGTGCAGGCCAGGAACATGACTGGGTCAGCCTTAACACCCCTCTCCTCACTCCTCCCCTATCCAATCCATCACCTAGGCCTGAACGTGCCTTTATTACTGTCACCTGCACTCAGGTTTGCACTACAGGAATATCAGTCAGGGAAGGCTACACTGTGTACCAAATATATCTAAAAGCCACGGAAGATTGTTTCTTACAGATAACAGTCCTGGGTGGTGTTCAGGCTAGAGAAGCGGCTCTCCTCCATGGGGTCGTTTAGGGACCCAGGCCCCTCCCATGGCTCCACCAGCCCCTCGGGCCTTGTCATCGCACACAGCTGGCAGAAGGAAACATACAGGGTGGAGCTGGTGTGAGTCTTGATGGCCCAGGCCTGGAAGTGGCACATGTCACTCTCACTCACTTTCCATTGGCTGGAACTCTAGTGGCCTTGCCTTACTGCCATGGACTCTGAGAAGCGAGCTGAGCTGCTTGCACAGGGAAGGCAAGGACAGACTGGGTGCCTAGTTTTCACAATAGGCTTCAACAACTCTATGTTAATGACAGCGAAGGGAGACTCTAGAGGATAGCTTTCCTTTAGTCAACCTGCCTTTCAGGGACCATCACCAAGTGCCACCACTATCAGAGGCCACTCCTGCCCCTGCCCCTGCCCCTGGAGTGGAGTCTACTTTTCCACGTGGTGAGATGAATGCTGTATCAGGGAAGTACAGGAGGACAGGGACACATGGGAGAGACACTAAGTAAGCTAGGGAAGTGGGCAGGAAGGACAAGGCTTCCCACAGGAGCAGACGCTTGGGCTGTGCCCTGAAGCCTGAATGGGGGTTCTCCAGGCAGGGATGGGGGAGAAGTGGGTACGGGCAGAGGAGACCGACTGAGCAAAGGCTCAGCTCTTGAGAAAGCACAGACTGTTTGGAGAACTGCAAGTAGCCCCACATGACAGAGAGGAGCTGAGATTGTGTCGCTGGGCAGGGGCTTTACATGCCACGACAAAGGGTTCCATTCATCCACAGGAAACAGGAAGTCCGTGAGTACTGCAATGGCAGTGGTCCATGAAATGAGGGGGTGATGAGAGACATTAAGGAACATGTGTGGTTACAACCCTGACTCCATGCATAGGGGCAGGATGGGCAGTAAGGCTGGAAAGTTGGACCAGAACCACCAGGTGGAAGGCCTCGAATGCCAGGCCTGACAAGGAAGGCAGAGGGAAGCACTGTCTGCCTCTCTCAAGTAGAAAACCATCTCCCCACAGGTGACGGACTCTTCGCTTCCTGCCTATGCCTATCTCTAGCAGCGCAGTTTATTTTGTCCATTTCTTCTAGTACTTTAGTCCCTAATGGCTAGAAAAGGATCAAGAGGTGATCCATTTCAAAGATGAAGTCCAAACCCCTCATTACCAGGAAAGAAAACCAAAGGTCAGAGAAGGGAGAGTGCCTTAGTCTGTTCGAGCTGCTATAACAAATTACTATAGACTACATGGCTTATAAATAACAGAAATTTATTTCTCATGGCTCTGGAGACTAGGAAGTACGAGATGAAGGCATCAGCAGACTGGGTGTCTGGCAAAACCCAATTCCTGGTTCACAGATGGCTGTCTTCTCCCTCTTACTTCTTCTCACCTGACAAAAGGGGTAAGGCAGCTCTGTGCGGCCTCTTTTATGAGGGCACTAATCCTATTCAAGAGGGTTCTACCCTCATGACCTAATCACCTCCCAAAGGCCCCACCTCTTAATACCATCACCTTGTGGCGGGGGTAGGATTTCAACATATGAATTTGCAGGGGGAGCACAAACATTCAGTCTATAGCAAGGAGTAACATGTCCAGTGGCACCAGGCCTAGAAGCCAGGCCTCCATGTGCCGTGTCCTCTCAGCACCTCTAGCGCTCCCTCAAGCCCCGGGCACTTGGGAAACAAGAGACAACAGGCATGCTGAGGGTTTCATCCTGCCACCTCAAGTGCTGAGTATGAGAGATGACAGATATGAACACAGAAACTCCGCCTTTCTCCTACGAGCCAAGAAACAGGAATCCACAGGCAGGTACCATTTCCTTAGCACCTCCCACCCCTTTCTCCTTCCAGAGGGCAAGGCAAAGCCAGCTCCTGGGCATGAACACCAAGTGCAAGGAGCCAAGGTTCTGACAGTCACGTTTGTTCCCAGCACAAGGCCAGAGTAGAAAGGACTCCCAATGCTGGGCAGAGGGGGCCCACATAGCTGAGGAGAGAGGAATGATCTCTAGCCACGAGCCCTCTCCAGCTGTGAAAAGCAAGGATTTTGGGGGTGAATGCTGCATCTTATCATTCTATCTCCACATTCTGCCAGTGAACTAGCCAAACCACTTCACCAAGTAGGCTCAGAATGGAAGATAAGTTCATACTGTCTCCTGATCCAGGGGGTTTGAGAGTTGGAAGCTCCTCAGGGCAGGGTCCTCATCCCACACTCACCTGGCTGACTGCTCAGGAACCTCTTGCTTCTTGCCAGCTGCCTTGCCCCCCAGCTTCTCACAGCTGCCCCCCAAACAGCTCAACCCCACTATTCCCTGAAGCCCCCTCACCACCTCCAACCTAGTCCTGCAGAAGCCTCCTTGGTCTGCATATCCACCTCACCCTGCCCTTCCACCTCTTCTTAATGAAATCCAATGTCCCCAACATGGCCCCACACTCCACTCCTGAATGCCAGGCTGCACTTCCTCTCACCTCCCTCAACACAAGTGGAGGGGCCATCTCACCCCATGTCCCCAGTCTCACTTCTTGAGCAGCACTGTACAACAGAAATACATGCAAGCCACAAATGCAAACACATGGATAATTTAACATTTTCTAATAGCCACATTAAAAGACTATTAGACAATTAGTAAAATGGTAAAAAGAAACAGGTGAAATTAATTTTAATAATATTTAATTTAGACCAATCTATCCAAAATATTATAATTTCAACATGTAATCAACATTAAAAATTATTGAGATATTTTGCTGGTTTTTTTAGATTGCCTTAAATCCACTGTGTATTTTACACTTGCAGTGCATCTCAATCCAGACTACATACCTTTCGAGTGTTCAGTAGCCACATGGAGCCAATGGTCACTATACTGGGCAGCACAGATCTAGACCAGGGGTTGGCAAACCATGGCCCACAGCCCAGATTCGGCTGGCCTACTGTCTGATTTTGTATGACTCCTCAACAAAGAGTGACTTTTTTGTGGGGGTGGGGGGCACCACACCACGAGTCGTGAGGAATCTTAGTCCCCTGCAGTGGGAGCTCGGACTCCTAACCACTGGACCACCAGGGAATTCCCAAGAGTGATTTTTTAATATTTTTAATGATTGAAAAAAAATCAAAAGAATAGTATTTCATGACACAAATTCTATGAAACCCAAAAGTTAGTGTCCATAAGTAATGTTTTAAATTCTGTCAATAAAGATGTATGGAAATATGTTTCATCTCTTCTTATATTTTTACTTATCTCCTAATACCCTCTAAATTTTGCCTCTTGGCCCACATAGCAGGAAATATTTACTATCTGATCCTGTACAGGGAAAGTTTGCCCAGCTCTATTCTAGACCATTCACCTGCCCCCTAGACTCCAATACAGGAGCTCCAGATTTGGCTTTGGAATCAAAAGGCCAGCTCAAATCCCAGCTCCCCTGTGTCCCAATTCTGGGGTTTAGAACAAGTCACTTCCCCTTTATGAGCCTCATTTTTCTTCATTTGAAAGTCGGGTCAGCACTCAAGTGGGTGTAAAGAGGGTGAAAACCCAGCGCCAACCATAGAGCTGGTCACTCATTCACTCGTTTCCAGTCCTCCAGTCTCATTCCAGTTTCCAGTCTTCACATCTCCAGCTGCAACACCTGTCCACCGAGTCCCCCTCACCTCACTCAGTACCTCGTCCAGGTGACGCCTGCACCAGTCACCTTCTCCCAGCATCCTCAGCAATCTCTACCTCCACTGGCAGGAGCCCCATATTGGTGACTTCTGAATCACTTTGGCAGCACAAACCTCCTTCTGCCTGGAATAGCCTCCCGTCTTCCTCACCAAATTCTGTCTCCTCCAAGATGACACCCCCGCACAGCCAGCAGTGCCCTTTGGCTCACAGCTCTGCCCCTCCGCGGGCCTGACAGCAGCACTTCCGGCACGCCCGAGAGGTGATCTGGGCATGCGCACAGCTCTGGTCCCTCCAGGTGAGGACCTGTTACAGGCCCAGCCCCAGTAGCCCTTTGCACACACAAGGGCTCAACAAATACGTCAGACTGGCCTAGTGAGGCTTGGGCCAGCTTCTCCCTCGAGTTCCATCAATTCTCAAATCTCATCAATTTTGACATCTGACATCTTAATCCTGATGTCTCCCTGTTTCAGCGGTGCCTCCTCCCAGGGACACCCCTACCCATCTGGCCCAGTCCTAACGGCTCTGCTTTTCCAGAACCAACTCCATTCATGCTCTCTCACCAGTCAAGGTCGTTCTGGTCACCGGCTTATGTTAGGCTAGTCTAGTCTCTAGCCCAGGGCCCACATATTTTCCCTTGTCACATCCTGCCAGTAAATCTTTTCCTCCTGGAGAAGTGTTTCTTCTAAAATTGACCCTCCCTTTGGCTGTTAGGTCAGAACTACTTCCAGCAATAAAGAACAATGTCCTGGAATTGAACATGTTGCCAACAAGTACTCTTGTCCCCAATTAATGTTCTTGCATTTTGCCAAAAAGGTGAGAACTAGCCTCCCACTGGTGATGCTTTGAGCCCTGACCCATGGTGGGATCAGCTTCCTCATGCCAGTCACCAGATTTTCCTTCTACATTCTAGACACTTCTCAGTTTCTTTTTCTCCCCCATATTTTCTGTTGAGCTATAACTGGCATATCATAAAACCTACCCACTTACAGTGTACAATTCAATGGTTTTAGCATATTCACAGAGTTGGTCACCATAATCTCAGTTTGGAACACTTTCATCATGTAAAAAGAAACTCCTAACCTGACCATTCCTATCCCAACCCTCCCTCCAGCTCCCACAACCACTAACCTGCTTTTGTCTCTATAGATTTGCCTGGACATTTTATATAAATGGAATCATATAAAATGTGGCTTTTTGTGTCTGGCTTCTTTCACTTAGCATAATCTTTTCAATGTTCATCCATATTATAGTGTGTATCAGTACCTCATTTCTCTTTATTGCCAAATAATTTTCCACTTCTTTTGCTGGTTCCCTGTCAGAGGCTGAATCTCAAAATGTTGAAGCACCCCAAGTCTCAGCCCTCCTCCTCTCTTCATCTCTATCTACTCAGTTCCTGGGTGATCTCATCCAGTCTCTTGACACAAAATACCGCCTATATGCAATGACTCACAAATCTATCTCTCTGTCCGGCCCTTTCCCATGAGCTCCAGACACACAGGTCCCACAACGTCTTCCACATCTCCCTCCACTTGTCCATCTCAGGCATCAGGCTTGACACAACCAATACAAGAGAACCAGTCTGAGTTCAGTTATGGGTAGTGATGGACGAATGCTAGTAAGTGTAAGCAAACACAATCTAACAGCACATTAATAATAATTTTAAATCAACAAGGAAGGCTTATTCCAAAAAGACAAGGATGGTTTAATATTAGGAACTCTGCTAATATAAAGCACCATATTAATAGAGAAAATGAGGGGAAAAGTCTTATCAATATATATTAACAGGGCAATTGATAAAACCCAACACATATTTTTAGTAAACATTCTTGATAAAATAGAATAAGGTAAACATTTATAAAAACAACCCAAACATCATCTTCCAGAAGCACTTTCATTAAAGTAAGAAACAACACAAAGTTGTCTTCTTCCATCATTATTTAACCTTTTCTGGAGGTACAACCAATGCAATTGGACAAGAGAAAGAAACTAGAGGTATAAAAACAGGAAAAGAGTAGATAAAACCATCATCATTTGCAAATAATATGATTATAAACATGGAAAACCCAAAGCCCAAAACACTATTCTAAAGTATAAAAGAAGTCAGTACGGTGGCTTTTGTATATGCCAATGACAATCAGAAGATATAAAAGAAGGACCTAAAACACCTAGGAATATACTTATCAAGATAAAGATGAAGAAAATTTGAACTATTGAGCACATAAAAGATCTGAGCAAATAGGAAGATTCAACATTAGGAAGATGTCAAACCTCTCGTAAACAGTGATAAAGTAATTTGTTAATGCTATCTTAATAGAAACACCAAACATTTAATAGGAACACTCTCCTATTGAAAAAAGCAAGGTGCAGAATATTACGCATAGCATGCTACTTTTTCTATAAAAATGGGAAAAGCATTTGTATATAGACAAGATATGGTCTATCTATAGAAGGCGAAGTAGGAAATGGGTCTCATTGGTTGCTTCTGGTTAGTAAAATTGGTAACTGAAATAGGGGTGGGAGGGACACTTCTCACTGTATAACTTTTCGGTATAATTTTGAACCATGTGAATATATTACTTATTCAAAATTTTTTTAAACTGAAAACAATCATATTTCTATTTTTTAAAAATATTTTAATGGCTCTGTGTTGTCAGCAAATTATTTAGGTGTCTAAAACCTTCCATAACTGGGTTCCAAATAATGGTATTGATGATAAAAAGGAGGTGAGGATAGGGGAAGCCGCTGCTGCCACCACCAGGACCGCCACCACCATCCAAACAAGGAACTACAGTGAGCTACATACAGCCCATGCACCAAATCTAGCCCGCTGTCTTTTTTTTTTTATAAATAACTTTTTATTTATTTATTTATTTATTTATTTTTGGCTGCGTTGGGTCTTTGCTGCTGCGTGTGGGCTTTCTCTAATTGCGGCGAGCGGGGGCTGCTCTTCATTGCGGCGCGCAGGCTTCTCATTGCGGTGGCTTCCCTTGTTGCGGAGCACGGGCTTTAGGCGCATGGGCTTAAATGTAGTTGTGGCTCGCAGGCTCTAGGGCACAGGCTCAGCAGTTGTGGTGCACGGGCTTAGCTGCTCCACGGCATGTAGGATCTTCCCAGACCAGGGGTCAAACCCATGTACCATGCATTGGCAGGCAGATTCTTAACCACTGTGCCACCAGGGAAGTCCCAGGGCATATGTTTGTTTTTTGTTTTTTGTTTGTTTTTGGGGTTTTTTTTGAGGTATGTGGGCCTCGCACTGTTGCGGAGTACAAGCTCCCGTTGCGGAGCACAAGCTCCGGACGCGCAGGCTCAACGGCCATGGCTCATGGGCCCAGCCGCTCCGCGGCATGTGGGATCTTCCCGGACCGGGGCACGAACCCGTGTCCCCTGCATCCGCAGGCAGACTCTCAACCACTGCGCCACCAGGGAAGCCCTCAGGGCATATGTTTTGTTTTTTTTTTAACATCTTTATTGGAGTATAAGTGCTTTACAATTGTGTGTTATAGTTTCTGCTGCATCACAAAGTGAATCAGCTATACGTATACATATATCCCCATATCCCTTCCCTCTTGCGGCTCCCTCCCACCCTCCCTATCCCACCCCTCTAGGTGGTCACAAAGCACCAAGCTGATCTCCCTGTGTTATGCGGCTGCTTCCCACTAGCTATTTATTTTACATTTGGTAGTGTATGTATGTCCATGCCACTCTCTCACTTCGTCCCAGCTTACTCTTCCCCTCCCTATGTCCTCAAGTCCATTCTCCGTCTGTGTCTTTATTCGTGTCCTGCCCCTAGGTTCCTCAGAACCTTTTTTTTTTTTTTAGATTCCATATATATGTGTTAGCATACGGTATTTGTTTTTCTCTTTCTTACTTACTTCACTCCTATGACAGTCTCTAGGTCCATCCACCTCACTACCAATAACTCAATTTCGTTTCTTTTTATGGCTGAGTAATATTCTATTGTATATATGTGCCACATCTTCTTTATCCATTCATCTGTCGATGGACACTTAGGTTGCTTCCATGTCCTGGCTATTGTAAATAGTGCTGCAATGAACATTGTGGTACATGACTCTTTTTGAATTATGGTTTTCTCAGGGTATATGGGCATATGTTTTTGATTCGTCTCTGGGTACGTACCTAGAATAGAATTGCTGGGTCCGTGGTAACTCTTAAGCTTTTGGGGGAACTGCCAGGCTGTTTTCCAAAATGGCTGCACCATTTCACATTCGTACCAGCAGCGTACAAGTGTTCCAATTTCTCCTCATTCTCATCAATACTGGCTGTTATCTGACTTTTTCATTATAGTTATCCTAGTGGGTGTGAAGTAATATCTCACTGTGGTTTTGATTTGCATTTGCCTGATGGCTAATGATGCTGAGCAACTTTTCATGTGCTTAATGGCTGTTTGCATACCTTAGGAGAAATGTTTACTTGCCCATTTTTAAATTAAGGATGAGTTTTTAATTGACTTTTTATTTATCAAGCTAGATGCTTACTCTAGGAGCTGAAGTTCAAATAGAAGTTCAGTTGCCTTAGCGGCAGTTGGTATCTCCCCAAAAGTGAAGCCTGAGATTTCAGAACAGAGGCTAAGGAGAGAGGGATCATCAAGTGGGATTCCAGAGGATGGAAGCTTCCTCAAACACAACTACTTGGGAGAAACCTTACTGTGTAAAGCTGAGAGCTTAGAAAAGTCAGCTTGGCTCTTCAGAAAGTTGGGTTTCTATAGCGTCAGGATTTTGGCTTTGGAATTTAAAATTATTATTTTAAAGGTGATAATATTTATGTTAAAAACATTTTCAGATAGTACACAAGAGTATAAAGCAAAAGTTAAATGTCTTTCCTCCCTAACACCTCTTCCCTGATTTAAGCTCTCCAGAGATATTCACTATTAAGTTTTCGTGTATATATGCAAATATATACATATATATTTGTTTGTTTATGTACATTAAATAACATATTGTTCTGGCAACTTGTTTCCACTTACCAATATAGCTGGGAAATTTTTCTACTTCACCATAGATAAATCTTATTCTTTTAATGTGTTGTCATATCATGTTGTATGGATTTCTATAGATAGAGATAAATCACCATAGATAGAGATAGATAGAGATAAATCTAGATAGATTTCACCATAGATAGAGATAAATCTTATTCACCATAGATAGATAGATAGATCTTATTCTTTTAATGTGTTGTCATATCATGTTGTATGGATTTCTATAATGTATTTAACCAGCCCCTACTGAAGGACTTTAGTTTTAGTGTTTTTGCTATTTTGAGCAAGTTTGCAGTGAATCTTGTGCACTATCTTTGGTACTTTTGTGAGTCTCTCCGGGGATAAATCCCTAACATTTATGTTTTGATGGATGCAGTATGGTCCAATTGTCCTCTAAAGAGGGGCAGTTTACACTTGTTCTAACAGTGTCTCTCCATCGCTTTCAAAGACTGGGTTTTAGCAATCTTTTTTCAGGGGGAGGAGGTTGTTGTGTCTGTTTTCATTTACATTTCTTTAGTTCAGAAGGGTGCTGACATTTCATATTTTTATAGGTCATTTATGTTTCTTTTTCTGTGAACTTTCTGTTCTGTTCTTGTCCAGTTTTTCTATAGAGTTGTCTCTTAGTGCTTTGGAAAAGCTTTTTGTATTTTAAGGAAAAATTTCTAGTGCTTTTGTGGTTTTATTGTTTATATGAAAAATTTTGATCATCAGTTTTACTGGCGAGTGTGAGCGACAAGGCAGGGCTCCAGCTTTGCTTTCTTCCAGATGGCTTGCCATTGTCCTGATGCCATTTATTGAATTCTTTCCCTTTCCATCCATTTATTTAAAAAGCTTTTGTGATATACTAGATTCTAATATGTGTTTGGGTCTATTTCCAGCCTCTCTATTCTTTCTCTAGTACTAAGTTACTTTGATGGCTTGTTTTTTTAAAAAATTGTTTGTTTTTAAACTATTTTATAAGGTTTTGGCAGTTTACCAATTAAACCAGGTCTAGGGAAAAGCATGTTATATGGAGAAAGGAAGTGTCTGGGAGTCAAACAGATCAGGATTTGATCCCAGATATATAGTTTATCAGCTTTTTAGCCCTGGACAGATTCTTCAACTTTACTGTGCTTCAGCTTTTTCGCCTTTAAAACAGAATGAGGATTGAGTGAGATGCTGCCAGGAAAGGGCTCCCTGCTGCTGTTAGGTGCATGCTGGATGTGTGGCTGTTCACTTCTGGGCCTGAGCTTTAGTGGGCTGGGGTGAGGCATTTGCAAGATCAAGGGGGTGTGTCTCCCCACCCCCAATCCTCCAGGTCCAGGAATTCCCTGCCCAGTCAGCCCTGAGTCCATTACTACTGCCTGCCCAGACCTCTCCTTCGATCTGCTATTCAGAGAGAGAGCTGTGCCTGAAGGGAGGCCAAGGTGTGTGTGTGGGGGAATTCGTGGACAGAGTGTGGGTCCCTCACTATACAGAACAGGGTGGGACGGATAGGTGGAAATAGAGGAGGAGGGAACAGGACTCCATCTATGCTCTTGCCCTGAACCCTTCCAATCTGAGGGGTGGGTCTGCTTCCTTTTCTGTTCCCTCATGATGATAGATTGGGGTGGGGAGGAGAGGTATTCATTTGTTCAATAAGCATATCCTGGGGACTGGCTCGGTGTGTTAGTTTCCTAGGGCTGGCTTGGCTTAAAACAATACAAACTTATTGTCTCATAATTCTAGAGGCTAGAAGTCCAAAATCAAAGTATCCGCAGGGCTGTGCTTTCTCTGCAGGTTCTAGGGGAGAATCTGTTCTGTACCTTTCTCTTAGCTTCTGGTGTCACTGCTATCCCTGGTGTTCCTTGGCTTGTAGACACATCTCTCTAATCTCTGCCTCCATTGTCACATGGCATTTTTCCCTCTTCTTATAAGGACACCAGTCATATTGTATTAGGGTCCACCCTAATGAGCTCATCTTTACTTGATTACATCTACAAAACCCTATTTCCAAATAAGGTCATGTGCACAGGTACCAAGGATTAGCACTTGAACAGATGGCTTTGGGGGACACAATTTGACACTGGGAATGCTGGCCCTTAGGAGGGTTAGGGTTAGGGTTAATGTAGGGCATCAGCATTGACTCTCCCTCCTTCCCACTTTCCCAGCCAGTGACCTGGGGCGGCCAGTGGCATGTGGATTTGATTTCTGGCAGGGATAAAACTAGTGGGGAGGATGATATTTTTAGAAGTCCAAGGGACCCTAGCGACCACCTAATCCAGACATTTAACAGATGGGAAGCTGAGACAGTTCCACGAGACACTTTGTGTTATGGTTGGGCACTTTGTGCTGAGGCAGCTGCTGTGGGCCATGGACTGTGGCTCCAGTTGGTGGTGGGGAGAGGGGGAGGGTGGCCACTGAGTCCGTTGTCAGCCCTGGATCCCCAATCACAGCCTGAGGCAGACTCTACTTTGGGCCACCAACACCTACTGAAAGCCCGTGCTTTTCCCAGATGGGTTTTTTGTCTGGGGCTGCCTGGAGAGAGGAGGAGGTGGTGCGGGCCGGTGCTGCCACTGTTTCAGTTCTGACTCCCACTCACACAGTCCCGGGGCCTGTGGGTGCCATGCAAGGCAAGTTCCCTCTGCAGTGCCCCCGCCACCCCCGAAGCCTCTCCTGGGCTGCAGCTCTGCCAACCCGCTTCATCTGCTACCCTCTTCCATTGGCTTTGCATGCTCTCAAAAATCAGGGAAATCTCTCCTCTGTTGGAGACTCTCCTGTTTTCTTTGCTGTTTTGGTAGAAGTTGGTGATGTGTTGATGTGAGTGTGTGTGTGTGTGTTTCTGGGTGCATGCACGTGCATGCAAAACCTGCCCTGTCTCCACAGTGCCAGCTGCCTCCCACTGCTTAACGGGATTCTTGAGCATAGTGCTTGATGGGCACATTTTCTGTTCTTGTGCCCAGAAAATCTCATCCTTCTCCCTTGCTCTCCTTGGACTTGACACTGGCATGCCTGCCAGACTTCGTGCCATGGAGTGAGCTCTGGTCCTGAAATAGCTGATCCCCAAGCAGCAACATCCTGGGGCTCCAGCTGCAATTTACAGCTAAGGCCAAGGCAGAGGATGCCAGCATAGGCACCCATGGGCTAGAACTCTGAGCGGCTGGAGTTTTTGCTGCCAGCATTTTCTGTGGAGTTCGCAGACCGTCAGGAGTAGAGAAGATGCTGAGGAGGTTTGTGTCTCCACCATTGCCTATCGGACTCTCCATTCATTCCAAAAAATGTACTGAGCATCTAGTATGTGTCAAACACCGTGCCAGGCATCAGAGGGAGCTAGAGAAAGTCCTTGCCTCCCCAGGGGTTCCAAATGAACTCTACTGCTGTGTTCCATGACTGGGAAGCATCAGGAACTCTAAGAACTGGAACCTAGGAAGAGATCTGGGAAAAAGCTGCTTCCTACTGAGATTTGTGGAATGGCTGGGGGGAGGGGGTGCTGGTAAAGCCTGGAGGTGAAGCAGGGGGAGGGCAGGGCTGAAGACAGCCTGGTGGCAGGGCCCAATAGAATGGCCACTCTCAGCACTTACCGCAGCCATGTTCATTGTTGGGGTCCCTCCGTCTCACAACACAGAAAGCTCCAGGAGGGCAGAGACTGTCTGTGGAACTGGTACCTGGCAGGGAGTCAGTGCTCAGAAAACATCTGAATGAATGAACTTCACAGAGTTTTCTTTAGATCTTGAGGCTACTGGGGAGCAGGAGTTTAAGTTCAGGTTCACCTGGTTAGTTTTATGATTTTGGAAGATCATTCAGGCAACTGTGGGAAAACAGGGGAATGGACAGTATGCCTGAGGAGCTTCCTCTGCTGTTCGCTGAAGGGGAATCAGATTTGAACCTAGCACCTGAAGATGGAGGAGGCCATCTACAAGGACCAAAGAGCAGCTGTAAGAAGCTGAGAAGGATCCCTGGCCAATAGGAAGCTAGGATCCCAATCCTACAACCACAAGGAACAGAAACAGGCCAACAGCAGGAATGAGCTTGGAAGAGGATCCCAAGTGCCAGATGAGATCACAGCAGTTGGAAACTTTGACTTTTACCTTTGTAAGCACTGATCAAGGAACCCAGCCATGCCATCCTGGACTTCTAACCTGCAAACCTGGGAGAGAATAAAAGGATATTGTTTTAAGGCACTAAGTGGTCATATATTACAACAACAATAGAAAATGAACACACCAATTGCTGGAATCATTCACTGAATTGAAAACACAGGTAGAGGGGCAGGTCAGACAGGCTAGCTGAGAAAAGACACCCAGGAGGAGTTGGAGTTGATGATAAGCATCCCCACCTCATCAGGTTGTGGAGAGGATCAAATGCATAGAAAGTAAGTGCTGGATAAACGTTGGCCACTGTGGGTGTGGCTGGAACTGTGGGGAGACCTGGGTCCCAGATGTAGGTGGAGATCTGGGAGTTACTGCAGAAGGGCCGCTGCCTCCAGACACTGAACCTATCCCATAGTTGTTGATTCCATGGGCTGTGATAGGATGGAGAAAGCAGGTGACATTGCCACTGCCCAAGCTCTGCTGTGCCCCCTGGGCCTGGGGTCTGTCAAGTGGGCTGGTCCAGCCCTGTCTGACCAGGCTCACATCTCCTCTGTTTTGAGTGTATGCCTACCCTCTGGAGAAGTGAGGAATTACCAGGATTGATTGTGGCCAGCTATGGCTTATGAACTTTTTATTACCGTGCTCTGTTAAGAGCTGGTTTCTTGCTTTGCCTTTGGAGAGGGGCATGGAGGTCATGGTCCTAGTCCTAGAATGTGAGAACTGGAATCATCTTTGGGATCTGTCTATTCCCTCTCCTCCGGTAACAGGAGGGGAATGATGAGGCTTGGAGAGGCAGGGACTTCTCCCAGACCACAGAGCAAACCAGGGACCAGGCTTCCCTCTCCCTCAGTCAGTCTTTAGCTGGGGGTGGAGAGAGGTGGGATTCAGGGAGCAGCTGATGGTCCCCTTCCTAGTCCTGTGCCCCCACTACTGCTGAGGAGGAACAGAAACCTGACCATACTCGGTTTCATCTGGGCCTTCCTTTTCTACACATGGAAGGAGGAATCTATTTTTCTCTTTCTTCAAGAGGGACAGAGAGGAGGGCAGACAAGCTGGAGTGGAGCAGACTGGGGAGGAAACTGGGTTGAGAGTGTTTGGGGCTTGATAGGGAGAACTTGGGTGTCAGAGTCCATTTGATTTAGATGAGTCAGCAAACGTTTTCTGTTAAGGACCAGATAGTCAATATTCTTGGCTCTGTGGGCTACACAATCTCTGTTGCAACTATTCAACTCTGCTGTTACAGTATGAAAGCAGCCATGGGCAGTATGTAAACAAATGGGTGTGGAGTTTTTGATAAAACTTTATTTATAAAAAAAGACAGGGACTTTTTTTAGAAGACCCAATGCTGCCCACCAAAATTAATTAATTAATTTAAAAAAACCACATATGCCCACATGAAAACTTGTACATGAATGTTCACAGCAGTACATGAATGTTCACAGTTTCCAAAAGGTGGAAACAACCCAGTCCATCAACTGATAAATGGATAAAATATAGTATACCCATACAATGGAATGTTATGTAGTAATGGAGCACTGACACATGCTACAGCATGGACAAACCTTGAAAACATCTTAAGCAAAAGGAGTCAGACACAAGAGGCCACATACTATATGATTCCATTTCTGTGAAATGTCCAGTACAGGGACATCTATAGAGACAAAGGGGAGATTAGTGGTTACGTAGGTCTAGGGAGGATGAGGGGGTCAGAGGTGATAGCTAAAGGGTGCAGTGATGAAAATGTCCTAAAATTGACTGTGGTGATGGCTGCACAACTCGGTGAATACACTAAAACCAGTGAATCATATACTTTAAATGGGCAAATTGTATGATACGGGAATTATATCTCAATTTAAAAAAATTATCTACCCCAGTTTTCTAAAAGAAGGGACCTTAGTCCATCTAGGTCTAACTTTCTCATTTTATAGATGAGGCACTGAAGCCCAGAGAGGTTGTCATTTGTCATTTAGAACCCTGATTGACTACCCATTAGCCATTACATTCTCACCCATTCTACCCTGCTTCAAGTGAGTGGGAGTGGCCATTCACACAAAATCAGTGAAGTCACACAAACCACCTTGGATCTGGCACAGATCTCTGAGACTGGTGTTAGAAATACACGGTGTGGTTTACTGAGGACAGATTTGTTCTTGGCACTTCATTGTCTTATGGCTCAAAAAATTGACACTTGTGACCTGGCCAAGCCAAGATTCCCACACTTTCACTATCCAGCCACATTTCACAAACTTTGAGCTAAAGTTGAATACCGAGTCACAGGAGATGAGCAGAGCGTGAGCTTGGACATTAGCGGACCAGGATTCAAATTCAGCTTTGTGTGAGCTGCATGAAGCTATTACCTTTATGAGCCTCAGAAAACTGTGAATAATAAAGGTATTCTTTGTGAGCACTGGATGAGATATCACATGTAATGTGCTTGGCATATAAATGTTAATTCCTTCCTCCTTCCATTTGAGAACTGAGAGGTCTTCATAACTGAGACCTTGGTGAGGTCAGTCAAGCACATTTGCTTGAATTGGGTTTCCTGGGGATGATAATTCTCTGTGCAGTTCATCATGCCCAGTGCACACATCTGGGAGCACCTTTCCCCTTTGCAACACTGACACATTGTCACCCAACCAACAAGGCTAAAAGAGGAATAGAAAACCACCCAGCACCCTCTTGCACTGTTGGTAGGAATGTAAATTGATACAGCCACTGTGGAGAACAGTATGGAGGTTCCTTAAAAAACTAAAAATAGAATTACCATATGACCCAGCAATCCCACTACTGGACATACACCCTGAGAAAACCATAATTCAAAATGACACATGAACCCCAAAGTTCATTGCAGCACTATTTACAATAGCCAGGACATGGAACAATCTAAATGTCCAATGACAGATGAATGGATAAAGATGTGGTAAATATATACAATGGAATATTACTCAGCCATAAAAAGGAATGAAATTGGGTCATTTGTAGAGATGTGGATGTACCTAGAGTCTGTCATACAGAGGGAAGTAAGTCAGAAAGAGAAAAACAAATATCGTATATTAACGCATGTATGTGGAATCTAGAAAAATGGTACAGATGAACCTATTTCCAGGGCAGGAATAGAGACGCAGGCGTAGAGAATGGACATGTGGACACAGTGGGGGAAGGGGAGGGTGGGATGAATTGGGAGATTAGGATTGACATATATACACTATCGTGTGTAAAACAGATAGCTAGTGGGAACCTGCTGTATAGCACAGGGAGCTCAGCTCAGTGCTCTGTGACGACCTAGATGGGTGGGATGGGGGTGGGTGGGAGGGAGGTCCAAGAGGGAGGGGATATACGTATACATTGTACAGCAGAAACTAACACAACATTGTAAAGCAATTATACTCCAATAAAACAAAAAAAAATACTAAGATTGAAAAAGAAAAGAAAACCACCCTGCAGAGCCCTGCCAGCTGTGTGTTCAGAGGAGCTCTGCTCTCACAGTCTCACGTGCCACTTGGGGAGGGTTCCCTAGGGAGGGCCAGAACTTCTACTGCAGGACCTAGGGGGAGGGAGAAGGTGGGGGAGGGTTTGGGGTGAGAAATGGTACAGCAAAGTGGTGGACAGTAAGGCAAAGCTGACAGTAGCCACCAGTCCTAAAGCTCAGGAGGGACTATCTTTTCTCAAGAAATTCCAAAGTGCAAACATTTAAAAGGTCAATTTTTGGTTACATTGTGCATACAAACTTTGCTTATTTTCAAATTATTTTTTGTTGCTTATATAACTATTCTCATTGTTCAACTGATATATTTTTCTATTTGTGAAATTATTTGGGGTCTAAGTTTAGTATGGATTGCATCCTACTTTTTCTTATTAAAATACTAAGTTTTTTAAAAGCTACTTGTTTTTTATGTAACGACTGCACTTGGTTACAGGGTTAAAAGGTCAGTTTTCAGCTGGCTTAACTGCTTTGTGCTGGCAAGGCCACATGCAGGCTTCTAAAGTTCCACTTTCTGGCCTGTTTGGCCACCACAAAAATGACGAGACTAATTGACAAATTAGTTGCCTTTGTCAATCCTATAATCAAAGGCAACTAATTTGTAACAATGATCTAATTAATATTCATCCAGTGTTCCAAGACAGGGTACATGAAGTAAGTAAGTCAGAGGTACAAGATCCACCCCCGTCTAGGCCTGCTCGCCTCCCCAGCGTTACAGTCCATTAATCCTCTAGAGTTAACTGCAAACCGGGCGCCTACTCAGATCTCTCCCCCACCACATCCCGAAGTCTCAACCCCAGTGTTCATGCTGTCTTCCCTCTCAGCTCCCCCCAGCTGTCTCCGCCATGCCTTGCGTGGGCGTGATGCCAGGCGGCGGTAGGAACTACAAGGAAAACAGAGGGTTAGGCGATGCCGTTGGGAGGTCGGCGGGAACTGCAATTTTAGATACTTTGGTCAGGAGAACCTCTCCCGTGGTAAACATCTGAGCAGATTCCTGCGGGAAGGGTGGGAGCGAGCCACCGGCTCTCTGGGGAACAGCGGTCTAGACCGAGGCAATCAGTGAGTGAGTGGGTCCATCCCTTGCCAGGAAAGAGAAAGCAGAGTGTGAAAAATCGTGCTGGAACGAAGGAATCGTTAGCAGGGTCAGGCTTTACCTTAACCTTGGCACCTAGGTTACACCAGCCAGGACCAGTTCAGGACCTGGGACCTGACCGGGCTAGGCACTGCCTAAGGGATCAGATTCTAAGGAGTTTTGGAATCACACCGAGCAGCCTTCCCATTCTTCCAGTCCGGTCGCAGACCCCGCGCTTTAGGCAAGGATCCTGTCGCCTTAAATGTGGTCACGACCCTACAGGTACAGCCTCCTCCTCCTCCTCTTCCTCCCGCCGCCTATTCTGTGACGCCGAACTCTCAGATGAGCCCAAGCCTGGGTCCCAATGCCTCCTCACCTCCTCCAGGCCCCGAATCCCTCAGGGCTCCGCCCCTTGCCTCCTGAACCCTCTGACTCCGGCCCTAATCCACTCCGCCCCGCCCCGCCCCAGTTATGGGAGTGGCCCCGCCCCTACGGCCGAGGCCCCGCCCCTCCGTGCTGTATATTTAAGAAGCTGAGCGTCAAGAATTGGTCAGAGTCGGAGACCTGAGTTCCTAATTGGTTATGGTGTACTGCCTGCTTCCTGCAGAGCGGCATGACCCGGAAGTGATTCCTGAAGCGCCGGCCGCGTGGATTAGTACTTTGGGCACTCGGTTGCCGCGGTCGCTGCCATGACCAAAATAAAGGCAGATCCAGACGGGCCGGAGGCTCAGGCGGACGCGTGCTGCGGAGAGCGCACTTACCATGAGCTGCTGGTGAATCTGAACCCCATCGCGCAGCCTCTGGCTTCTCGCCGCCTCACGCGGAAGCTCTACAAATGCATCAAGAAAGGTGCGGCGGGACTTTCCTGGTGGTCCAATGGTTAAGACTCTGCGCTTCCAGTGGAGGGGGCATGGGTTCGACCCCTAGGTGGGGAAGTTACGCAAGCCGCGTGGCGTCTTCAAAAAAAAAAAAAAAAGGTACGGGTGGACGCCGGGGTGAGTCGGGACAGGGCGCGGGTGGCGGGCGGAGGTCCCCTCGACCGATTCTTCTGTCGTTGCAGCCGTAAAGCAGAAGCAGATTCGGCGCGGGGTGAAGGAAGTTCAGAAATTTATCAACAAAGGCGAGAAAGGGTAAGAACCCCCTCCCGCCGGATTTTGCATTTCTAAACGATGACGAAGGTAGCCCTGCTACTTAGTAGGTAGTCGGTAAAAGAGCTATGACTCCCCCTCATGTGCAGAAGGTAAATTCCCTTCCGTACAGATGCTGATACATCACTTACACGAGCGCAAAGGGACACCATGGGGAAAGTGAATTCCAGGGGAAGCGAATCGTATAAGCCAGCTCACTTAGGGTAGATCCCAGTTTCATTCATTCAGCGACTATTTACTGACTCCTCTTTTTCAGGCACTATACTATGGCGAGACAATGACAGTAATCAAATACACACAAAATTACAAGTGTCATAGGTAACCATGAAGGAAAAGTACAGGGTGCAGTGAGAATGACTTTATTATCCTACATCTTTTCTTTCTGGCATTTATTAGAACCTGAAACTTATTTGCATTTTTATTCCCTGTATCTCCCACTAGGGCCAGAAAGTAAGCTCTTTGAGAATAGGAAAAAGCCTCTCACTGCTTTACTTTCACAAGTGTCTGGTACATTGTAGGTGCTCCAGAGATAAATAATGCTGGGGGGATTTGATGCTCTATGGAGTCTGACCTAGGTGGGGTAGCTGAGGTCTGAAGATATAGGAATTAGTTTGTGGGCTGGGGGGGAGGGGAGACATTCTGCCAGAAGAAAGTGGATTTCAGGGCAGGAGAGGGTAGTAGTGGACAGAAGTGCTAACTTCGCATGGGGTTTTTGTAAGCCATGGTAAGTTTAGTTTTTGTACTCAGAGCTTTGGAGGCCACTGAGGGTTAAAGCCAGGGAGTGACATAATTATGTTTACACCTTAAGAAGATTTTTCTGGCAACTTTGGAAAGGATCAGAGGTGGAAGAATAGATGGGGAAATTGAGATAGGAGGCTACTGTGGCATAGAAGAGGCGAGGGCAATTTTTGATTGGGTTAGTGATGGCGAGATGGAAAGAATTAAAGTGGATGGATGAGAGGACTTTCCGATATGGAGTGAAGAGGTGTGGATTCCAGGCGAATGGACAGAGGGCACACTCACTGAAATAGTGAATAGTGGAGGGAGCTGGGTTTGTATGGGAAGATCATGAGTTTGGTTTTAGACAAGTTTTTGAGGTGCCTTTTAGACAAATGAACCGTCTCCCTAGCAGAAATGTCAAACAGGCAAGTGGCTATAAGGGTTTGCAGTTTGGGAGAGGGTCAGGCTGGAAAGAATAGATTTGGGAGTTGTCAACACATAGTTGGTGCTTGAAGCCTTGGTTATGGATGGGGTCAGCTGGGGAGAAAGTACTGACAGGGCAGCCAAGGACCAGGCTGTGGGAACAGCAGCATTTAAAGGCTACTGAGGAATTCCCTGGCGGTCCAGCAGTTAGGACTCCGTGCTTCCACTGCAGGGGGCCCAGGGTTCGATCCCTGGTTGGGGAACTAAGATCCCGCAAGCCGTGAGGCACGGCCAATAAAATAAGATAAAGGCTACTCAAAGGAAGAGGAGCCTGCAGAGGAGGAGAGTATATGAGGCAAAAGGAAAACGAGGAGTGTGGATGCAGTGCTTTGAACCAAGAGCTTTTTCCTTCTGTTTTCCTCTCCCTCCCCTAGGGAACAGACCCTTCCCTCTGTGTCATCAGGGCTGCTGAGGCCCTTGTCCCAGAACCCCAACACTTTCCCAGCTAAGAGCCCTAGCTGGGGATTCTCTGGCAAGCTTTCATTGGATCTGTTTCCCTGTCACTCCTGGGAATGATCCTGGAAGCACTCAAGGCCCTTAAATGTGACTAGTTTTTCTAGCCGTCTTGTCTGCCCCATCCCCATCCTGGACTCCAAAGCCATCCCTGGCTCCCCAGCAATAGCCAGCCCCTGTGTATCTGGTATCCTTCTGATTCTCTCGACCTTAAATGCTTTCCCTGTCTCCAGCCCCTCCACGGGCTGCCTGACATGTTCATCATTCAGCTTTTCTCTCAAGTATCATTTCCTGATTCATTTTTTGATCTTCCAAGGAGAGCTGAGCTCTTACTCCTTGGCATCTCTCTCATACCTCATCTGTCCCAGCGCGGTATGCTTTGTCACACTTGGTGGCATTTACTTGTTGCCAAGCAATAGAGATTACCTCTCCAGAGGAATGCACTCACCAAACCAACCTGCATGAATTTCTAAAGGTTGGGAGACACACATTAATAATTGGACTCTTTGAGGTCATGGGGCAGCTTACCCATCTCTGTACCCCCAAGGCCCAGCTCAGAGGCAACACTTACGACTGAAAGAGGGAAAAAGCAAGCTGGAAATGACAGTGGTTTCTCTTATTTCAGGATCATGGTTTTGGCAGGAGACACATTACCCATTGAGGTATACTGCCATCTCCCAGTTATGTGTGAAGACCGGAATTTGCCGTACGTCTATATCCCCTCTAAGACGGTAAGGAGCACGTGTGCCTGATCTTGCTCAGCACAGGAGGGAGGGTGTCTGGGATCAGGTATGTGGCAGCAGGCCATAGTGGGAAGGAGCATGAGCTTTGGAGTTAAGACAGGCCTGGATGGATTCTTGGCTCTGCTGCTTCCTAGACGAGGGACTGCAGATAAGTTACCTCTCTGCACTTCCATTTCTTTCTTGTAAAATGGGAATCCCCTTCTCCATGGACTATGGGAATGAAACAGAAGGTGAACTTGTATATGTAAGTCCTATTAGGTGGGTACAGTTTCAGAGGGGATGTTCTAGGGACCTGAAGCTGTCCTTACCCTTACACAGCAGAGGCCAGGTCTGGGGTCCAGGGAGTGGGGGATGGCAGGGACCTGGAAAGCATAGGCACTGACCAAGGGGACAGCCCCTGCTGGGCTGGAGCCCTTTCACAGTTGCCATGTGAAACTGTAGGCCCAGTGTTGCTGGACCACAACTCGAAAGTTTGCTGAGTTTAAATGGTGGCAAAATGTTAACATTGACTGACTAGCACATGTCTTAACATTGACACTAGCACTAGTCTGTGGGCTGGATTAGGCTGGTGGATCATCAGTTTGTGACTCCCTGGTATACAGGTTGTGCGGCCTTCTTTCCAAACAGCCCTTCTATTTCCTTCTCTGCAGGACCTGGGTGCAGCCGCCGGCTCTAAGCGCCCCACCTGTGTGATAATGGTCAAGCCCCATGAGGAATACCAGGAGGCCTATGACGAGTGCCTGGAGGAGGTACAGGCCCTGCCCCCACCCATGTGAAGGACTTAGGCAGCAACCTGGGCACCTGCTCCAGAAGCTGTTGCATTGGCAGCGCACCAGCTGGCTGCCCACATTCATGGCATCTCTCTGGTACCCTGAGGCACGTGTTCTTCCCAGGTGGCTCCAACAGCTACTTCACGGCAGCAAAGCCAGCATCTTCTCCATCAGTGCTATTTTCTGTTGAGCTTCAATGAAGATGACGTGGGAGAAATAAATGCTAAAACTAAAATGTGCTGAGTCTGTGGGTGTTTTTTTAAGCAGCAGCTACTGGTGGGGCTGAGGAGTTGGTGGGGAGGAAAGGGCAGAAGCAGCCTTTCTCCTCAGAGGACCCGAGGACTTCAAGAATGTTCAGTGCTAGTGCTTGGCCACCAGAGCCAGTGCTAGACTCAAGCTGAGAACAGACCCTACTGCCCACCCTGAGCTTTCCACTCCCGCTTCCAGAGTAGCTGGGAGCTGCAGGACGAGCCAGCTGAGCCCAGGCCCCACTTCACCTAAGCCTGTAGCTCCTATGTCGGGGACACCCCCATTCCTCTTTTCTTTTTCCCCAAGAGACTTAAATGCCACTGGGAAGCTGACAGAAGGAATGTACCCACCCACACAGTAAATTTTAAATAGATATATGAAGTTAATTGCAGAACCCCAGGCCATCTCTCCTGCTTGGCATAATGGCCCCATAACCTAATCCCTTCAAACATTTTAGACTTATGGTGCCTTCCTGTTTTCAAAGGCCCAGCACAGGACCCAGTACACACAGCAGCCAAGCTTCAGGCACCCCGGAATAAACTGGAAGGACCTTGGGCTTGAGGGTTGGATCTGGTTTAAACTCCAAGCTCTCTTCTTGATAAGCTGTGAGCCTTTTTGGGCAAGTCACTTCATCTTCCTACATCCCTTCACACTCAACTCTAATAAGGAGGTAATACGATTTTATATGTGTATATGTAAAAGCACCTTGCCCAGGGTCTGCCATCTCCTAGCTTTTTCTCCCAATCAGATGCAGGTTGGGTTCTTTAGACTGGGCTCTGTGGCTGCCATGCTCCCAACCAGCAGCAATAGTTAGGCCATGCCCAGTACCTGTGCGCAGTGGGCACGTGGTAATTCTTAGCCTGTGAAGCTAAAGGTGGGCAAAGTAAGGAGAAGGCCCGTGAATATATTTGCTCAAAGTTATAAAACAACGGCATTCAGTTCTATCCCAGACTATTTACAGTGGGAAATTGATGCATACAGTTGTGAGGCTGTACAGTGGGAGGAATGGACACAAGCCTTGGTGTGGCAGTAAGAGACCTGGCTGAGGGCAGGATGGAGGACATCTGCTGTGCCCGCCAAGTCCTTTGCTTCTCTGTAAGTTGCTACTAAGTCAACAGCAAATATAATGAAGGGGAGACAGAGCAGGAGTACAGAGGCCAGAGTCTCCCTGCCCTTAGAGCCAAGGAGCCAGCTGCCGGATGTAGGCTGCTTCATCTCCCTCCTTGGCCTCTGCCACAGGGCCACTCCAGCCCCTGCCTGTGGTGGCACTCCTCAGCCAGTTGCTCTGAAATGAACCACAGTCCACAGAAGCCAACCACCCCCACGGAGACAGACCAAGGCTCATGGGTGAAAAACCTCTTTCAGCAAAGTTCCTCCCAGGCAGGAATCAGAATATGATGCGTTTCCCATCTGCTGGGTTCTGCTCCATGGGACAGTAGGGACACTTCAGCCTACAAAGGGAGGAGAACCAAGAATGTCTCAGGGGGCCAGCCAGCAGAAGGATCAAGCCAAGGTGGAGCAGAGCACATGGAACTTACTTTCCTCCGTTAATGAGCTTGTTGAGTGCATCTCGGGAGATGACATGGCCACAAATGAGCTTGATGGGAGGGTTGGAATCCGACGTCTGCTGACGGAGGATGGGGCACGCGAACACTGAGTGGTACCAGCACTTCATACCTAGTTCGATCTCAATCTGGGGAGGCCAGCAGAGGTGTGAGTCCCACTTCCCATGGCGGCTGTCCTCCCCAGCACCTCCTGCTGTACCTCCCCCTGCCAGGCCTCACCGGTAACTCATCCTTGTGACTCCAGACCCCAGTGCACTGCCTCTGCTCGATCACAGCTTTAATGTTCATCAGCACTGGCAGCGCCACACAGCCAGAGGCAAAGCTGCAGAACAAAGAGCAGGGGCTGGAGTGACCCTGACCAAGAACCCAGCAGACAGACAGAAGGACCAGCACATTGTTGGAATGTGACTTGGGACAAGGTTTCAAAGTGGCACTTGATCAAACCGGTACTTAAAAATCTCTCAGGTAACACATAAAGCCACATATGTAGTCATGCGTCCAACTCTAAAAAGTCATTCTAATGCACCCCCAAATTTGAGAATCTATAATAAACACAAAAGGAAAATCCAGGGGAGAGATAATCTGTTCATCCCAAGCACTGATAAGTCCTTGGTGTGACAGGGACAGTGATGTTTGGAAGGGCCCCATCCGGCCTGTCTACCCCATTCCATTGTCACAGTGCACCTCTGTAACTGCAGTCAACCAGGGCACTTAGATACAGGAAAAAGCAGATTCAGTCCTCACAAGGATTGGGCGGGGGGTGGGGAGCCGACTGGCTGGAGCCTTGGGTACCAAACGCCTAAAACACGCAGGGCAGTTGTGTGCAACAGAACCGTCCTAAGGCACCGGTGTTCCCACTGGGAAAGACTGTTCTATAACCAGAGTCTGTGGTAACGAATTGGAGGGTGCAGCCTATCACAGTGGGGCAAGGCGTGAGATTCCACAGCCAGCCTAAATAAAATACACCACTGTGGTGCGGTATGTGGTGGGGTCAGGTCCAGGTGACCTTTAGTCCCTGTGAGGCCCTAGGAGCCTGTTTTCTCATGTAAAATGAGGATAACAGTACCTCTAACTCCTTGGTTCGTTGTGAAGCCATGAGAAGAATATTAACTATAAAGGAGTCTTCTGAGTGAAAGCTCTCAGCACATATGACTCAGCCACTCAAGTCTCCCTGAAGGGAAGTTGTGTTTGAGAGATGAGGTGGCAAGAAGGCCAGGCTGTCAGAGGGTCTTGTGATAATCCAGGGGTGAGGTGCAGGAGAAACAGACCTCACTCAAGAGACTATAAAATGGGAAACTTGGGCTTCCCTGGTGGCGCAGTGGTTGGGAGTCCGCCTGCCGATGCAGGGGACACGGGTTCGTGCCCGGGTCCGGGAGGATCCCACATGCTGCGGAGCGGCTGGGCCCATGAGCCACGGCCACTAAGCCTGCGCGTCCGGAGCCTGTGCTCCGGGAGAGGTCACAGCAGTGAGAGACCCGCGTACCACAAAAAAAAAAAAAAAAAAAAAAAAATGGGAACCTTGACCCTGCCATTGACCTTGTGGTGATCCCAGGCCACAACTCTTTCTAAATCTGTTTCTCCAACTGTAGAAAGAAAGGTAATTCCTATCTGGAAGAATGACTAAGACAGCCAGTTTAGGTCTGTGAAGGCACCAAGCACCATTCCTGGACGTGGCAGGGCCTTGGCAAATTGGGTTTCCCTCAACCCTCCCACTTGTGCTGCCCCCACAGGGCTGGCTGTACCTGACGCTGAGGGGTGACTCCACAGAAAGGCCCAACAGGGAACAAGCATCGCGCGTAAAGGTCTCACAGATCTCGGCCCAATGGCTGTTGTCCAGGAGGTGGCAGTAGGGTGACTTCTCCAAGCCCAGCCGCAGGTATACCAGACTGCCCATCATCACCTGGATCTCTACAAGGCAAGGGGGCATCAGGGTACAAGGAGGCAGCCTTTTCCCAGGGTTCCGCATCCAGCCCTGTGGTGGCAGGGCTGCAGAGGCAGTATGAGCCCCATGGCTCCCAGGCCCGAGACCTGACCAAATGGGGGTTAAAATGCCCTCTGGCAAAACCAGTTTTCCCTAAAATCCAGTGAGGAAGTGGGGTCTCAGGCCTGCTTCTGTGGCAATCATGACCCCACAGCATGAGGTAGGTAGGGGTTTCAGTTTCCTTCCCATCCTTTCAGCTGCATCAAGGAGTGAGCTCAGGCCAGCGCTCATGTCTCTGTTCTCCAACACTAGCTAATTCCCCCACCCCACCCCCGCCTTTTTTTTTTTTGGCCACGCCTTGCGGCATGAGGGATCTTAGTTCTCTGACCAGGGATCAAACCCATGCCCCATGCAATGAAAGTGTGAAGTCCTAACCACTGGACTCCAAGGGAATTCCCTAATCTCCCTTTTTAAAAAGCTTTCAGGAGGCAGCAGTATCTAGCTAAGATTTCATAACATTGCTGGGCTTTCATGTTGTTTATCTCTAAATAAAATGTGAAGTAATAAATGTGAGGGGAGCTAAAGAAAAAAGTTACTAGTAGTCGGGTGGTTACTAATTGTGAACATCTGGAAGGTGAGGCTCAAACAACTGAGGTTTGGAATTCCTACTGTGAGGCAGAGCAGCATGAGGGCACGCGTGTCGTGGGCAGGCCTGGTGAGCTCTGGGTGGGGGTGTGGCACGTGGCTGGGGACCAGAGGTGGTGTGAGATGAAGCTCGGAGGGTATGGCAGAGGCGGTGAGGAAGGGCCTTGAGTTTGTAGTTCACCTGGGCGACAGTTGGGGAGGGGTTCCCACGCAGCCCCACGTGGGGCAGGGACAGGCAATCCCAGACGTGATATCTGCCAGAGCCCAGCATTGCCCACACTGGAACTCGGGGCACGTACCCCGCTGGTGAAGCCGAGCAAAGGGCTGGAAGTGCCGGGCGTAGCTGAGGGCCTCCAGCTGCTTCTCAGGGCCACCTGCCAGGAGGCGGATGAAGTGCAGTCGGTGCAGCTTGAACTCCAGGGAGCTGTTGAGCTCGAGCAGACGCTGCCTGTGGGAGACGGCCCATCTGGGAAGAAAGGGGCCAGCTGAGTGTGGAGGTGGTGGGGCGAGAGAAGGGGCCCTGGAAAAGCCTCCAAGAGCCTATGTGAGGCCCGTGAGACAGAGCTGGAGACGTGTCAAGTATGCTGAGTGAGGTGAAGAGCACAGACAAGCCCTGTCCCCCGCGGGCCCACCCAAGGGCCAACGTACTCCAATGCTGGCCCCAGGTCTTGTTCATGCAGAGCTTCCAGGATTCGATTCAACTCCAGGAAAGGTTGCTTGAAATCCAAATCCACATTCAGTGTTGATTCCTAGAGGGAGAGAGAACAATTCACCACTGGAGGACAGCGTTTCCAAAATTCTCTGCTCTACACCTAATAAAACCTCATCCACCAAAGACAAGCTAGAGAGGGCCAGGTTTTACATGAGGAGCCATGGTCTCTTGCCAGACACCTGGACCCCTCTTATTCCCAGTTCAGTTCTGGGAGGCTGAGTGCTACATGCTGGCCTCCCAGAGAGCAGACTGCAAACCCCACCCCACCTGCTGGGGTACTGGAGACCCACACTGAGTAGCATGGAGAGAAAATTATTCCTTTTCAATCCCCCTAATTACATTAAGGGAAAGTATCCTTTATTTTCACTTCTAGTGTGTCTTTAACACCTAACAAGTGCTACTTCGTCATTTTACTAATCTTCCTTTTTAAGAAAGGGATTACCAGGCACTCAGACCTCTGGCTGGCAACCAACTCTACCTAGAAATTAATAACTTCACTTTTCATTGTATATATATATATATATTTTTTATATTTTAAATTTTATTTTATTTATTTTATTTGTGGCTGCGTTGGGTCTGTTGCTGCACGTGGGCTTTTCTCTACTTGAGGCGAGCAGGGGCTACTCTTGGTTGTGGTGCGCGGGCTTCTCATTGCAGCTTCTCTTGTTGCAGAGCACAGGCTCTAGGTGCGCGGGCTTCAGTAGTTATGGCATGTGGGCTCAGTAGTTGTGCCTCACGGACTCTAGAGCACAGGCTCAGTAGTTGTGGCGCACGGGCTTAGTTGCTCCGCAGTATGTGGGATTTTCCCGGACCAGGGCTTGAACCCATATCCCCTGCATTGGCAGGCGGATTCTTAACCACTGCGCCACCAGGGAAGCCCCCATTGTGTGTGTGTGTGTGTATATATATGTATATGTATATATATATTTTGTTTGTTTGTTTGTTTTGTTTTGTTTTGCGGTACACGGGCCTCTCACTGCTGTGGCCCCTCCCGCTGCGGAACACAGGCTCCGGATGCGCAGGCTCAGCGGCCACGGCTCACGGGCCCAGCCGCTCTGCGGCATGTGGGATCTTCCCGGACCGGGGCACAAACCCGCATCCCCTACATCGGCAGGCGGACCCTCAACCACTGCGCCACCAGGGAAGCCTCATTGTATATATTTTTATAGCTACTCTCTTTTTATATCAGGGGCACTGATTTCTAAAATTTATTTAAAGAAGCAACAAAAGCAAAAAATAAAAAGCAGGACTACATCAAACTAAATTAAAAGCTTCTGCACAGCAAAGGAAACCATCAACAAAATGAAAAGGCAACCTACCAAACGGGAGAAAATATTTGCAAATTGTGTATCTGATAAGGGACTAATATCCAAAATATATAAAAACTCATATAACTCAATAGCAAAAAAAAACCCTTAAAAAATGGAGAGAAGATCTGAATAGACATTTTTCCAAAGGAGACATCAAAATGGCCAACAGGCACATGAAAAGATTCTCTACCTCAATCATCAGGGCAGAGCAATGCAAATCAACATCACAGTGAGCCATCACCTTGCACTTGTTAGAATGGTTATTATCAAAAAGATAAGAAATAACAAGTGTTGGCAAGGATGTGGAGAAAAAGGAAACTTCGTGCACCTTTGGTGGGAATGTAGATTGGTGCAGCCACTATGGATAACAGTATGGCTCAAAAGATTAAAAATAGAGCTACCATATGATCCAGCAATTCCAATTCTGGGTACTTAACCAAACAAAATAAAAACACTAACTTGAAAAGATATCTGCACCCCCATATTCATCGCAGCATTATTTACAATAGCCAAGATAAGGAAACAACGTAAGTGCCCATCAATGGATGAATGGATAAAGAAGATGGTGTGTGTGTGTGTGTGTGTGTGTAAAATGAAATTATTATTCAGCCATTAAAAAAGTAGGAAAATCCTATCGTTTGTGGTAACATTGTGGATGGACCATTATGCTAAATGAAATGTCAGACAGAGAAAGACAAATACCATATGAACTCTTATGTGGAATCTAAAAAAGTTTTTTTTTAAGAAAACCAAGCTCATAAACACAGAGAACAGATTGGTGGTTACCAGAGGTGCAGGGTAGGGTGTGGGAGAAATGGGTGAACTGTTTTTGTTTTTTTTTTAGTTTTAATAAATTAAATACAATTTTTAAAATAGCTATTAACCCATTTAAGGAAAGAATGCATCAACAGAAAGGAGCTGGTCTACAATGGAAGCAAAGTTAAGGGGCGATCTTAGAGGAAACATTGGACTTCCCATGTGCAGTCCAGAGGGGAGGATGCCCTGCCAGGCCAACTGTCCACTGGAAACAGGTCTCTGGGAAGACGTATCCCTATCAGACAATCAGAGCTGATGACATACATATTTGAGTCATGTAAATAAGCTGACCTGTCTGGATACAAGAAAAAAATAATAACGGGGTCCTAATATAAAGAAAACTACCAAGTAGAAAGCAGAACAGGCAGGTACCAGTGCCTTCCCAGCGGGCTCGTTACCTGGCACAGCTCCTCAGCAACACTGAGCATGCCCTGCTGGTACAGGTGCTCCAAGATGGCCATCTGCAGGATCTGCTGCTGCTTCTCCCGAGAGTCCCACACTGCGTCGGAGACTACACCGCAAATCTCAGAGTCAAAGTTCTGACGAGGATAAGAGACAGGGCCCTGTGACTCAGGGTCTCAATTCTCACACTGGCTTCCTGAGAAGCCCTGCTACACACTAGCAGCAGGTGTTCCCGCCCCCAGTCCGGGGCCACCCATATGCTCACCCTGTCAATGGCTTTGCCCACTCGGGAGACACTGCTGTGAATGTCCTTGTGGTCTGAAGCCAGTTTCTGCACGGTGTCTTTTATCTTCCGGCAGCACTGAGACATCACCAGGGAGAGGGTGGCTGAGAGAGGGGTCCCCTGGAGGGCTGCAGAGAAACACCGGCAATGAGTCAGGACACAGAGGAGAAGACCTTGTCCCTGCCTCCTTATTCTAAATGCCAGCATGGAGGCCGGGAAGCAGCCCTGAACTCCAAAGTGAAAGCTTCTACTACAGGTCCTGCCACTTTTTAACTACATGACTTGGAATTGGTCAAGTGGGACAAGCCGGTTCATCTCTCAGAGTCTTCATTTCCTCATCTGCAAAATGGGGGTGATAGCACTGGCCTTGTAGGTTGCTGTGAAATGAAGATGATTTGGCACTTACTGTGGGCAAGTATTTGGTTTTAGCTCATTTAATCCTCACCACCATTCTGTGCAGTGGGCACTGTTAGTATCTTGTACTACAGCTGAGGAAGCTGAGGCAGTAACTTGCCAGATGTCACAGCAGTGATCTGAAGCCCAGGCTCCTCACCACCACCCAGATGGCTCCTTATTATCTTGAGGGAGATACCCTGTGGGAAGGCTTTGAACCGTAAAGTATTGTTCCCATGTTAATGCCTCTAATTAACCCAGAGGACACCAGGCAGGCCAGGGCCCTCCAGGGAAGCACAAGGACATTTCTGGCTCAGGATGCCAGGTTTACAGTGGTGTCCACCCCCCATGGCTGGATGAGCCACACGAACTACCAAGAGCACGTGGGGCTTGGAATAGAGAAGGCAGACAGGGCACGGGTCCCTTCTTCCAGCCCAGCATCTATGTCCCTTCTTTAGATGGCAGCACCTCGGTTCAGGGAAGAAAACACAACCCAGGGAAGGGAACGTGACCCAATAGGGCCAGGGAGCGTCTCAAGCTGCAAGACCAGAAGCCCTGGAAGAGAGAAGCATTCTGCCAGGTTGCTAAACAAACAAAAGTGAACTGGAGTTGCTGGAGCACCATGGCCACCTCAGGGGAGCACTGCTCTGAGAATGAAGCCAGTGTAGATTGAAGGTATCACATGAGCACCTGAGATCTCACATGAGATGAGTTGGATCTCACATGAGATCCAACTGGGCTGGACCTTTCAGTTACCTGAATCTATAAATCCAGCAACCATACCCCCTTCGTTTGTTTAAGCTAGTCTGAACTAGGTTTCTGTCACCTGTAACTGAATGAGTCCTGACAAATACAAACAGGAGGTGGTGGCTGGGCCTACTCCTACTAGGATGGCTATAACCAAAAAGACAGGTGATAATAAGTGTTGGTGAGGATGTGAGGAAACTGGAACCCTCATACATTGCTGGTGGGAATATAAAATGTTGCAGGTACTTTGGAAAACAGTGTGCCAAACAGTGTGCACACAAAACAGTGTGCCAACATTTTCTTCAAAAAGTTGAACAGAGAGTTACCATATGACCCAGCACATAAAAAAAGAATGAAGTACATGGTACAATAGGGATGAACCTTGAAAACACTCTAAGTGAAAGAATATAAAAGGCCACATATTATATGATTCCGTTTATATGAACTGTCCAGAATAGGTAAGTCCATAGAGAGAAAGTAGATTAGTGGTTGCCAGGGGCTGGGGGAGAAGGAGAAATGGAGTGATTATTAATGGGTGGGGGATTCTTTTTAGAGAGATGAAAATGTTCTGTAATTGGATAGTGGTAAAGACTGTACAATTCTGGAAATATACTAAAAACCCACTAAATTGTACACTTTAAAAGGGTGAATTTTAATGTGAATTATAGCTCAATCAAAAAAAAAAAGGAACTAGGGGTTACCTCTGGTCAAATCTAAGACAATTTGATCACCAAAATAAATAATAACAGTAATGGATTATAACCCATTGAATAATGTAAGAATTTATGAGTATGAACTTGGAATGAAGGAAGGAAGGAAGGGAGGAAGGAAGGAAGAAAGAAGGAAGGGAAAGCTCCTTTCTTATAGTTAAATGCCAACTAATAAGTGTATAGGGAATGATAGACCAGGAAAAATCACCCATGTTGCAACTAATTTTGTAATGATTGGTTCACGCAAGAATCATCAATGAATGCTAAAACCAGTGGGCAGAGTCTGATAAAGCACAGGAAATTTATATAGTCTCAAAGTACCTCCCCACAAATTACTTATTGATTAACTCTAAAGAAAGAAATATTAACCTTAGGGTGTAGGAACCTGGCAGACACCATCTTAACCAAAGATCTTGATCAAAGTTAACATCACCCATAATGGAACAAGCTGATACCTTGTACCTCCTGATGTGATGCACTGAGAAACACATCAGTTCTGAAGTACTCTTGCCCAAAATGCAAAAAAATAAGGAAACAGCAAACAAATCCAAATCGAGAGACGTTCTGCAAAATCACTGGCTTTAATGTTTCCAAAATGTCAATGTCATGAAAGGCAAAGGCAGGTGGAGGAAATGTCCCAGATTTAAAAAACTAAAGATAAGACACAAGAAACTAAGTGCAATGCTTGATCTTGGATTGGATCCTGGACTGGAAAATAAAATTTAAATGTTTTACAAAAATTATTGGATAGTGGCAAATTGAAATATGAGCTATATTCATTAGGTCATAATATTAATGTCTAACTTCTTGATTTTAATAATTATACTGTACTTACGTAAGAGAATGCCCTTGATCTTAGGACATACACACCAAAGGCTTAGCTGTATGATATCTGCAGCTTACTTTCTAATGGTTTTAAAAGTAAGAATATGCAAGAAAACTGATAAAGCAAATACGGCAACATACTAGCAGTTGGTGAATCTTGGTGAAGGGTATATATGAGCTCTTTATACTGTTCTTAGGACTTTTCTGTAAACTTGAAATTATCTTAAAGTGTCTTAAAGACTCAAAATAGAAAAGCAAATTGAAAACAAAACGTAAGTGAAAATAATCTCAGGTAAATTAATAATTTCTGTTGGGCTTTTTGAAATAGCTCAGAGACTTCTATTGTTCCCCATTGAAGAGGCCTAGGGATCCATGTATCAATGCCCTAACCATCGTCCTTCCAGAACCCTATTATCAAGCAGCCTTGGGGTCTCCTAGGCCCCAAGGGAGGCAGGTGTGGGGCTCTAGTGGGGGGACACCCACCTGCGCTGGCCAGCTCAGCCCGCAGCTGGCCCACGTAGTGCAGCAGCTCCTCCAGGCTCTGCTCACAGTGCTGCCCATAGGTCAGGAACTTCTGCAGGACCTTGTCCACCTCTCTCTCCACACTTGCACACTGCTCCATGGCAGCCACTGTGTCAGGCCCCACCTGGGCCAGAGGGGCACAGTGAGGAGGGCTCCCAGATCCCACCTCACCATTCCCATATCCTATATCAATGCTTAGAAATTCCCAGCTTAACATATCTGTACACAGCTTCCATCACCTCCAGCCAGGGTGCCCATTGGAGGTGCAGGTAGGCGTGAGGACGGGTCTTCTGAATCATGGTGAGAAAATTACTCTGTTTTCAACTCTTTTCATTAGAATCCTTGTTCATCTCTTTTTAAAATTTTTTTTGGCTGTGCCACAGCATGCAGGGATCTTAGTTCCCAGACCAGGGATTGAACCCATGACCCCTGCAGTGGAATCGCGGAGTCTTAACCACTAGACCACCAGGAAATTCCCCTCATCTCTTTTTTAATCGGAAAAGAGAGCAGGCCTTGCAGAGCCCTCAGCAGGCAATACTATCTATGCTATCTAAGTAGAAATCCATACATACATTGCATATTCTAATGTTTCATGTATTTTCATATGTTCATTATGGCCACCTCTTCACTTAGTGGATTTGGTTTTCCATATACTATAGTGATAGAAGCCATGAAGGCAGTCCTTGAATGGCTGATGCTTGAAAGCACAGCCTATGGAACAAATGCTGACCACAATGGCCTGAGAGGCCTTGCCCACCACTCCTACCTCAGCCTCCCTGCCGCTTGCCCACAGACAGGCAGCTCATATTCCCTTTTTCCTTCACAGCTCCGTGCCTTGGTATGCTCTCCATCACCCCTCACTTCCTGGACTACTTGAGAATCTGGCCCATCCTTTCCAAGGCAGCTAAGAGGTCATCTCCTTCTGCAGCTGTCCCTAGCCTGCTCTCACCTGGCTCCCTCCACTCTCACTTGGCACCCTTCTATTTCAGTTTTGATCACTGGGTAACGATCTGTTTGAGGGCTTGCCTCCCCCACTAGACTAGAACATCTCTGGTTGTAAAACTCTTCCTCCTCATGGTACCATTGAAGAAAGTTGACTTTTCTTGTCCCACCTTTCCTACCACTAAGGTCCCATTCCTAATTCCCTTCAACACTGGGCCACTGCTCCCCTCCATTTCAGAGCAGCCTTTGACACTGAACACATGGACAATCCTTAAAATGCTGGTGATAGAGTTGATTTTGCTCCCCATCTTTCCATCTATGGGATTTAAAGTGAGAGGGCTCTGTCAAATGCATCTCTCAAACGTTCAAATCTAGCCAGTTGTTCATTCTCTCAAAGAAGGGTACAGAGTAACATCACAAAGAGAATTCTGTGTCCAAAGTGACCACCGGGATTCTCCCAGTCTCACCAGCCTCTCTTCCCATTCCCACCAGTACTGTTAGCCCTGGCCCCATCATCTTGGTCCAACCTATAGCCACTATCTCCTTATCAGACAGGGGATGAGTAATGGAGAAATGGTACCCAGGGCCTTGAGATGTATTTATGCCCTCCCTCCTATGATTGACACTATCACAGTAGAATTTGTTAATCATGGTGTCTAGAAGACATGCCCCCCTCTTCATGCCCCCTGAGGAAATACCCTATAACTGGAATATGAACCACTACAGGCAAAATATAACAGGGATACCTGTTGGAAATAATATAATAATAATTATTGCTATGAATAGTTAATATTTTATAGGGGCTTATTATGTGACAGGTGCTGTTCTAATGACTTGGCATGCATTAATTCACTTAATTCTTACAAAAGCACTATGAGGTAGGTACAATTATTAGACCTACTTTACGGATGAGAAAATGAAACTCAGATTAAATAAATTGCTCAAGGTCACGTAGCTGCGAAGTAGAGGACCTGGAACCGAAGCTGGGCAGTCTGGCTCCAGGCTCCAGAGTCCTTCTCTGAAGCACAGTCCTCTCTGGACCAGCTTAACAGGCCATCATCTCACCAGGAAAGGAAAGCAGCCAATATTTGTGGTTGGAATGAGTGTACAGCAATGATTAATGATGACAAGAAACAGGAAAGTAACCACAGAGCCTGTGAGATGATCAGCTAGGAAAGATGGCAGTACAAAAGAATGTTTGCCAAGAGTGGGAACCAGAATCACAATTTACTGAAAATAAACACTGCTCAAGAAAGGTTACAACCTCACCAAGGTCAAACAGTATGGCCCTGTCAGACATCAACTAATACCAGGATTATCAAAGGGAAGCCCAAGTCAGCATCTTGAAATTGTATTAAAAAGCTGAGGGAGGAGATGGGTACAAGAATTTTCATCCCAGTGCTGTGTTGTGGCAGGGAGTTTGAGACAACCCAGGGGCCTACGGGAAGTGATAAGTCAAGTAAAATGTGGGAGATGCACCTATGGAAACCTGGGTAGCACTGAGAAACCATGTTCCGGATATACCCACAGCAACATCAGTAAGATCCCAAAACACGGTACTGAAGGGAAAAAAAAGAAACAAAATGAAGTCCAGGCAGAATACCACTTATGTTTTTAAAAAATATATGCATACAACCAAGGACACACGCAAATAAAAGGATATGTACCAAACACATCAGAGTGGTTTGCTGCAGTTGGGTGGGGGGGAGGGAATGGGGAAAATGGGGATAAAAGGGAATATGTAAATTAATGCAAAGGAGAAAAAGGGCCTGTGTGGACCAGTTAAATGTACACTGAACTGATAAATGTGATTACCTCAATAAATTTTTTTTTAATAAAATAAACGAGATGGGAAAACAGAACTGCTTACAGGTATTCCATCCGAAAAGCCCAAGAGGCCAATTCGGCCTGTCCAGGGTTAGCCACTCTCCCTTAATCACAGCTGGTCATCTTCACCAGGCACAAGGATGGATGAGTGTGAGTTTGTCTTCAGGATTAATCCAGGGAGTTTCATTTCCATTATCCTAAGCCCTCCTCCCCAAGGTCTCACATGGACAGAAATTATCTACCAGGGTGATCACCCCAATACAACACATCAGATCCTGTCACCCCTTTATGCATCACTGCCACGGTTTGACATAACATGCCCTTTGCAATTGTACATTTACTTCCTTTGCACAAGCTATTCCTGTGTATAGAGTGCCCTCCATGCTTCTCTGCACGGAGAACACAAGATGCTGTTTAATCATGAAGCCCATGAAGCTCTCAATGAAATCTCCCTGCCTCCTCCTCTGCTTCACAAACCAAACCTCTCTCAAGGGCGCCTATACCACACACATCTGAGTTCTCAGCACTGCGGCACAGTAAACTGCCTATTCACACGTCTGTCTCCCCGCACTAGACTGAGCTGCTCAGGGCTGGAGTCCAATCTCATCCTCTGTCCCCTCAGTGCCCAGCCCAGGGCCTGGTCCACGGAGGGTACATCCATTTCCTAACTAGGGGGCCCTGAGCTCAAACTTGTCTCAATTGGGCAGGAAGAGACATGAGTGCAATACTGAAATCCCCACCAAGGCAGGCATAGGGGTTTTGTCCCCAGTCTTCAACATCCTAACACAAGAGGGCCCCTTCTGGGGCCAGGGGAGAAGAAGGGAAGTTTCCGCAAATCACAGAAAGGTCCCCTTTGCCTGACACAGAACTGGACAGCCTCCACCGACCCAACACTTAATCTTTTCACCCCCCATCTCTATCCAGTCTTCACCTGACACATCACTCCTTTGCTTAAAATTCAATAGATTTCCACATACTCAGAATAAGTATGGGAGATGGGTCTGCAAGGCTCTATGTGAGTCAACTCCCAACCACCTCTCCAACTTCATCTCCTACCACTCTCTTCCTTAATGGCCATATTCCAACCACACTAGTTTTCTTAATATTTCTTGAACATCAGTTTATTTCTACCTCGGGGCTTTTTCCCTCTGCCTGAACACTCTTTCAGATCTCCCTATGACTGGGTCCGTGTTAGGGTTTCAAACGCATTTCTTCAGAGATGCTCTCCTAGACCACAGTATCTAATGTTGCCCCCTCTGCCCCACCCCGTACCTATTAGTCTATCATATCACCCTGTTCCTTTTCTTCATTGCACATCTTTATTTCAAGTTTCAAATCTTTCTTCTGTCATTAACCAAACCTGGAAGGAGGAAAAAGCCCACCAATCTTCTTGGACTACAGCCCCTGCTGGGAGTTTCACCTTCATTAGCATGCATATTACTGGCAAACTCCTACTCATCCTTCAAAAGACCTTAGTCGAATGCCCTGCCTGGCTCCCACGTCCGCAACGGTTACCTCCGGCTCGGCAGGGTCGCAATAGGATGGGACGTGTGAGTTCGAGCCACTCCCCAGGTAGGGGCGGCTCCCCGAAGGGTCTCTGAGAATGTAGGAGTCCAACTCCCGGCCCTGGCCGACGTCTGAGGAGAAAACAAACCCAAGGGCGGACTGGTGAGGGGGCTTAGTCCCGCGGCTTTACAGAAGACCCGGGGCCTGGGAGCCTGCGTAGCCGAGCAGCCGCCCACCGCGCTCCGCCCTCTGACCGTACCTCCCGGCAGGGAAGCCAGCCGGCTCTCACCTGGTCCCGCAGCCCGTGGCCTGGTTTCCGGCGCCGCTGTCAACGGAACCGGAACCTGCGACAGTTGCTCCGAGGCTCTGGATTCGCCCACTCGCGGCTCCGCGGAGGGGTGGCCGAGCCTCCCCCTCCTGCGCACGAGTGGAGTCGCCCGCAGGGTCAGGGCGGCAGCTGAAAACCGCACCTCCGACCGTCGCGGGGCTGCGCCCGGGCTCCCCCGGGAGTCCGAGGCCGCCGGCCCGGCCCCGACTCTGCATGTCTGATGGGAGGAATCGGAGCGACCCACTCGCTGGCTAGCGGGGGTGCGCGCGGCGGCTCCGCGTTCAGAAGCCCTAGACCAGCAATAACTCTGCCTCCCCCGGTCCGCGCCCTCCCACCCTCATTCAAAGTAAAGACAATACTGAACAACACAATGCATGTAAGGTCCAACAGTTAGGCTTTCCCGCGATGGCTCCTTGATGCCCTTTTTGAAACATCAAATGATGTTTAAAAGAGAAGTCCCCTTTTTTCTACCCCAGCCCTGCTGCTCCCCTAAGTCCATACTTAACACACTGGGCAATTAAATTCTGCTGCGAGGGACTCGGCCCTGCCCTGCTGCCCTAAATTTGTCGCTCTCCTTCCAGAATGGAGGGGAGACAGGGGTTGCACAACCGCCCTAAGGAGGAAGGGTAAGAGTTAGGAAGGAGGTGAGAGGAGATGGTGACCCCAAGCCCAGGCCAGGGCTGAGTTCACGACCCTCCAAGGCCCCCTTGCTCTGCAGGGAAGGGGCAGAGAAGCCTCCCGCCCCCTCCTCAGGCTTCAGGGACTTGGACTAGAAACAGCCCAAGAAAAAAGACTCGGTCTCTTTTTCCCTGACTTTAGCTTCCTTTTAGGGCCAGTCTCATTCCAGGGCATCTTACCCTACAACCCTCCATACCTCCTCCCCACCTCCACAAAACACCCTTGCACAATCCAGCCCTGTTTTCCTTATAATATTTGACTTTAAATTATCTTGAGCGTTTATTTGTTTATTCTGTCTTCCTGCCCCTAACATCCCCCCTCCCCCCCTCCCTTTTAGGATAAAAGCTCCATTGGGGCCAGGAGTTTGTACTCACCGCTGCTGTAGCCCCAACACTATGTGCTTGGAACACAGTAGCTGCGCAGAAATAGTCTGAAGTAGCCGATATCCTCCGTTTATGAATGGGGAAACCCCGGTTTCAAACCTGATGAAACACGCAAGGAAGAGGGCGGTCCACAGCCCGTCCAGCAGCCCGCGGGGGCGAAGAGGCCTGTCCGTGCACCGTGAGCCTGGGTGGTCCTGGCCCAGGCGGGAGTTGTGGGGGTCGGAGGGTTGAGTGAACCTTGCCTGGGGCTACAGTCCGAGGTTGAGGCTGAGTCCAAGCCAGCAGGACCTCACAGGGTTTCGCGAACGCCCCAGGCTTCCCCACTTCCTCTGGGGAAGCCTGCCTCTCAGCTACACTGGGTGTGAGCAAAGCCTAGCTTCTGCCAGAACTTAGAATGCCCAGCTCATACGTCAGGCTCCTTCACCTCTGTCTGTCATTGTTTCCCCCAGTATGTGGCTCTTCTTACATCATGGTTTCGTTACTTTTCAGGTTGCACCATGTTTTCTTACATGGCTGATTTTGTCAATCTTTCCTTGTTGGGATTGTGTGGTTTTGTTTTGTTTTATTTTGTTGGAGGGTGGCTGCTTCAAAGCAGAAAAACTTAGCTATTCTCCACTAACTCAGTAACAGTCTTTTTACCTTTTGCTAGTTTCCTAGGATTTGATTTTTAAAATTTAATTCCCAATGCATGTCCATTTTATTTTGCAGGGGGTGGTGTAAAATATGACTTTTTTTCCCCATATTTTTGTCCAGTTATCCCAGAACTGCTTAAAAAATAATCTTCGTTACCCGCTCATTTGGAAGCCCGTTACCATAATATTAAGATTTTTCTACAAAATGAAATCTATTTCTTGCTCTTCATTCTTCCCCCTGAGGCACAGTTTTATTTTTATACGAATGTCATACTGTTTTACTCACTACTTTGTAATATGTTCTAATATGTGGTGGGATTAAACACTGCTCACAAAAAGGGCAAAAAAGAAAAACAAACACAAGGTTATTGAGAAAGCAGATCATTGGTTGCCTGAGGGTGGGGTAGAATGGCTGACTACAGAGGTACACGGGGATTTGGGGGGAATGATGGAACTATTCTGTATCTTGGCTATTCTGTAGGGCTGGTTGTACAATTCTCTGTACTGTCAAAGCAGTGAATTTTCCTGTATGTAAATTATACCTTAAAAATGGCAGGGGTGGGCTTCCCTGGTGGCGCAGTGGTTGAGAGTCCACCTGCCAATGCAGGGGACACGGGTTCGTGCCCCGGTTCGGGAAGATCCCACATGCCGCGGAGCGGCTGGGCCCGTGAGCCATGGCCGCTGAGCCTGCGCGTCTGGAGCCTGTGCTCCGCGACGGGAGAGGCCACAACAGTGAGAGGCCCGCGTACCGCCAAAAAAAAAAAGAAAAAAAAATGGCAGGGGTTAGGGAGGCCAGTACACAAAGAGCATACTAGATAACAAAGAAGGAAGGAAGGAAGGAAGGGAGGGAGGGAGGGAGGGAAGAAAGGTTCTTGATAGAGAGGACAAGCCCTGGAGTGCTCTCCTGAAAAACAGCTTTCCTTGCCTCCCAGAGTGTGTCCAGGAAGGCCAGGCTAGGAAAAGATGAATAGCTGGGGGGATGGGGGGCAACAGCGGGTAGTGCAGCCACCACCTGCCTTCTGCAGAACCTGGGAGCATCAGGGCTCAACATCAGTTCAAGTTGCCCGCTCAGGCTCTGCTCTTCCTTCCACCCTCCAGGTGACTCCCAACCAGTCTCCTGTTTCTCCCTACCCCTGCCATTCCTTGCAAAGCTTTGGTTCAGGCCAGGAGCAGCTATATCATTTGCAGGCCCCAGAGCAAAATGAAAATGCGAGGCCCTTTGTTCAAACATCATTAACTTCCGGATGATGACAGCAGAGCATTGCACCAAGTCTAAGGCCCTTCTGAGTGTGGGGCCCTTGGTGACTACACAGGTCACACACACACAAAGCCGGTCCTGGTTCTGGCCCTTCCCCTTGGCTGCCTGAGGGACCCACCCACAGTCACAGGAGGTGAAGTCCTTCTGTGCCAGCTTGCCAGGCTGTCCAGCTTGCCTCCTTTCACCCCTTTCCAGACAAGATCCTCTCATAGACCTGCCACACACGCTTCCCCGTGACCAAATCCAGGCCCATCCTGGAATGCCTTCATCTCACCCTACTCCAGAGGAAATACCCACAACTTCCCCTCCTCTGAGAAGATTACCCCTGTTAAAGAAAAAACTTACTCATGACACGTGTTAAAGAATATGGTAAGGAAGACTTTATTCAAGGGGGCTACTGGAATGGGGTTTTGTGGTAGGGGCCAGAGAGTGGCCTCAACTCCAAATATAACCAGGAAACGTTGAATTCATAGCCAAGGAGCAGGGTGGAGGTCAGCAGATGGAAAATTACTAAGAGGAAACCTCAAGGTGCAGGGGGAACTGGCTAAACAACTTCAGAGGATTCTCAGTGAAGGCAGGCCAGAGTGACCAGACATAACCCTGGAGATGGTGGAGGCTGAGGAACCAGATTAGATATGGAAGGTGATCAGATATGGAGGATGGGAGAACTCTGTCTAACCTAAGTTAGCAGGATTCTCGCTAGAACTGGACTGCATAAGGACACAGGAAGGCACAGTGAAAAAGAAAGCTCGGAAGTGGCCGACCAAAGTTTGGTCAACATCTGTCCCCCTGCCCCACTATGACCTGGAGTGATAAGTGAGCCAGCTCTCCTCTGAACTCCCATGGCACTCAAACTTCACCTCTCATGACCTATTCCACTTTTGTTTTTGTTGCAAGAAACAGCACATTCTTTTTCTTTCCTGAATCCAATACAGAAGGAAAGCCCCCACCTACTAGGGTGGTGGGTTATGCAATCTGAATTGTCACCTGCACCCTCTTTGGAAAAAGTTTCCCTAATACCTGCAGCTCCCCCAGTCTCAAAGAAATTTACTCTCCATCCCCCAGATGGGCTCCCTCTGCCTTCTCCGAGATCTGCTGACTTGCTCACCACTGTGGAGGTGCCTCTGTTATCCCCACCTCTGTATGTTCGCACTTTTCTGGCCCAGTCACTACTGTGGACCTGTGTGTGTGTTGTCTCTCTCCCCCACCCTCCGGGAAGGGCCACAGGGGCAGAGGCTTTGAGCACCTTGGCTTCCTCCCCGAGGGAGGCACTCAGTACATCACTGTGCAGTGAATGGCAGTGCTTGGCACAGACCTGGTTCAGACCAGATGGCACGAAAGGTGAATGAATGCTTGGAGCTGGAGCCTTTGCCATCTTCCCCCCGCCCCACCAGCTTGAATCCATATGCTAGTCAGGGGAGGGGTGTGGTCTCTCTTGACTCCAAAGCCCCCCAGTGTCTGCTGGGCTAGAACCAGAGCAGGCTCTGGGGATGAAAACAGAAGAGCCGGCCCTGCCCCAACCATGCCCACAGCCCAGTGGAAACAGAGGCAAACTGACAATTCCAACAGCACAGAAAAAGCTGGTGGAGAGACGGAGGGGATGTGGGCATAGGGAATGAGGAATTGCCTAGGCAGGGTGTCAGTGCAGGGAAGGCTTTCCTAAGGAGGCAAGATCTGAGCACTGTGAGGGGGCATCTGGAGAATGAGGGCCCAGAGGGCTGCTGGCATCAGGAGAGGCACCACTATCAGTGACCCTGGAGGGAGACTGTCAGAGGCCTCAAGTGACAGGTTAAGGGGCCCAGGGAGCCACTGGAGGGTGTGAAGCTATCTGAGCTGAGAACAAGAGGGACCAAGGGCAGGGAGCCCAGTGTAGGGAGCTAGTCTCAGTCTGGAGAGAATTAGCTCTTGGGCCTAGTCTGCTGGGGGAGGGGGTCTGAGGACAGCTGGGGAGCTGAGGGGTCCACCAGGGGCAGGACAGAGGGGCTGCCCCAAGCAGTAGCCACTACAGTGGCACCTGTGATCGCCTGGCCCCAGAGCCACCCAGCCGGCTTGGGGACAGGGAACTGGTTTTCCCAGCAGGGATGAGCTCACAGGGATCTGGTTCCCTCTGAGCCACCCCAGCTTCGGCTCTCTCGTGCCCTCCCCCTACATCTGGGCCTGGCTTTGGTTTCTGGCACAGCTGCCAAGTTTTGGTACCGCCCGCCCACTCCCCGCTGGCTATACTGGCCAGCCCAGCTCCCTAATTGCTGGGTGGGGAGCTGTTCTGCAGAGCTGGGACACCAAAAGGTGGACCCCAGCCACTGTGGGGCACGTGGGCACCCAGCCTGACCAGCTCCAGGCCCTGGGGGTGACTCAGTCTTCAGGCTAGCACTGAGCTCTGGAGGGCCCTTCGGAGGAACCATTGACCCAGAAACCTCGATTAGAAGGGGTGTGTGAAATGGGTATCAAGGCCTGTCATGGACAGGCCAGCCTAACCCAAGTGTCCCTGCTTTCCCTCCCCAGGCAGAGGACCTGGGCTCAGGGGTGAGCCCAGATGGGTCTCAGCTAGGCCCAGGGGTCTGCCCTGGTCACAGGCTCCAGGCAAGCCTGGTCAGTGCTAAAAGGGGCTGAGACTGGTGGGAAAGAATGCAACAGAGAGAGGGACCAGGAAGCAGCCCTCCAGGCCTCCAACCCAGGAACCCCAAACACACCCCCTTAGACACACCCACCACCCACAGCACATCTCTACTATACACACCTGACACTCACACACATAAACACACCACCCCCACGGCAGACAACACACACCCTGCTCTGCCCTAAAAAGGTGGGGCACACTGGCTCACACTCCACAGCTGCATCCAGACCCCTGCACAGCGACTCTACTCCACCACCAGGACCCACTTGTTGGGGCCTGAGGGGGCCGCCAGGCGTGGCCAGGGAAGGAGCTGATCACAGCCATTAGGGAACAAACTGGGGGTCTCTGCAGAGATCTCAGACGTGGCCACTGCCCCACCATGACTGGGCCTGGGAGGGAGACTTCTGTGTGCTGGCTCCCCTGTGGCAGGAAGCACATCTCATTCAACCCTGACCCCCCCATGCCCTGACAGCCTAACACAGCACCAGGCAGGCAGGAAGCGCTCCACGCATGGCAGCAGTTACACGGATGCATCTGTAAGGACACCAAACTCCAGAGCAAGGGCTAGGGAGATGCCTCTTGCACAGCCAGACTTGTTCTGCGCTCCAGATCACCCACCCAGGAGGGAGCAATGGGCCAGAGGGGAAGCCAGATGTCTGAGAGGGCAAGGATGGGAGTGGGTTTTAGGGGCCAAGGACCAGCCTTGGCTAAGAGCAAGGGTCACGGAGCCAAATGCAGGGCCAGGGATGGGGGTGCTTCCTTCCAGGAAAGAACTTTCCAGAATACAAATCAGATCATATCTCACTCCTGCTCAAGAATACCCCATGGCCCCCCATGCCTACAGGGAAATGTCCACATTCCCTGTGGTTCTGTGGTAAAGGGCTGTGGTTCTGGCCCTTTACCAAGCTTTCTCTGCCTCATCTCCCGCACCTTCCCAGGGCCCTCATCCCAACGGAGGGAGGGGTGCACAAGCCAGAGAGAAAGGTGGGAGGTATGTTCTGGGAGGGGCAGGGCCCCTCCTGGAGGCTTAAGGTTCTCCAGCAGAAGCTGTGTTAGGCTGGCCCCGCATCCAGCTGGGCCTGGGAACCTGGGGCCCAGCCTTTCCAAAAAGAGGATGTTGTTTCATGTTATAGCAATACCTTGGCTGACTTGCCTTCTGAAAAGTCCCACTGATGCTAAAGAAAGGAATTTCATCCCACATGGCAGCTAAGGAACTCTGTGGTGCCAGGGCAAGGATTCCTCCAGTCCCCAACGTGCATGTCCAGCAGCTGCACACAGAGGCACAAGGCATACCCTCCCCACTGACCATGAACATGGTGGAGCTACAGCCTGGGACAACAGCCCTAACCCTGACCGTCCACGATCCTCTGGACTCAGGTCAGGGACAGGCCCAACATCGTCACCTGGTGCCTCCTCGTAGAAAATGTGATTTTATTCTGGGGAGGCCAGTGTTCCCACCCCAGTCTCCCTCCCTCACACTGGCCCTTTTGCATCACAGGGCTCTTCACTCCCAAACCTCCTTTCCTGGGCCACACCTACTTCAGAGAGCAGGGCTGGGCTCTGCTTGGGTATTCCTCAGCCAGTAGGGCCTTGCCCTGGCTCCTGCTGCTGGCACCCATCCAGCCCACAGCCCCACTGGATCCCTTCTCTCAGCGAGCCTCTCCATCTTTGGCTGGTCACAGCAGATTCTGCCCCAGACCAACGTAAGGAAGGAGCTGGCCGTCTCAGAGTGGGCTTGTGCAAGCCATCTTCTGACAGTGCTTCTGCTGTCAGCTCACTCCGCTGGCCTCAGATCTTGGAGGACTCAAGCCGAGGGCTCCAGGGCGCGAGGGGCTCCCGCAGTGCCCGCAGCTCCTGTTCCAGCACCTGGTTGCGGTGGTACATGTCCATGTAGCCCCCCTGGATCTCCCGCTGGTAGCGCAGCACCCGCTCCTTCTCCTCCTGCCATATCCGCCGCTCCTGCTCAAAGCGCAGCGCCTGCTCCTGGCCCCGGAGCCGCTCCTTCAGCAGCTCAGCCCGCAGCTGCTCGGCACCATCGCCGGCCTCACTGCCTCCTGCCTCCCCCAGCAGCCCCCTGCTCTTGCAGTCATCGGTCTCACAGCTGCCTGGGGCCTCCTCCCGAGGGGCCTGCTCCTGCAGGCTCCGCACAGCCTCTCGCAGCTGGGCCAGCTCTGCGTCCTGGGCCTGGGCTTGCACCCGGCTGCCCCGAAGTTGCGTCTTCAGGCTGAAGATCTCAGCAAGCTTCTGTGCCAGCTCAGCCTGGGCCTCCCGCAGCTGCTGCTTCAGGAGGCTAATCTCTGCTGTCTTCTGGCACACCTGAAGGGGGACAGGGATGGGCAAGAGCCAAGTAAAGCAGGGTAAGGGGGGACCAGTTGGAAGGCAGCTAGAGGATGGGATGACAGTAATGAGGGCAGGAGTTTCTGAATGCCTAGTCTCTCACCTCCCATCGGGCTTCTTCCTCTGATCGGGCACTGGGATCGGCCTCTGGGCCCAGGCCCTGCTGTGCCCGCAGCTCCTTGCGTAGGCGCCGTTGCTCCTGCTGGGCCATGAACAGCTGCAGCTGGAGGTTGCGCTCACTACGCTCGGCCTTCTGGGTCACCTCATGCAACTGCTCCACGTATAGGCGCTTCAGCTCAGACAGCCACAGACGCTGGCGCTCCTCCAGCACCTGCCAAGAGGAAGAGGCACCTGCCATGCCCTGATATCCACACACGGCCCTGCCTCCCGGACACCGACTGCCTGCACTCCCATGGCTGGCCCACAGATCCAACACTCCAGCTGCTTCTAATATCCTGTGCCTCAACACCACAGGGTCCAGGGTCCAATGCTCTGGCCACACATGTGCCCTAACCCACGATGTCCTCCAGAGGTGAAGTGTCCTCAACACATGGCCCTCCCAGGGAGTCTCCCTCCCACCCAACTCCCAGCAAGGACCACCAATGCCATGACATCCCCACCACGTGGGGCTTGGGGAGAGGAGCCAAATCACCTCTCTCTTCCTTATTCTCTTGTGCCCAGAGCCATGTGGGAGAGCTGGCTGGTGACCCTCTGTTTGCCCTGTACTCTAATGCCAAGGGACAGAACAGCACACCAAGGCAGGGGCTGCTCTCACCTGCGTGAAGGGGTTGGTGCCATTCTCATCACTGAGGCCCCTCTTGAGCTCCTCGCAGGTGTCGGGCAGCACGGCCACCATGTCCTCGGCAGTGGGGCAGGAGAACTCGTAGGGGGGTGGTGGTTCAGGCAAGCAGCTCAGCATAGCCTCCTTGGGACCCCGTGAGGCCCGGTCCAGGGAGCCCCCGAGGTGGTTAGTGTGGCCCAGGGAGGAGCAGAAGGGGCCGGGACCAGTGCTGGGACTGCGGCCAAAGCTGCCTCCACTGGAGGAGTCGGACAGACTGGGCTCGGGCTCAGGGCCACCCTCATCCAGGCTGAGGGCGTGCAGCAGCTGGGCACGGGCCTGGGCCTGGCTGGCCCGGGGCCCTGGGCTCAGGGGAGGGTGGCAGGCCAGCGTGTGCAGGCTGCCATTGCTGCGCCACAGCTTCTGACCCTTGTGGGCCGCCAGGCTCTGCGTGGACAGGAAGGCTTTCCCGGTGCCCACTGTCGGCTTGAATACTGATGGGCGAATGTGGCACTGCCAGGAAGAGAGGGCAGGAATGAGACCCTGGGCTGACTGCTCTGCTCTGCCCTCCGATGCTCCCTCCCGCAGCCCCTGGGAATCCTCTTTGAGAACATGGGGGACATGTCACCAAGAGGCAGTGACCAAGTCTCAAGCCTGCCCATAGCAACACTTTCATGGGACTTCCCTGGTGGCGCAGTGGTTAAGACTCTGCGCTCCGATGCAAGGGGCCCCAGTTCAATCCCTGGTCAGGGAACTAAATCCCACATGCATGCTGCAACTAAGGAGGCCACCTGCCATAACTAAGGAGCCCATGTGCCGCAACTAAGGAGCCCACTTGCCGCAACTAAGACCCAGTGCAACCAAATAAATAAATTATATATTTAAAAAAAATGCCGCACGTTATTAAAAAAAAAAAAAAAAAGACTTTCACATCCCATCCCAGCATCAAGGTCTCCAAGGAAGCCCCCATCCCCACACTACCACAGTAGGGAGGGGCACGGCAGAGGCACACCTTGTCAAAACGACCCCGCTCAGGCAGCGAAGTCTTGCTGAAGTCACTGGCCCGAGGATGTTCCTGGTAGTAGAGGGTGGCATAGTCGGCAGGCTCGTTCCGAGAGGCCCGCTTGGTGGTCTTGCTGTCCTTCTTGGGGAGGTGCAGGTAGCTGAAGAGCTCGCGCTGGCCCAAGCTTTTCCGGAACAGCCCATCAGGCTGGCGGGAGCCCCGAGACCCTGCGAGTGCTGCCCGTAGCTCTTCAGGGGAAATGTCCTGCCGTTCCAACAGGCTGCCCACGTTGCCCATGGCAATGCCAGCAGGGCCTGGGGCTGTGGCCATGAAGTTTCACCAGGGCACAGGCGGCTGCTTCTGGGGGTCGGGAGGCTCCATCAGAGCAGGTAGGCGCTTGCTGCCCAACTCCCCTGATGCCCTAAAACCAAGTGCTTGCTCTCTGTGTCAGCTCCCCACCTGGCCCACCCAGGAGTGGCAGATGTGGGTTCCAGAGAGAATCCAGGACAGGATTCCTAGAGAAAGGAGTAGAGGTCCCAAGGCTACCTGTCTAGTGCTCCAGCTCCGACTAGGGGCCAGGGTATGACTGGGGTCACGGGGGACCAGGACCTGAAGCAGCAGGATAGGGGCCCCTCCCAGGACTGGGCCAGCTGAGGACTCCATCGCTGTCTGACTCTAACTTTGTTCATTCTCTTGCCAGGCACCTAATGTTGTGGGTGGGCAGAGGGCACCAGAGAACCAGGGCTGGTGGCCTCAGAATTTCCATTCCTTCTTCCCTTGGGAGGGGGAAAACCCCACTCAACCCCTCTTCCTGCAGAGGGTCAGAGTTTTCCCAAGGGAAACACCTGGCACGGGTGGGGTTGGGGGCTACCGCACGACGGATACAAACAGGAAGGGCCCGAGGGGAAGGACGGTGGGAACAATGGCCACAAGTTCCGGAACAGGTGTCCATGTTGGGGCAGTGGTGCGAGGCAGGGGGAAGGGGCAGCTGGAGCCCTGCCAGCCCCTGTATATGCTGCCCCTCCAAAGCCCACCACCAGGCAGCGGGACCCAAATCCTGACCCAATGTGTGGAACCAGTCAGTGTGTGGGCTCTGGCTTCCTCATCTGGACAATGGCCATGACAACTCTTATCACTCAGGGATGCTGGGAGGACTGACTAAGATTAGAGGACAAAACGCCCAGTCCAGGGCCTGGCCTACAGCCAGGATCAACACAGGCTGGCTGAAGCTGAGCTTAGCTGGTAGACACGTGAACGCCGCCAGCAAGTTCCTGAGCGACCAGGTCTCCCACCTGTGCTGGGACCACACTGTGGAGGGCAGGGCCTGTCCCTAGTGCCCCGCTGGATCCAGGCCAGCACCTGGCACACAGTAGGTGCTCAGAAAGGACTTGCCAAGTGAATGAATGCCACCTTCTCTGCCTCCCACCCAGCTGTTCCCATTCACGGACAGACACCCAGCAGGCACAATGCAGCTGCCAGTCCATCCCCCCGCCCTGCCCCACAACCCAATATGCTTCCGGGACACTGACTCCCGCTCCAAACAATGGTTAGGAGGTTCCATCTTCCTCAACCATTTCCAGGTTTTGTGTTTGTAGAACACAAAGCTCACAGGGAGTGGGAAGGAGGGAGGGGGGTGGAAGGGCACAGCCCTGCCCCCACACCCTGTGGCCCTCAATCTCACCCCGGGCAAAAGCAACCTTCCCAACCCTCCCCTACCAGCCCCCAGACAGCTCAACCTCTCTGGGGGTGTCACAAGCCACACAGGGTTAAGAGAGTCATCCAGATAAGGAATGACAGGTGCTGGGCACCTACAGTGACATGGCCCTGCGTAGGGGTTTCACGGAGCCCTGGCATATGGTTAACTATCTGGTTTTTTAGGTAAGGGCACTGGGGGCTCCGAAAGGTGAAGTGGCTTGCCCAAGGTCACAGAGCTGGTCAGAGTGAGGATGCCTGTGATTCTAGTAACACGACTGCCAAATGTCTAGTGGGGACCCAGGATGTCACCCACAGCCCAAGAGTTGGAATTGAAGCATCTTGCCCCCCAATCTGACACCCCCTCACCATGACAAGCCCACCCAGCAACAGACACCGCTGTGTCACACAGCCCACTGAACTCCTGTCACTGCTTCTTGGGGAGGTAGAAGCAGAGAATGTGGTCTCCAGCACACTCTCACACCATCTCTCCACGAAGCACCTCCCTTCGCCATGCCTCAGTTTCCCCACCTTTCCCCAAAGTGGGAAAGACTCTACCTGCCCTGCCATCCTTATAGGGTTGCTGTGACAGTCACAGAGATGGGGAGGTGAAAGGGCTTGTGAACTGTAAACCTGGTGAGAGCATGGTGGCTGGGATGGTGGCAGTGGTGCCAAATATGCCCACTTTATCCCAAACACACAGTGCCTCACGTCTGCTGGCCAGAGCCTCATTTCCTATCTCAGGGAGCAATAACCGACACTCCATAATCCCCACAAAGGGTCTCAGGTCCAGGGGAGAGGCAGCCATGGGCCAAAACAGCACATACACCACACACATACGGCAGTCCAGTCAGTGCCACCAGCGGCACGTAAGTTCCTCCGTTAGAGGACACAGAGAGGATCCAACAGCAGACACAGTCACGCTCAAGGTCATCCACACAGCACTGATCACCTTCCAGACACACACATAACGCACGAATACATATTGTCCTCCCTAGTCCCAAGGCTGCTAGATGTAGGGGAGTGTATGTGTGTGTGTGCGCGCACACCACACACACACACACACACACACACACACACACACAGGATCGGCTTTTCTCCACAAGTGAGTTGAGCAATTTGAAATAACTATGGAGCTAGATGGAGGGGCAAAAACAGCCCTTCCCTTTGTCTTTCCCTAAGGCCCCCACCCTCCACCCTCCACCCCTCCTAGATAACTTCTCTGGCTATATTATTAGCCCCCCCAGTAGGGCCAAGGCCCCTGGCTTTTGGGAGGTTCCACCCTGCCCAGGTCTCAGTCTGGGGACAGTCCTTTTTCCTAAAGGAGTCCATCCACCTCCCCTGCCTCCCCCACACCCCCAATACACACATGCCTTTCCATTGCTTGGAAGCCCAGGGACTGGTCCACTCAGGCCAGAGCAGCTGTGCAGGAGAGGATGTGTGGGGGGAGGAGGGAGAGAGAGACAGCAAGTGCCTTGCAGCCTCTCTGGGACCGCCAGAGCGAAAAACAGGGCCTCCTCCTCCAAGTGCCTGGGCTTCCCCGCCCAGAACTCATTATGTGCCTGGGGACCAGAGCTCTGCACAGAGCTGAACCTCACCACCACCACCCCACCGCCCTGCCAGCAAGGTTTCGGCTGGGCCACATAGGTCCTATTCTGCACAGGTCCCGGTTAGCCCCAACAGGGCCCCTTTACTCCTGCTTCCACCTCCCCCTCCACCCGCTCCAAGATTAGCCAGAAACACGGAGAGCCTGGACACTGGGAGCATCTCCTTTGGACGAACCCTTGGTGGAGACAGGAGAACAGGGCTGGGGGACCACCCTGGCCATGAAGCAGAAAAAGAGAGGACACTCAGGGAGGCATCCCAGTATCCCTTGGTGGGTGCCTTGTTGAGTCAGCCTGCTGCTGGGCCTACCACGTGCTCACAACACACATGGGAAGGGAATATTGTCATCCCCCACTTCAGAAGAGAAAACTGAGGCCCAGGAGGTAAAACATGCCTAAGGTCACGTTCAGCTACATAGGAAACTGTACACAGGCTCCCCACGTTTAGAAGCCTGCCCTGACCCCACTGTGCATCTCCTCTGGGGTGCACCCAGAGTACTCGGGTAGGAAGCTCCCAGTCTGGCCTTGGCTGCCTTTAGCCCCTCTTGAGCCCTGGCCCCAGGGGAGGGTCCCACCACCTGCTTTGGGATCAGCTTTGCTGAGGGGCATGACTGCAGCTGCCCCTGAGGAATGGGACTGGAATGTCCCAGCTCCAAAAGAGGGGGCAGTCAGTAAGAGGGGCCCAAGGAGGGAATGGGAGAGGCTGGCATTCCCTAGTCCCACTTCGACCTGTGAAAAGGCAGAGTCCAGCGTCTAAATGCTGTAGGAGTGATTCTTAGTATCACTATATGGTCACTTACAGTTGCACAGCACTCTACAGTTTTTATCAGCCCTTTTGTTTCATCATCTCATCTCCACGACAGCCTCATGGAGGCGGGGAAGACAGTAGTTACCCTTACCCCATCTTACAGCTAGGGAAACTGAGGCCCAGAAAGAGGTGAGCTGCCTAAGATCCCACACGAAGAGCAATCCCAACTGCCCAGGCAAGGCCCTCTCTTCTGCTCCAGGCTGTCCCAGCTGCCCTCCATGGGCACACACTGCTGTGTATTATATCTGCTCAGCTCCCCACACTCGCAAGGGCACCTGCAACCAAGTTGGTTTGGATCTCCGTCCCCTCAGCCTGTAATCCCCCCTCCTTGCCCCTGGGTCAGGAAGAAATAGTGGAAGCACGGCTGCATTTGGACTCTGAGCCCTGGAAGCTGCTAGCTCTATAGGCGGTGGCGGGAGCAGGCTGGCTGCATTCATTCAGTCTCGCACATACACACCCACACACAGCCAGCCGATAGAGAGAGAAGCCCTGCCTAAGAGGGCTCTGGGAGGAGGCCGATCACCGGGCCCAGGATAGCCTCCTGCCTCTGTCCCTCCCTAGGCCGGGCAGGGAGCACCGAGGCCGAGGGACAGGCTGAGCTCCTGGTGCAAGCGAGGAGAGCCCCGATCTGCTCGTGGAGGCGGGGAGATTGCTGGGTGGGAGATGACAGGTCCCAGTCCTTTTTCTGGACGCAGTCAGGGCCCCGATTTCCGCCCGACCCCAGGCGGGCCCTCATTTTGGCCAAAGGTTGTGGCCAGACTGGGATGGTGCTCAAGACCTGGGAGCGTCCCCTATTCATGGGACCCCTGGCAGCAGGCTGGCAGCTGCCGCTCGTACAGGGTAGGGGGTTAGCGGAGGAAGCGGGGACCCCGGAGGGGGCGGGAGAGGGCAGGAGAGGGGTCTCGTGGGTAAGGTGGAGGGGCAGGCGAGGTTGGCATCTCCATGTAATTTCCCCGGGGAAGGCTGTGGCCGAGGCGAGGGCTCCCCCAGAACTGCGGGAAGTCCTCCAGCTACCTGAGGGGCGGAAGGGGATGTCTCTTCCAGGCTCCTCTCTAAGGCTTGCCCCGAGCGGATAGCCGAGGTCAGGCTCCAGCGCCAAGGGCAACTGCCCCACCCCAGCAGTGGTGCAGGGGTCCCAGGAGCTGCCCCAAGGAAAGCGCGTTTGCAGCGTAACCTGCCGCCCGCCCTCCCAGCAGAGCGTCCCTGCTCGCGGACGGTCCCCGATCCCGCACCTCAGTGCTTCGGTATCTGGAAGCAAGGGGTACCTGGGCGCACACTGCATCTTGCCACCCTCGCTCATTTCTCAGCCGTGAACCTCGGCCGGCGTAGGGCTCCGGCTTGGCCAAGGTCGCCGGGTAAGCTAGACCTCGGCGGCCGGCCCCACCCGCCCGAGTCCGGCCCCAGGCCGCTACGCGCCCCACTCACCATGCCGGCTCCGCTCTGTACCTCTCGCGCGCTGCAGCTCCCTTGCGCGGACTTGAACCTTCCCTCCAGGGCGCCGGCTCCAGCAGAGACTGCGAACCAGGATGGAGCGGCCAGGCGGCAGGCGCAGGAAAAACGCGGGCGGGCGGGCGCCGAAGCCGGATTGGCGAGAGACGGACGCCAATTCGTTCGGCAGCGCTCCCTAGCCTTCCCCAGAGGCGGAGGGAAAACCCGGCCTGACTCACTGGCTCGCGGCCGGCCCACAGCCAGGCCCAGGCCCCCGGATGTGGGGGGCGGGGACAGGGGCCACCCCCGCCCACTGCGTGCCAACCTGAGCCCCGCCCGGGCTCTCGGCTCCAGCCTAACCCAGCCTGCCGAGATCCCGCGCGGCGGTGGCGCCTGAGCTCCCTGCCGGTTGCGCTGGGCGCCGCGGCCGCCCGGTGTGCGCCAGCTCGGACCCGGGCCAGTCCGCAGCCCGAAACGTGGCCGATGCTCCCAGAGGGCGCCCAGCCCGTCCCGCTCCTCCGCTGCCGTCTCCTCTCCTCCTGCCTCGCTCGCCCGTCTCGGTTTCCAGAGCCCGACAGCTTCGGAAGAGGCGCGTTCCGTCCATCACCTCCTTGATTCTCGCCGCCTCCTCTTAGGTAAGCAGTATTATTCCCTTTTGAAGGCTGAGCAAAACAGTACTCCGAGAGGAGTGGAGACATTTACCCAAGGCTAATGGGTAACCACAGAGTTGATGTGGTTACAATAATAAATAATAAATGCCAGAAAAAATAAATGCCAGCAGCCTCAGTGAAACACAAAACAAAACAAAAAAAGAAGGTGGGGGCTTCCCTGGTGGCGCAGTGGTTGAAGAGTCCGCCCGCCGATGCAGGAGACACGGGTTCGTGCCCCGGTTCGGGAAGATCCCACATGCCGCGGAGCGGCTGCGCCCGTGAGCCATGGCCGCTGAGCCTGCGCGTCCGGAGCCTGTGCTCCGCAACGGGAGAGGCCACAACAGTGAGAGGCCCGCGTACCGCAAAAAAAAAAAAAAAAAAGAAGGTGGGCTGGACAGGAACCAGGCCTCTGTCCCTCTCTACCTGCTTGCCTGGACAGCGTGGGAGAGGCCAGAGTGGGCGGGGGTGGGGGTTGTATGCAGTGAACTTTGCTCACCTTCCTGGGCTCACAGGGCAGATACCTCTGCCTGGGCCACCTGCCCCCAGACTTGGCATCCCTGTGGAGTTGGCTCAGGAGCCACACTGCCCAGATGTCAAGGGGCAAGGCACTTAATGCCTGGGGCCGGGGAAGGGAAAGAAGCTCCCTGGGTGCACCCACTTCCTGAATCGGCTGGCCTTGGACAACTTTATTTCTTTCTCTACACCTTGGTCTTCTCATCTCAAAAAGGGGATCATAATTTGGCTGGGAGGATTAAATGAAGTATCATCTGTGAAGCACATGCGCAGCACAGTATCTTGGCAGATAGTAGGCATCTGTAAATGTCAGTTTGTCCTTCTCCTTTTTATGAGGAAGGTTGATCAGAAGGTCAGAATGCTTGCCACAGAGCCTGACTTAAAGTGGCTGGGAAGGCTGTTAACCCGCACCCAGCACGCACTCACATTGTCTTGGGTCAGTTTCCCTGGGCTGGGTAGTATGTGCATCCATGCTACTTGTGAGTGGCCAAGACTGTAAAACCCTGGAGCCACCAATGGAGGCTTGGAATTTTCCCCTTCTCTCTGGCTGCCACCTCTGGCCTCATCACCTTTCTCCTTGAGTTTTGCAGCAGTCTGCCTGGGCTCCCTACTGCCTGCTCTTGGCCTTTCCCCACTCTGCCCTGGAGGGCACTTTCCAGCCTATGCATTATGTCTCCACTCTCCTCTGCTTGAGAGGTGGCGTCCCATCTTCAGGACTGGTCCCACAGCTCCTTCAGGCCCAGCTCTGGCCCCTGCCTCACAGACCTCTGTGCTGGGGACTGCCTCAGTGTCCTCATCTGTGAGTGCTTGTTGTTGGGAAAATCCATTAAGGGCATCCACTGTGCCCAAGGCCCCTCCTCCCACCGCCAAGGCAAAACCACTCCCCCATCCTCTGTCACTGGGGCAGTGTGCTTGATGCAGTGCGTTGGCACTTGTGGGTCATCTGGCAGTCACCCCCAGGAGACAGCGAGTTCTGAGCCTCCAGTCCATGTCCCCCAGTGCCTCCCCAAACCTGACGGTTGACCATGCTCAGCTCGAACCCACCATCTGCAAAAAAGCCACTTCATGACTGCTTTCTAACCAGGAGGAAGAGGATGAAGAAAGGCGGCCCTGGCTCTAATCCCGAGTCTGTAACTTCCTGGTGACCTCTCTGAGCCTCAGTTTCTTCACTTGTAAACAGGCAGAACCAGGTCATAAATGAAATGGCTTAACCCATGGGAAAGAACCTGGCACTTACAGAGGCTTCACAGCTGTGTGGCCCCCGCCCACCCGCTCTTCACTCCTTGCCCTCCTTTGTCCTCTCTTGTCCACTGGGGCCAGGCCCTAGCCCGAGGGTGAAGGGAGGAGGGAGGAGAGCTGGCCATTCCTGGAGAGGCAGCAACTGAAGATTTCAGACCACAGCAAGAGCAGGCTAACAGGTAACCCCTGGTGCCCGCTGTAGCTTCTGCCAGGTCCAAGATTGTTCTAAACCTGAGAGCTGTGTCACGACCAGGGCATTGTGGCTGTCGGGGTGGAGGGAGTAGGACCCTGCTCACCTGCCTGCACCCCACGCCCTGGGATGAAAGTGGACTCCTGGGACCTGGACTCCCCTCCTTGAGTCACTCGTGCTGGGGAGGAGCCTGAGTTCACCTCTCTTGCCCTCCCTGCCCACCCTCCCCTGGTGACCTGGAGCAACCTCAGGCAAACAGGAGGTGGAAGCTGAGAGCTGCCTGGGCTTGCTCTGGTGCCTGCCCTGGGGCAGAGAACTCCGATCTGCAGGAGGCAGCAGGACTGCAGTGTGAAAGCTGCCCGGAAGTCCAGGCTGCCTGGCCAGCCCACTGGCCCCACAGCTAGGCCCAGGCCCAGCTGCCACCCAGGGTGGTAGCAGGGAATCTTGCCCTGGAACTTGTGAGACCTGGGCTCCAGTCCCTTGGTTATAGTGATTTATGGGTGGCAGGCAGTGGAGAAGTATGGAAGGGAGGGGGAAGGATTGAGAGAAGTCTGGGGAAGTCCATCGCAGGATGAAAGCGTTGTGGAGATCGGTGCCCCAATATAAATGTACCTAATACTGAACTGCACACTTGAAGATAGTTAAGATGGTAAATTGTGTGACGTGTATTTTACCACAATTAGAATTTTTTTTTTTTTTTTTTTGTGGTACGCAGGCCTCTCACTGTTGTGGCCTCTCCCATTGCGGAGCACAGGCTCCGGACGCACAGGCTTAGCGGCCATGGCTCACGGGCCCAGCCGTTCCGCGGCATGTGGGATCTTCCCGGACCGGGGCACGAACCCGTGTCCCCTGCATCGGCAGACGGACTCTCAACCACTGCACCACCAGGGAAGCCCAATGAGTCTTTTCTTGCAGGGGCACATCACCTTGTCCTACCCAGTCACACCAGGCAGGCTGTGTGGCTGGGAGCCCTGGGCTGCAGTATAAAACCTTTAGCATGGAAGCAGGTTAATGGTGGGATCATGGTCTCCTAGACTGTCTCCCCACAGCAGGTGCGGGGTATGGTCAAATGCATACGTGAACAAGTGGATGAACTTACCCTTCAAAAATTGGGTTAGTGCGATTCTGGAATTTAGCATCAGGGGACCTGCACTCACCTTGAGTCTGGGCCTTTATTAACTGTATGACCTTTAACCTGCTCTAGACCTTAATTTCCTTATTTGTAACATGGTAACATCTCCGAAAGCCTGGTTTAGAATAAAACCACGTGTCTGACATGATCTTATTTATGTGGAGCGTAGAACATCACCCCGTGCAAGATAAGGGACAGGCAGAAAATACACCAGAAATGTTAACAGTCAGTGTTTCTGGGTGATTTGTTTTTAGATTTAATTTTGAAATAGTTTTGGTCTTAGAGAAAAGTTACAAAAATAGTGGAGTTTCCTTATACCCTTGACTCAGCCTCCACTCATGTTAATGTCAAACATAACCAGGTACAGTGTAGACAACTGAGAAGTTAACAGCGGTTCGGTACTGTAAATTGTGGACTTCATTTGCATTCAACCAGTTTTTCTCCTAATGTCCCCTTTCTGGTTCAGGATCCAGCCCAGCACCCCACAAGGCGTTTAGTTGTCATGTCTTCTTAGTCTCCTCCAGGCTCTGACATTTCCTTAATCCTTCCTCATCTTTTGTGACCTCACTTTTTGAAGAGCACTGGCCAGGTGTGTTGTAGAATATCCTCAGCTTGTGTTTATCTGAGGCTGAGCAGCATGAGGAAGGGTACCACAGAGATGTGTGCCTTCTCAGCGCGTATCAGGGGCTATAAGATATTAGTGTATCTCCTGACTTGGTGACTGTGCAAAGACCTTAGAACACTTAAATTCCAGTTACTACCCTTTGATTTCCGAGGTACTGTTCTCTGTATAACTGAAGACTTTTTAAAAAAATATATTTATTTATTTTGGCTGCGCCGGGTCTTAGTTGCGGCATGCGGACATCTTGGTTGCAGCATGTGGACTTCTTAGTTGCGGCATGCATGCGGGATCTAGTTCCCCAATCAGGGATCAAACCCGGGGCCCCTGCATTGGGAGCATGGAGTCTTACCCACGGGACCACCAGGGAAGTCCCTCCACAGACTTTATTATTGTTCTTTCACTCAGCCAATCTTCAGTTCGATTGACCCCCGTATTTACCATGGTCTTTGTCCTTCATTCCTTCCTGCATCCATGATCTGCCATCTCAGATAATTTTCCTTCTCTCTGCAGAACAGCCTTTAGAATTCCTTCAATGTATAATGGTCTCCTGGTGGCATACTCTCTCAGTTTTTTATGACAATGTGTATATTTAATGTTTCTTCTTAAAGGATAGTGCCTCTGTGTATAGAATTCTAAGTTGGCACTAGTTTTCTTTTTAGTACATTGATGCTATTGTTCAGCCATCTGCTGGCTTCCATTTTTGCTCTTGAGGAGCCAGATGTAGTCGAATATTGTGAATCAGTCAGGTTTTGCTGGAGTATGATGCAGTAACAAACAGCCCCTGAATCTCCTTGGTTTGCAACAACATAGGTTTGTTTCTAGCTTCATTTCCATGTCCTGCAAGTGTTGGCTGCAGCTCCTACCTGGTACATGCTAGTCTTCTAGCAGAGGGAAAAGAACCATGGCAAAATCATGTGATGGTTTGTAAAGCTTTTGCTGAGAAGTGGTGGCACATGTCGTTTATCCACACATGTTATTGGTCAATGCCTGACTTCAGCAGGGTGGAAAAATACTAACCTCCCATGGGGATTGGTGGCAAATACAGTTGACCTTCCATATCCAAGGGTTTTGCATCTGTGGATTCAACCAACCATAGATCAAAAATATTTGGAAAAAACTCCAGGAACTTCCACAAGCAAAACTTGAATTTGCTCTGTGCCTGCCTACTATTTGCTTAGCATTTACATTGTATTAAGTACTATAAGTAATCTAAAGATGATTTAAAGTATATGGGAGGATGTGTGTAGGTTATATGCAAATTCTACACCATTTTATATAAGGGACTTGAGCATCTTAGAACCAATCCCCTGTGGATACTGAGGGATGACTGTAATTGGGGACAGTAATGCTATCTACCACACTGTGGCTTCTTTGAAGAGTTCTGTAGCACTTACGGTACACCCAGGAAAATATAAACTATGTTTGTTTTTTCAAACAAGGGAATATAATACACAAGGTGGATTGTTTACACAGATTTTTGAAGGCTGCAGGAGCAAAAGAGGATGCTGAGTTTACCCAGATATCAGTAATTACAGGAAGCAGCTGCCACCCATTGGCCTGGGAGGATAAAAGGGAAGAGGCAGGGTTAGCAGGACCTATGGGCTTGAAGGAGGACCTGCAGCTGGGACTCTGACCATAAGAAGGACCCTGCTGGCTTGGGCTATTACCTGGCAGGGGGTTTGGTGTGGCTGGTGCTGGGAGCGTTGAAAGGAGCTGGGGCTGCTGAAGCGAAGCTACAGGAAGGAATCCCCTTCTTCCACCTGTTAATCTCCCTTTAGTGCCTCCCATTGGCCGAACGGAACAGAAAGTCAGCTGGCAAGGGGGCCTGGGAAATATGGTTTTCAGACCCTCGCCCCAACATCACAGAGGAGGTTACGGAAGGGTGGGCTGAGACCTGAGAGACAAGAGGTAAATAACCAGCATTATTACCTGTTTTCCTCTGGATGCTTTTACTATTTTTCTATTTGTCTTTGATTTTCTACATTTTCACTATGTTGGGTCAAGACATGGATTTCTGTTTATTCTGGTTGGGATCCATTTGAGTTCTCAAATCTGTAGATTAATATCTTCCATCCGTTCTGGAATATTCTCAACCCATCTTTTTTAAAAAATTTATTTATTTTAATTTTGGCTGCGTTGGGTCTTCATTGCTGCGCATGGGCTTTCTATAGTTGTGGTGAGTGGAGGCTATTCTTTGTTGCGGTGCGGGAGCTTCTCATTGAGGTGGCTTCTCTTGTTGCGGAGCACGGGCTCTAGGTGCATGGGCTTCAGTAGTTGTGGCTTGCAGGCTCTAGAGCACAGGCTCAGTAGTTGTGGCATATGGGCTGAGTTGCTCCGCAGCATATGGCATCCTCCCAGACCAGGGATCAAACCCGTGTCCCCTGCACTTAACCACTGAGCCACCAGGGAAGTCCCCTCCACCCATCTTTTGAATGTTGCCTCTGTTCTGGTCTCTCTTTCTTCTTTCCTTCTGGAACTGCAATTAGAAATATGTCAGATCTTGTAACTTCCGTAGCTTCTGTATTTTCCATCTTTTTGCCTTCCCATATTTCTCTCTGGTTCGTTTCTTCTGAGCAGGTTTCCTGTTCTCTAATTCATTCTTCAGCCATGTCAAATCTGCTGTTAAACCCATCCGTTCAGTTTATAATTTGAGTTTCGAGTTTTGAGTTTCTATTTATTCTGTTTTTGCATATGATACATAATTTTATGGAGTTCCCAGTTCCTTGCTGAAATTTTCAATTTTAGTATTTAATTTCTTAAACATAGTATAATTTGTTTTATAGTCTGGAGTTCCTCCAGCTCTATTTCTGTTGATTATTATTTCCAAAGGTTTTTGCTCAAGGAATCTTGCTTCCTCCTGTGTCTGGTTACTTTTGTATGTTGAATATTGTGTTTGTGAAATTATTTGTAGAGATAATTTGAAATGGGGTGATTTTGTCATTCAAGGAGAATTTGCTGTTGCTTTTGCCAGGTGCCTGGAGGGATTAGCAAACTGAGATCATGTTAGTTCATACTTAGGGCATGATGTTTCCTGGGGCACCTGGATGAATCAGAGCTTGACTGTCATTCAGGGCAGGGCTGGTTTGCTTTCAGTTAACCCTTACTTCTGGGGTGCAGTCCTTTGGAGCTGAATACAGTGTCAGGCTGGTTTGTCAGTCCCCCCCACCCCCTGGCCTTGGCAGGCCCTTGACTCTGATTTTTGTCTCTAGGCATGCAAGGCCACTAGAGGTGAGCTTGACCTCTCAGCCACTTCTTTCCAATTGGCAAAAGTTTCTGGGGGCAACCACAACATCAGGTATCAGGGTCACCTCTTTGGAATCCTGTCCTCTCTGGGACCTCAGCGTAGCAGTTCCTCAATATCTTGTTAGCTCTTTGATGCTTTTAAGAGTGAGTAAGTGAGTGTGTGGTGTGTGTGTGTGTGTGTGTGTGAATTCCCTGGCTGTCCAGTGGTTAGGATTACAGGCTTTCACTGCATGGAGCCCAGGTTCGATCCCTGGTCAGGGAACTAAGATCCTGCAAGCCGTGCTGCGGGGCCCTCCCAAAAAAAAAAAGTGTGTGTGTGTGTGTGTAAGAATTGTATGAGCATTTGCCCAGCTCCTTTAGCTGTCTTCAGCAGGAGGTTTTGTCCAAAATATCTAGACTGCCTTTACTGGAAGAAAGGTCCTGGTTTGCCTTTTTTTTTTGGCCGCGCTGCAGGGCTTGCAGGATCTTAGTTCCCCGACCAGGGATCGAAACCGGTCCCAGCAGTGAAAGCGCCGAGTCCTAACCACTGGACCACCTGGTTTGCCTTTTAAACTATTAAACTATCAGTGTGGAGGGTGGATCAGAAAGTACAAGAGTGGTTTTGGGGAGACAAGTCATGTTAATCCATGTGGAAGATGCTGTAAGCTTGGATGAGGGCATTGGAGGCAGAACTGGAAAGAGGACAGATTTTGAGAGCTACTCTGGATGTTGAGATGATGGGCTTGGTTTTTTGTTGTGTTTGGCATGAGTAACTGAATGTAATAGTCCCAGTCTCAGAAACAGGTGTCTGAGAGGAAGAACAATTTGGGAAGAGAAGATCAACAGTTTGGCTTTGGGTATGTATATTTGATGAGGCTTTGGGATGTCCAAGAGAGAATGTTCCATGGGCAGTTGCATATTTGGGTCTGGAGTTCAGGCAGTGATATATAACATTGTGAGTCTTCAGTAGGAAGGGGGCACTTTGACCCTGTGGTTTTCTTGAATGGAAATATTTTAATTAGAATTTTTGCCAACACTGATGATTTTTTCTTGGGTCAGTAAAGCATTTTTTGAATAAATTGCATTAAAGCAAATTATTTTGATGAAAAAATTTAAATACAGAACAGTCAAACGACTTCTTATTTTTTGCATTTAAAGTTTATTTTGCAAAAAATTATTTTCATGGTTATCACTGCTTTTCAATTTTTTATTCAATCTAATTTTAAAATAAAATCAATTTCTTCATCAATCAGTTAGCATTTCCTTTTGCGACTGTTATGTCTATCAAGTCCAATCTCCTGGATCAGGTTTTGCAGATCTAAGCTATGTCAAGAAGATTTGAATTTTTCCAACATTTTAGAGCCAATCATACATTTTGCCAATGCAGTTTCAGCTGTTGTCAGTTTTATTTGGTGGTGTTCGGTGGAAGGGTGATAGTTTGTCTCTGTTTCTTAGGGAATCCAGGAGAAATTTTTGAGGAGTTTTGTGATCAAGACAGAAATGGAGAGTGAGAGAATAGAATAGTTGAGGAATACCAGGACATGGGGAGAGAGGGAAGGAAGAGAGGAGAAAGGGCAGAGCGGGGCAGAAAGAGAGGGGGAGGGAGAAACGGAGGATTTGGGGAGACGGCAGAGCATGCAGGGTACAGCAGGACAGAATACCCTTGGGGTTTAAACAGACAGGGTAAAAAATTGCCCTGCTGTCGCCCTCTGTATATCACTGAAGCCCTGAGGTTCAGATTCTCTGGAGAGAGAACGGGGCTCAAGATCAAGGCTGGTGGGACTACCAGATGTGAAGGCAAGTCAAGGAGGATGAGGAGGAAACCTGGCTCGGACTCCCGCCTGCCCTCCGGCTCTGGCTGGGCCCAGGTGTGCACACACTGCCCTGCCCGTCATGCAGTCCGTCGGGAAGGTAGAGTGACAGGGAGCCCCGCTCAGCTGACCTAATGGGAAGACGCGTGGTGCGAGTGCTTTGCTGTGCTGAAGGGAGAGGCCCCTGCAAGGACGGAGTCCTGCTGTTCTTCCGCAACTCCAGGCGCCCCGGATCTCCTCACTGTTCATGAGCCCAGCCTGAGGGTCACCCTGCAGAGACTGGACTGGAGCAAGGAAGCAGGGGTGCAGGTGTCTGGGATTCTACCGGCTCTTTGATCCAGAATGGTGGGTCGGGTCTGGGTTCATAGGGCTGAGCCACCCTCACCAGGCCCCCCAGCCAGGTGCTGCTGCCCTGCCCTGAGCCACCTGGGACCTGTCTGTAAGGCAGCCAGGTTTAGCAAATGAAAACACAGAACTCCTAGGCAAATTGGAAATTCAGGTAAACAATGAGTTATTTTTTATACCACTTTTTAATACTAAAAAAAATAATCTGTCTGAAATTGAAATTTAACTGGTGGTTTCAGTGTTTTGTCTGGCAACCTTACACTCCTCCTGCAGTTCTCCCCTCCTTTCCATCCCCACCCCTGACTCAGGCCCACCTGAACTACTGCAGCCCCCTCGAATCCTCTGCAGCTGCTTCTACTCTGGCCCTCCCTGGGCCATTTTCCACACCAGTCACCAGTTTACTCACCCAACACACATCTCTGGTCTTGCCACCTAAAACCCTGCCCAGAGGCTGCAAACTCAAGACCCATAAACATGTTTGGTGGTGGTGGTGGTGTTTTCCATCATAACATTTCACTATAAAGACTGGATTTCTGGCTTCTCTTTTTTTTTTAAATGTGAAGCTATGGCAGCCCTGAGCCCAGATTTCCACCTTTGCCTCTATCACAGGGAGCCAAGAATGCCTCTCCCTTTCAGAAAGGCCCTAGTCTGCACTTCCCCTGCGTCTCGTGGGCCACATTCATTTCCTTAACCTGCCCTTGTTCCATCTGAGCTTTTGACCCCTGATCTGCTAAAGTCAGATTACCAAGCTTGACATTCAAGACCTTTCCAACTCAGAAGACATCTCTCTCCCACCTTCTTTCTTCCTCCATTCCTTTTCTTACCTTCTTCTCCTGGCCCATGGAACACTGGATGGCTCCTTAGCCTGTCCCTTCCTGGCCACACTGTGCCTGCACCTACTGACCCGTCTGCCTAACAGGTGATCCCCCTTCCTGTGGTCGCATCCTGGCCCGGGCAACAAGGACAGCCTCCCTGAGACGCCCTCTGTTACCTCCCCACTGAAAGGTGCTCTCTGCGTCTCTTCTCTGGCCATCCACAAAACCATTTATGTTCATTGCCAGCTTCTTTCTCAACACACATACACACGAATAGATCCCCATGGCTGAGCATCCACTCTGTAGATGCTGGGGAAACAAAAGGAAAATGACCTTTGCAAGCTCCCAGGTAGGTGTGGCAGAGCTCAATGGGCAGGGCTGAGAACAGATTCTCCTACAAAGAAAACATTCAGCTGCCTCTAACTTGGAAGAGGAATTTCCCAGACTGAGGAAACAACCAGGAAACTCAGGAAACCGAGCCTGAAGGGGTGTGGCCCACCTGGAGCCAGTGGGAGCGACTTCATGGGGAAGGGGGAAGGTGCTGGAAGCAGTGGAGCCGGATGTGAGCAGTCCCAAAAGCCAAGCTCAAGACTTGACTCTAGCATAAGTAATTGAAGACCAGTGGAGCTTTTAAAGCAAAGAAATTAGGTAATGAGTTACTAGAGTTACTAGAATGTAAAACCCATGAGGTGCAGGGATTCTGGTCTGATTTATTTTCAGAAGGCTGGTAACTACTGAATAAATATTTATGTAATATGTGAATGAGTGAATGAATGTGTTGCACGAAGGTCATTCTGGCAGCAGTGAGAGGACTGACAGGAATGGGAAGAGCCTGGGAAGGGAAGTCAGGAGGTGTGGGGAGTACCAGGTCCCAGGTGAGGGTCTGCATGGACAGGGGGAATGTGCAGAGAGCTGGTAGGGCCACCTCTAAGGTGACTTAACTGCCTTTACTCTGAGGGTTGGGCCTTCATCTTTGCAGCAACTCTGCATGGTGTCTGGCCCAGAGTAGCTGCTCAAGAACTATTTGTTGAACTTTCAACAAAAGAATGTTCTAGGTCTACTCAAAGACAGAGCCACGTGCTCTTGTCTCCAGCAGTATGGTGGCTGGTCTGGAATTTCCTCCTCCAGAAACGGGTCATTCTTACAACATTTCTTCCCAGTTTACTTAGAGCTTTTGCGGACATTGCTTCATTTGATCCTTATCACAGCCCTGAGAAGTGGGAACCATTAGCTCCATTTCACAGTTGCAGAGATAGAGGCCAGGAGAGGTTGTATGATTTCACCAGGGTAAAACGTGGGAGAGATGGAATTCAGACCCAGGTCTGCCAGTGTCCACATCCAGGCTTCTTTCATCATTTAGCTGGAAAGATGTGAGTAGCAAATGTGAAAAGGCACACCGCGGCCTGTGGATTCTGTGCCGAGCAGGTATTAATGGTCACAGCTTATGTTCACTGAACACTTCCTGAGTGCCCGGTACTGCTCCAAGCAGGTTGTAACAGGGAAGAACAAAATCTGACTCCACGTTGGATCTGTTTCTTTTACTTTGACCTTTGCTTTCTGTTACTTTTCTTCTGCCTATAGCTATAGGCATACATAATGGCCTGCCTCAGGGAACCCTGCCCCTCTGCCTGAATGTTAAACCAAAGTGCCTTTGTTCAGCTCACAGGGAAACACCCTGACCCTGCCCACCTGTGAATGGCTGCAGAAAAGAAGAACTTAACACATCCCCTCCCCCAGGCTGGCCAAAACCAGGAGATATTTTGCAAGACTTATGGCCTTTTTACTTTACTTCCTCACCTCCTCCCCACTCTGCTCTATAAAAGAAATTAGCATCCAGACCCCATAAGATGGTACTCTAGGACGCTAGTCTGCCATCTTCTTGGACACACAGTTTTCTGAATAAAGCCGCTATTCCTTGTCTCAACACCTCATCTCCCAACTTATTGGCCTGTCATGCGGCCAGCAGAGTGAGCTTGGACTCAGTAACAAGGTGACATGAGTCACCTCATTTATTCCTCAAACACCCTCTGAGTTTGGTTTGTCACTCTCTCCATATTACAGACGTGGTAAAGTATAAGGGATGGGGAAGGGCTGACACTGCCAGGGAAGGCCTTGGGAGGAGCCTGTGGGTGGGGGAGGAGGAAGGCATTCCTGGAGGGAGGCCTGGTTTGAGTAAAGGTGTGGAGAATTGGGCAAAAAAGTGTGGGGCTTCCATCAGAAGAGGGGCAGAGGCTAGGGGGGCATGTTAACCAAGGCCCTGGCCTGTCGGCTCTCTGGAGGAACCAGACCTGGCTGATTGAAGTCTGGCCACAGTAGGTCCTAGGGCGGGGACTGGGGTGATGGGCGTGCACTGGGCAGTGGTGAGGAGGAGGCAGGAGAGGGAGAGATGGCTGCTGGTCAGCATACTGCAGGCCTGGTCCAGGTAAGAGATGGTGAAGACCTGAAACAGCAGACATCAAGAGGGAGGGAAGAGGCTTTCCCAAGGAAGGATGGATGGGATAGGTCAGCAACCACCTCTGAGTGTCACATTCGGTTTTAGGTGACACATTTTTATCAATAGATGCCTGTAGACCAGAGATTACATACTGGTGTCCATAGGTTTGTTTTTTTTTTTTGCGGTATGTGGGCCTCTCACTGTTGTGGCCTCTCCCGTTGCGGAGCACAGGCTCCAGAGCGCAGGTTCAGCAGCCATGGCTCACGGGCCCAGCCGCTCCGCGGCATGTGGGATCTTCCCGGACTGGGGCACAAACCCATGTCCCCTGCATCGGCAGACGGACTCTCAACCACTGCGCCACCAGGAAAGCCCCATGCCTGCACAGTATTGACTCATATAGTGTTTTGTTTTAATTAATTACCAACTTAAAAAATCAGGACATTTCAAATACAAATCCAGATTTCCTGTTTCTACTGGAAAGTGAGAGAAATGGCAATAATGGGGCCCCACTTCTGCATGGTAACAACCGGCTTGTTTCCAGTAACTGAGGTACCAATTGTTTCCAGTAACCGAGGTACATACTCTCTTTGCTGCAGTCGCTGCCACTCTCTGTTGTGCTCCATCCACCTCACACACTGATGTCACTGGATTGGCCCCTGTAGGCACTGAGTTTGCAACACCTGATATGGATAAACTGTAGCATGTCTGGAGGAGGGGACAGATCAGTTAGTGACTTGAAACATGTTATACAAGACCAGCCAGAACAATGGGGGATATTTACCCTCTGGAGGTGTGATTGTAGCCTTCATGTTTAAAGGGCTAAGGTACAGGCGGAGGAGGCAGGTCTGTTCTGTGAAACCCCAGAAAAAACTTAGGACCAGTGAAAATGTGTGTGTGGGAAGCAATTTTCAGCTCAACCTAAGGCCGTTTTTCAGCATCATAACTGTTTCAAGATGTAACAGGTAATGTCAGGAAGTGGCCAACTCCCTGAGTGGAGGTGGAGCAATGTACAGGCTGAGCCTGGACAACCGTTTCGCCTCAGCCATTCAGAGGGTATCCAAGTGTTGCGTGTGTAGCTGAACTGCATGCCCTTGACGGTTTCTTCAGCCCTTCAGGGCTGGATTCTGTGCCCATAGACTGGATGCCCGGGTGAGGGAGAGGGAATAGCTAAACTGGCTCCTATGTAGCTGTCCTGGAAGCCTGAATGTGGCTGCTGCTGCTGCTGGGAGAAGCGGGGAATTTAGGCTGCAGCTGAGTGGCAGGAGGGGCAGGATAGTACATTTTCTGTGGTGCAGCATGAAAAGCTTTGGGTCAGACCATTTGGGTCTGTAAGAGGAGAGGCATGTTGGATGACCTCCAGGGACCCTGCCTGCTTAGGCCACCCGATGCCCTGATAGGAGTCTGGATGGCTAGGCCCTCTGTCCAAGAGGGACAGGGTAGGAGTCGGAGTAGTGGGTGTTGGGGGTTCCTGAAGGCAGCTGCTGTAAGCGTACTTCCTAAATGGGAAAGGGAGTTGTGATTTAAAATGATAAGTATATATTTGGTCTTCTTGTTTCTGGCACAGAGCTCCTAAAACCCTTGGAATTTCCTAAGTGACAAGAGAGATTTAAAGTGTCCTTTGTTATGTTAATGAGGTGACTTTTGGTCGCACCTAAAGATGAGGACTGTTTGCCTGGAGAATCAACCATGTGATTAGAGGATCGGAACTTTCAATCCCACCCCCTGACCTCTGGAGAGGGGAGAGGGGCTGGAGGTTTGGTCAGTTGCACTGGTCAGTGATTTAGTCCATCATTCCTTGGTAGTGAAGCCTCCATAAAAATCCAAAAGGATGGGATTTGGAGAGCTCTTGGGTTGGTCAACACCTGGAGATTGGGAAGAGTGGCGTGCTCGGAAAGGGTGTGGAAGCTCCGAGCTCCTTCCCCATACTTTGCGCTGTGCATCTCTTCCATCTGGCTGTACTGAGTTATATCCTTTTCTTTCTTTCTTTCTTTTTAATTTTTATTTTATTTTTTAATTTTTTATTTATTTTTGGCTGTGTTGGGTCTTCGTTGCACACAGGCTTTCTCTCGTTGCGGTGAGCGGGTGGGGGGGCTACTCTTCGTTGCGGTGTGCGGGCTCTAGGCGCACAGGCTTCAGTAGTTGTGGCTCGTGGGCTCTAGAGTGCAGGCTCAGCAGTTGTGGCACACAGGCTGAGTGGCTCCGAGGCATGTGGGATCTTCCCGGACCAGGGCTCGAACCCGTGTACCCTGCATTGGCAGGCAGATTCTTAACCACTGCACCACCAGGGAAGTCCGTTATATCCTTTTCTAATAAAGTGGTGATCTAGTAAATGTTTTTCTGAGTTCTGTGAGCCACTCTAGCAAATTAATTGAATCCAAGGAGAGGTTCTTGGGAATCTCTTGATATAGCCAGTTGGTCAGAAGTGAAACCAAATGCCCCCCAAATCAAGTTCCCCTGCTGAGTTTTGTTTTTGTTTTTTTTTGTTTTTTTGGGGGGGTACGCGGGCCTCTTACTGTTGTAGCCTCTCCCGTTGCAGAGCACAGGCTCCGGACGCGCAGGCTCAGCGGCCATGGCTCACGGGCCCAGCCGCTTCGCAGCATGTGGGATCTTCCTGGACCGGGGCATGAACCCATGTCCCCTGCATCGGCAGGTGGACTCTCAACCACTGCGCCACCAGGGAAGCCCCCCTGCTGAGTTTATGATTAAATTCTCTATCCAAAACTTTATTCCCATTCTTGTCTCACCCTTGTTTCCCTCGCGATTGAGGAGGATCAAAGAAATGGGGGGATCAAAACCAAGCAGGACCCTGCAGGGCCCTTCTGGATACAAAAGCCCCTCTTTGTCTCCTGTTTCTTATTTATGGAAAAAGGCTTTAGTCTCCTAGACCTTCCCTGAGTTCCAAAGAGGGGACTCAAACAGTTACTAATTAGGGAAGTGAGGGAATGCAGAAACAAAGGAAAAGCTGTCGAACAAGGAAAGTAAAGATAGCTAAAACAGTTCAGCCATAAAGCAGAGTCCTAGCTCCTCAAGGGATACACGTAACAATCTGACACATATCTTTGAGCTCTTCTGCAGAAACTAACACCCACCCCCACCACCCAGGTGGAGGATGGTGACCACATGCTGACCACAAGCACTACAACCCAGACTGGTTAGAACCAGAAGGTTGATGATTAAGATTACAGAAACATCACCCTATTACCTTACCATGAACCAGTCAGAAGAAAGTCCATGAGCTGCCACCCTCACCCCAAATACTGCCTTTAAAAACCCTTCCCTGGGGCATTCCCTAGCTGTCCAGTGGTTGGGACTCTGTGCTGTCACTGCCATGGGCCTGGGTGCAATCCCTGGTCAGGGAACTAAGATCCCACAAGCTGTGGTGGAAAAAAAAAAAAAAGAAAAAAAAAGAGATTTATTTGAGCCAAACTGAGGACTATAAACCAGAAGCCAGCCTCCCAGATTACTCTGAGAAACTGCTCCAGAGAAGCATGGTTTTCAGCACAGCTTTACTTCTTGGCAGAACAAAGAACATTAAACAAGTCAGGGATACATTTCTTGAAGGTTTCAAAAAAACCAGACCAGCACGTACACAGCAAGTCAGTATGGCCTTAGCACCTGGGAGGGGAGTCTTATCATGAAGGAGTACCAGCATTGGCGTCCCAGGAAGGGAGGCATTTAATCTTTATTTTTAACATGAACATTCTTTACTTCTGGTCAGTGTGCCCTTTTCTTTAATGATTAAAGCAGATGTACAATGTATGTTTGATAGGCCACAAACAGGTTATTCTAGTTAACATAAAATTCAAGTTAACTCATGTACAAGCCAGAATGACTTCCCCATACCTCAATATGTGAACATTTCTCTTATCAATTGGTTGGCGATGTGGGAGAAAAACCCACACGTTGGAACTGGGGTGCAGAATTGGAGGAGCATATACTTCCCTAAGTTCATCTTTTTGTTGCAGGAAGGGGGACCCCTTCCAGGGCCCTAGAGTGGGCTCTTGTCTAACACTTGGAAATGAATTGTCTGAGGAGACACATGTGCTGACAAAGCAAGAGACTTTATTGGAAAGGGGACCAGAGTAGAGAGCAACAGGGTAAGGGAACCCAGGAGAACTGCTCTGCCACGTTGCTCGCAGTCTCAGGTTTTATGGTCATGGGGTTAGTTTCCGAGTTCTCTCTGGCCAGTCATTCTGACTCAGGGTCCTTTCTGGTGGGGCATGCATCACTCAGCCAAGATGGATTCTAGCGAGAAGGATTCTGGGAGGTTGGTAGGACACATGGACTGGCATCTCCTCTCTCCTTTTGACCTTTCCCAAATTCTTCCAGTTGGTGGTAGCTCGTTAGTTCTGTGTTCCTTACCAGGACCTCCTGTTGTAAGATAACTCATGCAGGTGGTTACTGTCGGCCTGGCCAGGGCGGGCAGTTTCGGTTAGTGGTTCCCCCGACTCCCTGCTAAGAGACTTCATACTCAAGATACTTCTTGGGAATTGGGGCGGAGGTCTCTTTCTTCTGTGACTACTTCCTGCCGAGAGTGGAGATAGTCCTGCCTAGTAGAGTAGAAGTCTCTCTCCACCTGATCTAAATCGAGGTATTCTGTGTCCAAAACTGGCATTCACCCTTGTAATAACAGCAGTTTAGCCTGAGACTGTTGGACCCTGTTGGACATGAACCTTGTAAGCAGTTGAAATAGACAGGGGCCTAACAGGAGGCCTAACAGGATGGTCATTGCTGGGCCCAGAAAAGGGAGGCAAAATTTGGGGTGAGGGCTTCAGGGTATGTGAGTTTCTTCTGATTGGTTGGTGGTGAGGTAACAGAGTGGTGCTCCAGGAAGCTTGAATTCAGCCTTAAGTTACCATCCTCCACCTGGTGGGGGCCACAGCTCTGTGGAAGAGCTCAAAGATATTCTTATGCATACTCCTTGAAGAGGAACCAGGACCCTGCCACAAGGGTGCACCACCATTTGATTGCTCCTCCCCTGTTTCTGCATCCCCTCCCTTCCATGGTTAGCAACTGTTTGAATCTGCCCTTTGGAACTCAGGGAAGGTCAAAGAGGCTGAATGAAGCCTATATCCTACAAACAGGAAACAGGGGACACCGAAAGGATTTGTACTCCGGAGCCCCACAGAGTCCCACTCAGTTTCAATTCAGGGAACTAGATGACAACGGCTCTGGCCACTTTCTGCTAAAATGGGGCATAGTGCTGCCTCAATTTGGAGAATAGACACTGAATTGGAAATATTTCTCAGTTCTAAGTCCTGTATCTGAGTCTTGTATGATCAAAATCTCAATCCCTTGGCCTGCCATTTTGGTGTAACAGACCCTATTAAAAGTAGTTGGAGGAGTGACAACTAGAATTTTAATAGACAAAATAAATCTCATTCCCTGAGGAATTCAGAAGAATAAGTCTGAAACCCAGTCTGGAACCGCACACCTTGAGGAGACTTGTAGCCAGGTAGCCAGTTGTTTGCTTTTATCTAAGTAGGTTTAACTTCCAATGTGGTATTACTATATACATAACAGGAGCTATTGGCCACTACACGTCTCCTTTTCCTACTACCTGATCTAAAGCAATTTCATTTTCTGAAAATTTAACAGTTACAAGAGGATATCTTGAAACCATAAGGTTGCAGCTACCAGCTGCCAGCAGACATTGTTTTGAGAATGGCTGGTGGCATCCCAAGTCTGACACAGCTCAGAAAACTCAAGTTCTTAGCAATACGAGGACTTGTCTGAAATCACGTCCATAATGCCACCTAGTATTACCTTGGATGTCTGAACCACAGCTACTGCATTTTGACTTTCAATTGCATTTCTCTCCTTAATGGCCAAAGCAGATGTCACCATTAATGATTTTAGTGATTTTCTAGATATGAGAAGATGCAAGAATTTGGACTCATAAAGTCTTTTCCTGAAAGTATCTAACTATCTGAAGGCCTGTTCTGCCAGTTTTTCCAGAGCACAGAGTGCCTCATTCCTGATCTCCACCCTGAACTCCTTTCAGAGTGTGTTGAAGGTCAGTGGCTGCAGTGGCCATTGACCTAATCCTTGCAGAGGCAGATGGCAAGTGCCAATTTTCAGTTGGCAGGGCCCCTTCAGGGTCATAAATTTGACCATGGTTTAGGGGGCATTTCATGACCATTTCATCTCATGGTGCTAGGAATGTTCATTCCTAGGTCTGGCAAAGATTTTGCTGATAGGCCACTCAATGTGCTACTACTGGACTAGGCCTTATTAACAGTAGCCAAAAGTCTCTGGACCACCTGTCTTACTAGTCTCTTATGGTCCAGGAAAATATTCCCTCTTGTTGCTTCTTTCCATATCTAGAGTTACACTGTTACAATCATTGATCTCATATGGAACTATATATCATCATTTTATCAGAGGCTCAGTCACACATTTGGTAATTCAAGAAACAGCAATTTTGTAAAACAGGCAATATAAATATAGTACTGTTAGCAGTATTAGTAAGGTCATAAGCAAGAGTATAAGTCAATAACTTCCATTGGGTGCAGCCCAGTATATCCCAGGTCATCTGACTTAGTCTGTTCTGTACCAATCCTTATCTTTAAGGGAAGTTTTATATTGGTATTGTCCATGAGGCACCCAGCCCAATTTCCTAGTGTTACCAGGCTGGTTATCCCTAGTATGGTTTAATTGTCCCCAACCCAACCCCAACTCCCTTATTTGGCTCCCCAAATAAGGGAGCCTTTAAATTTAAATGACCATAGCCTGGTATTAACTTCCTGGTTGCAGATCATGGACCATTTGATCTTCAGCCAAAGACAGATTACTGAGTTAAGTTTCAAAAACAAACTTAGAGTGGCCTATTAATAATTCAATTTAACTTTGCAACAATATAACATAATAGCAAGGAATTATCTGAGAAGTGAGTCTTAGTGAATATAGACCTCAATAAACAGAATTAGAATTTGATATCCATTGAAATCTCTCTCTCTCTCTAAAATTACCCTCATTTTTGTCAAATATAGCCAAATTAAGATTAATTTGTTTCTAAAGTAAATCTGGTCCATCAACCACATAGGCTCTTCCACACTGACTGTGGTGTAATTTCTCAGGAGTCTCAGACTGAATTCCCCAAAAGGCCTCTCTGGGCCAGGAAATCCATGCCCAGAGTGCGTCATCAAATTTTGCCTTGGTGAATTTCTCGCTTTTAGAGGTCCCCAAAATATCAAGATTCTTACACCTGTTAGGAGGTGGCCTTCCTAATTTATCTGATAAAGCTGCTGGGAACCTAAAAGTTTCCAGTTTCTGGAGGGTACAGATAGAGAGCAAAGATAAATATTTCAATTCTGCTTACAAAGGTATAATTTACCAAATTACTGTAAGTCATAATTAGTTTGGAGGGAAGGGTTTTTCTTACAGCTGGAAAACACAGATTTAAACCAGTAATTTTTCAGATAGAAACCATAAAAATTATATCAGTATTCACCAGTTCACTCAGTCGTATGTAACTAATCCTTTCGTTAATAGTTTTATGAAGCCATCAGGTTTTTCCTTAGGATTCTTTAAAACTTACCCAGGGCTTCCCTGGTGGCACAGTGGTTGGGAATCTGCCTGCCAATGCAGGGTACACGGGTTCGAGCCCTGGTCCGGGAGGATCCCACATGCCGTGGAGCAACTAAGCCTGTGCGCCACAACTACTGAGCCTGCGCTCTAGAGCCCGCGAGCCACAACCACTGAAGCCCACGTGCCTAGAGCCTGTGCTCCACAACAAGAGATGCCACCGCAATGAGAAGCCCGCGCATGGCGAGGAAGAGTAGCCCCCGCTCGCAGCAACTAGGGAAAGCCCATGCGCAGCAGCAGAGACCCAATGCAGCCAAAAATAAATAAATAAAAAAAATATTAAAAAAACAAATCTTACCCAGTTCCCCAGTACAATCTGAGATTTATCAAAGTACAACAATAACTGTCTATAAATGACAGAAAGACTTAAAAAGTCATGGTTATTAAACATCTGATCACAATGTAATTGACAAAAGAAACTTACTGCTGTGACATGCAACATTTTAAAATAGCTAGAATTTTGACTGATAACATTTTACTAGTACATACTATATTTTTAAGAATTCCATGTAATTTCTAGAATACGTATATTAATAACATTTATCCATACAGTATTTTTTTTTTTTTTTTTGCCGTGCGCGGGCCTCTCACTGTTGTGGCCTCTCCCGTTGCGTTGCACGGGCTCCGGGCGCGCAGGCTCAGCGGCCATGGCTCACGGGACCAGCCGCTCCGCGGCATGTCGGATCTTCCCGGACCGGGGCCCGCCGCATCAGCAGGCGGACTCTCAACCACTGCGCCACCGGGGAACACGGGTTCGTGCCCCGGTGTTCTGCGCCACCAGGGAACACGGGTTCGTGCCCCGGTGTTCTGGATGGAGACGAGAATGGGGGACATTCTCGTCTCCATCCAGAAACAACCAGTTCTATGGCAGACTCACTTTCTTTTCCCTTATTAAAATGCAATTCCATCCCTCATACCTTCTTCACTGAAAACACACGTCCTACTTCCCTACTGTATACTGAAATGTTTCCTTTATTATTTTTATTAGCTTTAATTACCTGTTTAGAGTCTTCAACTCTTAAAAACCGTCATTTCTAGTGAAAACTAAGTAGTAAGCAATTATGTACTGTTTTTTACATTAGCATTCCGTAGATTGGTGAACATAAATACCAGTGATAATTTCTAGAAACATTTGCTTTCTTACAGAAAACATTTCAGGGTGGCACCAAACATATTAATTAGTAGTCCTAAATGCCTTTAGTTTTTCTGTTTAGTAATTGATGTCTCAGTATCTTATTTTACTTCGGAATGACCCAGTTATTCAACAAACTTTCATCATTTAACTTAATTTAATGTTACTCTAAAATTTTATGTTACCAAATATCTGGAGAGATCATTGTCAAGTAGGCATTCCAAAAACATAATTATTCCCATAGAGTTTACCTAAAAGTTCTTATCTCATTTACATTTACTTTCCTCAAAAGTTTTTTCTTGAGTTAACTTTTCTTGTTGACAGATTTGTAACAGATATAATAAGGTTTTATTTGACTTCTATTAAACCTAGTTACAATAAAGGTATTATACTTAATGCTGATGACCCTAAAGATGTGTCTATATTAATTAAATTAACAAACTTTATAAGTTTAATACCAGATATTAATTTAATACAGAATATTTCCCAGTTCATGTGAACCTGAAATTAATTCTGGCCAGTTAACTTCTATATTTTTGAGAATTTGTATAAGCACTTAACTTCCTTTAAGCCAATTAAGTAGAGCTCATTGAATTAATTTTGATAATACCGTCCAAAGGACATATATACAATGCACACAGACATATAGACAAATACCAGAGATCTCATAGCTTCATTTTCTAAACTTAGTCATGAATCAGGTATTAAAATATAAAACTCACTAGCTTATAAATAATAGTTGAAATAGGCAATATTTAAAAAGGCTTCTTACCATTTTTTTTTTTTTCCTCAGTCTCAGAAATTAAAGATGGTCTAGATAAGATAAGTGATCCTGAGAGCCCTGGTCTCAAGGCAGGGAGCGAGAAAAGCAAGTTCTCCTAGAAGGACTTATTCCCTCAGGGTCGGAATTCTGAAAAGACGTTTTATCAAGCTTGCCTTTTGTAACTGTATATGCAAGAAGAACCAGTTTTGGAATTTTGAAGAGTTTTACCTACACCAGTTTTCTCTGGAGTCTAAACAATATGGTGGCCACACAATGTTATAATAAAATATCATCTCTTTCTTAGTCGCTGGCTCATAGCTAAAATGTTTCCAGTTAGTCAGAATTTGCCCAAGAGGGATTCACAGTGGAACAGAACCAGAATTTCCCATTTCACAAGACAGGATGTGACTCATAACAAAGAAGAGGTCCCACCAGCATCGCCATTTGTTGCAGGAAGGGGCCTAGAGTGGCTCTTGTCTAACACTTGGAAATGAATTGTCTGAGGAGACACACGTGCTCACAAAGCAAGAGACTTTATTGGAAAGGGGACCAGAGTAGAGAGCAGCAGGGTATAAGGGAACCCAGGAGAACTGCTCTGCCACATTGCTCACAGTCTGGGTTTTATGGTAATGGGGTTAGTTTACAGGTTCTCTCTGGCCAATCATTCTGACTCAGGGTCCTTCCTGGTGGTGTGCGCATAGCTCAGCCAAGATGGATTCCAGCGAGAAGGATTCTGGGGGTTTGGTAGGACATATGGACTGGTGTCTCCTCTCTCCTTTTGACCTTTCCTGAATTCTTCCAGTTGGTGGTAACTTGTTAGTTTTGGGTTCCTTACCAGGACCTCCTGTTGTAAGATAACTCATGAAGTTGGTTACCATCGGGCCTGGCCAGGGCAGGTAGTTTGGGTCAGTGGCTCCCCTAACATTTTTATATAGTTTTAACTTCTGAATCATGAAAATGTTTTAGATATTCAAAAAGTAAAGTTAAACTGAAAAAGATTTAAAAAAAACAAACCTGAAACAATACGAATAAAAATTACACCCAATTATGTATCAAATGAATAACATAACCAACCACCACACACTTAAGCAACTTTGAAGCCAATAACAGGACATTTTCTAAGGCTAAAAAGAAGTGACAAGAAACTCTCACCTTTGCTTGGGAGGCTTGTTGAAGGAGTGATTTGGGGTGTATTTCTGAAAGGGTTCTGTGTGTGTGCAGGATACATGTATTATCTTGTGATTTTAAAGGAGTGTTATTTGCTTGAGCTCTCTGGGACTGTTTATAGCAAAGCAAACATTTTAATAGGTAGATACACACCAAATAACGCAGCACTTGGGTTGCCTCAGGCTGTGAAAACAACGCATACCCCACCCTCACCGCCAGCCCCCCACCGCCGGCCGCAAGGCGGTTGCATGTCCCTGAGTGGACAGCGCCTCCTGCAGGATGATGTTTGCTGAGCGCCTGCCTCCCCCACCCCCTCATACAGTTCTTGTGTTATTTATTACAAGTTACAGTTTTACTAACACCAAAACTCGGATCCTCCTCCTTCCCCCAGATTTTATGGGAGAAAATATCTGTACTCATAAAGTCTTTGTCTTTCTCACGATTCAGTTATGGGCCAATGGAAAGGACAGTTTCCACAGTGGGACAGAATGAGGTTAGAGGGGTAGAGTTGCCTCTTAATAGTTTACAGACAGATGTCTTAACCTGGGAGAGTCCCACCTTCATCCTGTGGAGATAATGGAAAAGTAGCTCTCCAGATGGTTGTGAGGATGAAATCAGATATGGGAAGAGGCTGTCTCAACATGAGTTGGGTTATAAAACCAAGGTGAGAGGGCATGGGGGCCACAAATCTGGAGCAGCCAGGATGAGCCAGGTGGCAGCTCTTTGTTGGGTGTCCTGCTTAATCATTGGGTCAATGGCTGTGATAATCAGACAAGGTGTGTCTAATCCCCATGTGCCAGTGCAGACCTCCACGGCAGAGCGGTCAGTGACTGGCCTGGTCATGATGATGGGCAAGGCAGGGCCATGTGGGTACCCAGGTCTGCCTGACTCCAGATCTTGAGTTCCTTCACCTGCTGGATGCTGGGGGTTAGCAAAGAGGTGGCCCGCTCTCCAGGGACTTCTAGCTGGATTGGGCAGAAGGGAGGTCTTCCTCTTCTCTGAACCTTTCTCTGCCTTTTCTTTAGATTTCAGCTTCCCACCTGGGAAGGAAGACTTGAGCAACCACCCAGGATGGCTGGCAGCCTCCCAGCCCACCCACCATGGACCTTCCACCTTTATGTCATAGAGCCTGAAGCCACAGTGATGTCCTTGAGCAGTTAGACGACAGAACAGGCATTGGGGCTGGCATGTGGTAGGTACACAGTTCATATCTGGGGAGAAAGGCTTTCCTTATGAGCCTTATTTTGTTAGCTCAGCAGCAGCAACTCTGCACCAAGTTCCTAAATGCCTGCAATAGCATTTGAACCTAGAGCCAGGCTTGGACTGAGGTGCATGCATGTGAGATGTGTCTGCTTGATGCTGTCCTTTATTTACTACTTTCTACTTGTCACTCACTGCAGGAAGCACTTTACAGGTGTAATGGGGACAAGAGTTTTGAATTGTATCATTGTGATTTTTTTTCTCTTGCATTCCCTTGAATATGAACTGCCAAAGACATTTTTTGCCTTGGTCCTGCTGCTGGAATGCAAAGCTTTAAGTCCAGCCCGGAGCTGAGAGCCAGCAGGTAGAAAGGATTTTGTAAATTTCTTTAGTTCCCAGGCCAGGTCGACAAGTTCAGAGGTCTTCAAACAAGGTGCACAAAACTCCTGGGGTGCACAGAGTCTTTCCAGGAGGGAGTGTGGGCAGGGAAGCCAGAAAATAGTTTTCACTACTTCAACTAATACGTGGAATCTGAAAAAACTCTTGTAAAAGATATATCCATGAGTTTTTAGTCATTGTATCTTGAAAATTTGGGTAGTGCCAGAAAATGTTCCAATCACATCATATTTTATGTACCTAAATTGTATCCCAGGTACATAGATAGTTTCAAGGGAATCAGTATTCAGAATCTCAGCTTCCATATGACTTCTTTCCTAAAGTTGATCTGCCTGTAAAAGCCTCTGAGGTGACTACTCCTCTCACATGTGACACCCACCCCAGATCTCCCTCTGTGGGGTTGCTCCTCTGATGATTACTCAAGGGTTCTGCAGGGCTTCTTCTCTTACACATACCTCTCTTAAATATAAAGTAAGGAATTTTGGTCATATTGGGAAGTTCTGGAGAAAGATGTATGCGAGCTTGGGGTTCAGGGAGTTGTGGCGATTTTTAATCTCTTTGCTTTTTCCACCTCTCTCTCTCTCTCTTTTTTAAATAGATTTAATTAATTAATTAATTTATTTATTGGCTGCATTGGGTCTTCCGTTGCTGTGAGCAGGCTTTCTCTAGTTGCCGCGAGTGGGGGCTTCTCTTCGTTGCGGTATGAGGGCTTCTCATTGCGGTGGCTTCTCATTGCGGAACACAGGATCTAGGTGCGCAGGCTTCAGTAGTTGTGGCACACGGGCTTCAGTAGTTGTGGCTCGTGGGCTCCAGAGCGCAGGCTCAGTAGTTGTGGTGCACAGGCTTAGTTGCTCCGTGGCATGTGGGATCTTCCTGGACCAGGGCTTCAAGCCGTGTCCCCTGCATTGGCAGGCGAATTCTTAACCACTGCGCCACCAGGGAAGCCCCTCTCTCTCTTGTTTTTAATTGAAATATGATTGACATAACATTATATTAGTTTCAGGTGTCAACATTTCAATATTTATATATATTACAAAATGATCACCACAAGTCTAGTTAACATCTGTCACCATACATAGTTACAATTTCTTTTTTCTTGTGATGAGAACATTTAAGATCTCTCCATCTCTTATCCACCTCTCCTTTTGCCTAAAAATGCTTTGCACTTGAAGGAATCCCCCAGGAGCGAAGCAAAGAGAGCACAGTAGGAATTACGCCTCCCTGGGAAGCAGCTCCTGTGTTCTCAGTGCTCATCCTTAGAAGCGTCCTCAGCTGGTGGACAAGCCTGTGAACAGCGGGCACAGCAGGGGGCAGTGATGCTGAGCCATGCTCATGTTCTCCGGGAATACCAACATTTTCAGGACATATTGGCTGAAACTCATGGATGATATTTCTATGATATTTCTTTCAGATTCTTTGTGTTATTAAAAAATGGAGTCAACCTGTTTTATCAAATCATATAGAATAGCCTTATTACAGTCTTCATCTTATAAAATGTTTGGTATTTTCTATTTCTATTATAAGAAAGAATTTTAGCACTAGGTCAATTAGTTTTTTGCAGTGTAGTCAGCCCTTTGTATTCGAGGGTTGCACATCTGTAGATTCACCCAGCTACTGATCAAAAATATTTAGGGTAAAAAAAATTCCAGAAAGTTCCAGAAAGCAAAACTTGAATTTGCTGCATTGGCAACTATTTACATAGCCTTTACATTGTATTAGGTATTATAAGTAATCTAGAGATGATTTAAAGTATATGGGAGGGAGGATAGAGGGTGTGCGTAGGTTGTATGCAAATACATTTCATATAAGGGACTTGAGCACTCTCAGGTTTTGGTATCTGTGGGCATCCTAGAACCAATTTCCCACAGATACTGAGGGATGACTGTATATACATCAACAAAAGATGCTTTCTTTTTTTTTTAATAGAGGTATAGTTGATTTACAATATTATATAAGTTTCAGGTGTACAACATAGTGATTCAAAAATTTTAAAGATTATACTCCAAAAAAAAGATTATATTCCATTTATTATAAAATATTGGCTATATTCCCTGTGCTGTACCATATGTCCTTGTAGCTTATTTATTTTACACATAGTTTGTACCTCTTAATCCCCTCCATCTATCTTGCCCCTCCCTGCTAAAAGATGCTTTCTATGTTTAAGAATTATTCATCAAAACTTATATTTATATTGTTTTGGTCAATTTTCTATTAATTCTATTTGTAATAATAATTCAATTCAGAAGATATGTTTAACACTTAGGATTTATGGTTGACAGGGAATAAAGTAAACTTCAAAATTTCAATTTACATGCCTTTTTTGTTATAGCTAAGTTTGATAAGGTGGTGGATAAAAGACTTTAAAGCCTAAAAATATATTGCCTTATGGTGAAGATATACAGAGGATGTGGAATGGAAACATGAATTCAAGGAGAAGAAGGAAAAAATGTAAAATTTCCAAATGTTGAAGAAGAGCTTGTTCATGGATTTAAACAACTGATGATAGTGGGTAAGAAAGTGTTTCAATATTTAGATTCCATTGGATATTTTAGAAGGCTGATGTAACAGTTTTTATTTAAAATATTAGTATTTACAATAGATGGAAATTATATCCCTTGCAACCATTTAAATGTTTAGTGAAATTTTTAGATGTCATCTTAAAAGTGTGCAAGAGGGTACACACTGTTTTTAAAAGCTTCTTTTAGGAGCTATATAAGTGTATCAGTCAGGATCATCTAGGCTATGCTATAATAACAATCCCAATGACTTAGTGGCTTGTAACAAAGGTTTCTCACTCACACTTGACATCCATTATGGGTTGGTGGGTGGTTCTGAGTTGTGAGGGGAAGTGACACATGTTTGGTCTTGCTGCTGCCAGAATAGTCACATGGCCCAGAGGGCAGGAAGTGTGCTCCTGGAAGGCAGAGGGCTGGGAATACTTAGTGAACAGTCTCAGTTTAGAAAACGGTGGGCCAGATCATAGAGGTTCTTCCATGGTGCACAGAGATTCCACTAAGACTTCTGGGCAGAAGGGCCTATAACCAGGGAGGTCCAGGATGTCCTTTCCTCCCGCCCCCACAGAATGAGGGACGAAGAGGGGCAGAGAGAGGCAAGGGACTTAAGAGGCATATGTTTTGTTTAATTCATTTTCAGGGTGAAACCACAATAGGGGAGCCTGATAGTCAGCAAAGTGGGTCAGCAAAGGTCTGGGGTGAGGACAGAAGGGCTGCAAGGCGTATGGCCTTCATTGTCACAGGCAAATGACTGGACACAGAGACTTCAGTAGTGGCCCAAAGATCAGATGGGACCAGTCACCCTATAGTGGTCACTTGTTCACGGCCAGACCAAACCAGATTGACTCTTTACTGCAGGAGTCAGCATGGACCCGGGGACCTCCAGTGGATCCCTGGCCCTTCTCCCACATTCATGTGTACCCAGGTACCATTTTGGAGAGGTGCACAAGGATGGGATACAGTATCGTTTCCATCCAAGTGACAGAAAATTCATTTGAAACAGACTGTTGTTCAAAAGAGACTGTTAAACAATTCCTGATTCAAAGTTGCACTTGGAAAACAAACAAACGAACAAACAAAAAAACCCAAAGTTGTACTTGGAAAGGAACTTGGAAGAGAAGGTTTGGACCAGAGGAGATTGAGATGCCAAACTATAGTCTTGGCACCCCAACCCCAATGACTTGTGTAGAAGATGTACTTGACCACATTTTCTCTGCATGTCTAAGCAGTGGTGTGAGCAGATCTCAGCCATCCTCACGTGTATCACCCCAGCACTCCTTGAGGTGGGTGCTGGTGTCCTGTCTCGTTTAGAGATGATGAAAGAGCCTTCTGAGGTTAAATTGGTTTCCCAAGGACATGGAGTTATGATATGGGACTCTCCAGCTGCCCAGCCTGAGTGTTTCCACTTTACTGGGCTCCCTCCTGAGACTCCAGTCTCTCTAGCTTGGTCTCTCCAAGATTGCTGTGGCAGCAAGAGTCAGAAAGGCAAGCTTTCCTCCAAGTCATGGATAAGCACTGCTTACACGCACACAGTGTTCATAGTGAATATCAGAAGCTTAGAGAGAAGTCACCTTTGGGCAAAGCTATTGTTTTGTGCAGGTCTCTGCTTTCTATCCTTAATGTGGCTGGACCAGCCCTTGTGGTTCTTATTATGAGTGCAAGACGCCCTCAGCCATAACCATCAAGAAACTATGAAACAAGTAAACCAAGTTTATTACTTACAAGTTCTGGAGGGTACACAGCATGCCTGAGGCCACAGAAGGTCGTTGGGGGAGAGAGAGAGAAAGAGAGAGAGAATGGGCTTGTTCTGCTTTTATTGGGGTTGAAGGTGGGGGCCTAGTAGTGACTGTAAAACGTAAGAGCAGGAATTAAAACTCAGGGAGAGAAAAGCAAGTGGCCAAACCAAAGATCTTTAAAACAGAGGAACTTAATGGGGTCAGCCTAGATCTTTATCTAATTGTGTGGCTGGCAATATGTTTGTTCACATGGCAGTCTTTGGAGTGGATGCAATCAAGAGCTTAAGTCAGGCACTTGCATTACAACTTAAAAAGAACCCAGCTGGGGGCCCCGCCCCCTCCAGCCGGGGGTGCTCTAGATGCTGTGCGGAGACCTTCTGCACCCCTGCGAACATGGCGCTGCGAGGGGCGCGGAGCGTGTGGGCCGCGGTCTGCGGTGTGCAGCCCGCGCGCCATCTCTGTGCCCAACGCGCCCTGCCCGCCGCGGCCCTGGGGACTGCGGGCGGGCGCCGTCCGGGCGCTGCGCACCGGTCCCGTTCTGCTGTCGGGTCGTAAATTCACAGACAAACATGAATGGGTAACAACAGAAAACGGTGTTGGAACAGTGGGAATCAGCAGTTTTGCACAGGAAGCTTTGGGAGATGTTGTTTACTGTAGTCTGCCTGAAGTTGGGACAAAATTGAACAAACGAGGAATTTGGTGCTTTGGAAAGTGTGAAAGCTGCTAGTGAACTCTAGTTTCCTCTATCAGGAGAAGTAACTGAAATTAATGAAGCTCTAGCAGAAAATCCAGGACTTGTCAACAAATCTTGTTATGAAGATGGTTGGCTGATGAAGATGACACTCAGTAACCCTTCAGAACTAGATGAACTAATGAGTGAAAAAGCATGTGAGAAATACATAAAGTCTATTGAGGAGTGAAAATGGAACCCCTAAATAAACTAGTTTGAAACAAAAAAATAAAATAAAATAAAAATAAAAAGAACCCAACTATCAGACACTTAAACTTACGGTTATGAAGAAGATGGATGTGTTTCTAGTTGAGGGCCTCTGGGTGTAAATTGGAATACTTTACAATGTTCTGGCACTATCTGCTCAGGCGTAAGACGTATGGAATGGTTGGGGATAGTCCTGCTCTTTGGTGTTCTGAGAACCAGACCACACAGGACAGAAAGCAGCAAACCATAAACAGGTTTCATCAAATCATTTGTCTGTGTCCTCACCCTGGGGTCTAAAACTGAAACCATGTAACTCACTTTGGGACTTGAACCCACGGTCTTTTAACTGAGATCACACGCCTGGTCTCAGGACTTAATGAAGCTCAGGTTCTCGATGTCTTGTCAGAAAGAATTCAGTGAGAGACAAAGTGATGGGTAAGAAGTGAATTTATTTAGAGAGAAACACACTCCACAGACAGAGTGTGGGCCGTCTCAGAAGGTGAGAGTGGCCCCAGGGTATGGGGTTGTCAGTTTTTATAAGGGTGGGTAATTTCATATGCTAATGAGTGGGAGGAGTATTCCAGTTATTTTGGGGAAGAGGTGGGGATTTCCAGAAATTAGGCCATTGCCTACTTTTTTTTTTTTAATTAATTTATTTTTGGCTGCATTGGGTCTTCGTTGCAGTGCATGGGCTTCTCATTGCGGTGGCTTCTCTCTTTGCAGAGCACGGGCTCTAGGCACGCGGGCTTCAGTAGTTGTGATTCGCAGGCTCTAGAGCGTAGGCTCAGTAGTTGTGGTGCACGGACGGCATGTGGGATCTTCCCGGACCAGGGCTCAAACCCGTGTCCCCTGCATTGGCAGGCGAATTCTTAATCACTGTGCCACCAGGGATGTCCCCACTGCCTACTTTTTGACCTTTATGGTTGGCCTTGGAACTGTCATGTTGCCTGTGTGTGTGTCATTTAGCTTGCTGATGTGTTACAATGAGCATATCCTGAGGCTTAAAGTCTAGTGGAAGTTGACTTGTCCGCCATCTTGGACCTATTTGGTTCTAATCAGTTTATGTCATGCCCTCTGGTAATGTCATTCTTTTAAAGGTTGTGTCCTGCCTCCTTCCCTCCTGTTTTAACCTGACATTCACCAAAGACAATCACCAACACCCGCTTGTAGTGAAGGAAAGTTCAGCATTTATTTGTAGGACACCAAGCAGGGAGAAGGGGCAGCTTGTGCTGAAAAGACCCAAACTCCCCAATGGCTTTCAGGGAAGGATTTTTAAAGGCAACATTTGGGGTGAGGGCTCTAGGGTGTATGACTTTCTTCTGATTGGTTGGTGATGAGGTAATAGGGTGATGTTTCTGGAATGTTAATCATCAACCTTCTGGTTCCAACCAGTCTGGAGTCTAGTGCTGGTGGTCAGCAAGTAGTCACTATCCTCCACCTGGGGGAGGGGTCTTAGTTTCTACAGAACAGCTCAAAGGTGTGTGTCAGATTGTTATGTATATCCCTTGAGAAGAAGCTAGGACTCTGCTTTATCACTGAACTATTGTTTCTTTACTGCTTTTCCTTTGTTTCTGCATTCCCTCACTTCCCTAATTAGTAACTGTTTGAGTCTGCTCTTTGGAACTCAGGGAAGGCGTAGGGGACTAAAGCCTTTTTCTACAAACAAGAAACGGGGGACACAGAGGGCCTTTTGTACCTGGGAGGGTCCTGCTGGGTCCTGCTCAGTTTCAGTCTCCCCTTTTCTTTGATACTCTTCAGTCCTGAGAGGAACAGGGGCAGGACAAGAAAGGGAATACTGTTTTGGATAGAGAGGTTAATCATAAACTTGACAGGGAAACTTGGTTTTAGGGGGACTCAGTTTAAGTTAGATCCAGCCACGACCCTGCCAGGAACAAGCACATTGTCCAGAGGGGCATCATTTTTTTACAGGAATTACAGAGCTTCCTTCACCCATATGGAGGCAGGGAACATTTTCCTGATCCCCTTTCCCTATAGCCACCTCATGAGGTTTCTTTCTCCCCAAATTTTTGTTTTAAAAAATTTCAACTGTTGGGCTTCTCTGGTGGCGCAGTGATTGAGAGTCCGCCTGCCGGTGCAGGGGACGCGGGTTCGTGCCCCGGTCCGGGAGGATCCCACATGCCGCGGAGCGGCTGGGCCCTTGAGCCATGGCCGCTGAGCCTGCGTGTCCGGAGCCTGTGCTCCGCAGCGGGACAGGCCACAGCAGTGAGAGGCCCGCGTACCACCAAAAAAAAAAAAAAAAAAAAATTTCAACCGTTAACGTTTTTAAAAAGCAAAGAGGGAATTCCCTGGCGGTCCAGTGGTTAAGACTCGGCGCCTTCATTGCCGTGGGCCCACGTTCGATCCCTGGTCAGGTAACAAAGATCCCAGAAGCTGCAGGGCATGGTCCCCCCCAAAAAAGAAGCAAAGAAATTGTCTGCAAGATACTCATGTACTTACTTTCTTTGGAAGAAAGTTTTCTCACTACTGAGCAAAATGTCTGATCTTTAATGAAGACTGCCCCAGTGCAAGGTTTGCAGGGGACCAACCGACTTGGCTTTGTGGGTGGGAAATCTGTAATGCAGGATTGTCTATAAGAAGCAAATCACCACAAGGGGGCAGTAAAAGCCAGTGGCTGAGTGAGGAGCTCTTGTTGGGAGGGGGAATTAACAGCCCCCATTCAGCACCTGGAGTCTCCCTGAAAGTTTCCCTTTACTTATAACACAGGGACCCAAGGGCACTTAACTTTTATCCTGGCACGTCTATAGTGAGATGTCTCCTTGTCTGTATTGGTTGGGGGAAGTAGAATAGGGGAGGAACAGGAATTATCAGGAAAAATTATCCCCACCCAGAGTCCACACCATGTCTTTCCCCTTCCCAGGAGGAGGCAGAGGCCTGGGGTTGGGTGTGGGGCGGCCAGGCTCTTGTTCTTAGCTCCAAACTCCTTCTCAAGGGATGTCAGGCTGTGCCAGAAGGAGTGGAATGAAAATGTTTGGTGTTTTTCAAGAGGAGATAGATGGGCCCCAAGCTGAGCAGCTGGAGTTTGTCCCCTGTGGACAGATACTCCAAGATGAAGATAATAGCAGGAGTGAAAGAGGAGCTGAGCCCTGCCCAGAAAAAAGATAGAGAGACCACATATTTCTCATTCTCGAGGTTAAGGAGACCTTCCTGACTACACACGTACAGAAAGGCTCCTCAGGTGGCCAAAAGGGAGGGGGCGCCACCCCATAGTAGGTGATGTCAACCTACCCATAGCCCTCTTCGCTAGAATCCATCTTGGCTAAGGGATGCGCACGCACACAGGGGAGGACCCTGAGATAAACCAAATGTGGACTCAGAGCCAGGCAAAGCAAGGTGATTGGCCAGAGGAAACCCAGAAGAAATGCCCCCATATAAATAGTGATTCAAACTACCACGAGGGTGCGACTGTTTCTCTGAGCCTGCATGTGTGTCTATCCACACGTACCATTTTTCCTCCTAATAAACACTTTACTTGTTTCACTACTTTCCACCTCTTTGTGGGAATTCATTTCTACAAAGCTGACGGACCAGGGCCTTGTCTCTGGCCACTGGCCCTGGTGGTCTGTCCAGGGAACCAAAATCCTGCTTCAAGCCGCTGCAGGTCGAGGCTACCCAAGATCAGAACTGGTTTGATCTTTCAGGAGGTTTAAAAAGGAAAGTGGCCCCACTTCTGGCACATGGTTTCCTGGGACTGAGAAAGGCCAGGGTTGTGAAACCCACGAGGGATGGATGCCTGGGCCTGCTCAGACCCTGCATTCTGATACAGCAGCCCTTTGGGTAGGTTTTGGCCCCAACAGAATGGTGAAATTGGCATAGTGTGTGAAACCACCCTCCTCTGAAGTTCTCGTTGGCCAGTGATGTTATCTCCTGCAGGAGGGCAGCAGAAACCACTCTCAGAGCTGGACCCTTGCTCTGAGAGATACGAGGCCTTGTTCCAAGGATCTTCCTTCCTTCCTGCTTCCCTCCCTCCATCCTCCTCTCCCATCTTTCCCTTCTCCCATGGAAAATTTCACACAGAATAAGAGTAGCGCAAAGAGAACAATGCACCCTTGTACCTACGAGTCAGCTACAGTGAGCATCTCAGGACTGCTCTTGTTCCATCTTTATCCCTCCCCTCCTCTCCCACCACTGGGTTATTTTAAAGCAACTTGTAGCTGTTATAACATTTATCCATACATTTTAGGCTTCATGTCTAAAGGATAAGAATTTTTTTAATCCAGTCACAATACCATTATCACACTTTGGCATCTTTTAATACCCAGTCCTTATTCATGTTTTCCTCATTTTCTCAAGAGTATATTTTTATAGTTGATTGGTTCAAATCAGGATCCACCTAAAATCCACACTTTACATTTGGTGGATATGTCTCTTAGGTCTCGCTCTCTCTTTTTTAAAAAACATTTTAGTATTTTAATGTTTGATGAGAACAATGTTTCCAAAGATGTGTTCTTCTTTTTTAAAAAATAAATTTAGCTGGACAATTCAGCCAACTGGCACATTTAGCACTCCAACTACCATGCAAGATACTTGGTTCAGGTCAAAGTGCAGATTTTCTTGATCATCTTTATGTAAGTATTGCCTGTCCATCTGGAGAGAAGGTGAATAAAGATTTATTTTGTTTACAATTAATCTGTGTTTTAATATTCACTCTTCAAATATTTGAATTCAATTGATTTTGAATTCAAATAGTTCAAATATCTTTATTCCCTTTAAGGAATAAAAAAATTGACTGATAGTGACCTATCTAAGCTTATCTTACATAGAACACATCATAATTTGAAGATACAGTTTACCACCACTTCTCCCATAATCCTCCCAACTTCCTATCCATCTTTCCTGCTTTTTCTTATCATTTTCACTATCTGACATACTATAGTATCGTATTTATTTTTCTCTTAGGTCTGTTTAAATCTCATTGCTCATAACTGTGTAAGCCTGGGACAGTCTTAGGATGATGTAGAAACAGGGTGGGGCTCCCCTCCTCCCAGGGTAATAGCAGATTCCCACCAAATGCTGGAGCTCTTCTAATGTAATTTGAAAAAGGAGATTTCCATTCCTTGCATCCTGAGCATAGATAATCTCATTTAATTCTCATGTCAACCTAACAAGGTAACATTTATGCCCATTTTACAGATGATGAAAATAAGTTTGAGGGAGGCTTTCCAAATAAGTAGAAGTGACTATTTAATCGGAAGGTTTTACCTACCTGATTCCACAGACCACGTTTGTTTCTCCTTAGCATTTCTGTTTATCTTGGGATAAGCAATGGTGACAGCAGCCATCACCAAGAGCACAGGGTCCTCTTGCTAGTATATCCCATCTGCAGAACTTCTGAGTGAAAAGCGGGTGCATGTGAGGATGCTGAGACCACAGGCATAAACTGCATGTGTGTTTGCCCTGGCTGTCATGGAGCACTGACAAAAACATCTTCATTGCTCATAACTACTACAGATATCAATAGTCTTCTTTCTGTTTCGATTAAAAATTTTTATTAGGAGATTTTATATTTTGTCAATACAAATCATATGTATGTATAAGTGTGTATAAATGTATATATACACATTTATATATGTATAAATGTGTATATATGTATAAGTGTGTATTGTTATATGTATATAAAAATAATAAAATGAGCCCTTATGTGCCCAACATCCAGTCTTAAGAAATGGAACTCTAAGAATATCTTTGAAGCCTCTCCCTCCTCTCCGTCCTCACCCTCCACGACAAACCTGCCCTGAATTTTTATCATTCCTTGCTTTCCTTTATATTTTACCACATATGTATGTATGTGTGTTGTTGAAGAATACATTGTTTAGTTTTGCTTGTTTTTGAACTTTATAAAAAGGTGTTATATTTTTTGTATTCTTCTGTGATTTGCCTTTTTCACTCAACCTTATGTTTGCAGGATTCATTCATGTTGATGTATGCAGTACGTTTGCACTGCTTATGGCATTTCATTGTGTATCACAGTTTACTAATCCATTGCTCCATTGGACATTTGGCTTGTTTCCAGTTTTTGCTTTTGTTTTCTAAATTACAAACAAGTTTACCTTAAGTCTTCTTACTCCCATGACCTGGTGCACACGTGTAAGAGTTTATACTTGGCTAAATGATGCCAAAACACAGTTGATGAATTTACACTCCTACAAGCAGTGCATGAGACTTAACAACACAGCGTATCATTGGCTTTTAATTTGTGTCAATCTGATGAAGATAAACTAGTATCTAATTGTGCTTTTGATTTGCATTTTTCTGATTACTATGAAGTTAGGAATTTTTTCAGGTTTTTTGGCCTTTATATTTCCTTTTCCGAGAAGCAGATTATTTGTCTGTTGTTGACATAGAGGGATTTTTTTTCTTTATATATTATGGATTCTAATCCTACATCAGTTATACGCGTAGCACAATTCTTATACTGGTTTGTAGCTTATGTTTTCATTTTCATTATGGTGTGTGTGTGTTTACACTGAAAAAATGCTTATTATGGAGAATTTTGGACATAGGAAAACATAGACTAATACAGCCCATGTACCCATCATCCAGACTTACCAAACTGTAACCCTTGGCTGATCCTGCCTCTTCCACACACATCCTTCACTTCCTGTATTATTTTGAAACAAATCACAGACATCATATGTTTTCATATGTATATTTGAAAGGATGCACCCCCTGTCTGGATGCCTTCCCCACTTGCCTTGTACTCTAACTTGCCTTGTGCTTGCCCATTCCAGGCTTCTGCCCCTGTACAGTTCCCCTGCTTACGCTGTTCAGGCTCTGATACATCTCCTGTGCAGATGCCTCCATGCTGCTTGGACTCTGATGTCCCCTCTGTGCCACGATTGTTCTCCCTTCACCCTCCAATGGGATAAACTATCTGACTTGTCCTCACCTAACTTTTTAGTACTGAATGTTTTACGAAGGGAAGAAGAGGGAAAGGAAGTGGTAAGAAGGAGAAAAGGAATAAAACGAAGAAGAACACATATGGAATCTTTGATGAATTAGATATTTCTAATTTTAATATAGCCAAAGTTATCAAACTTTTCATTTGCAGTTTTTACATTTTGTATCTTGTTTAGTGAATTATTTCCTACCCTAAGATCTTAAAGATACTTCTCCATATTGGCTTTTAAAGTTTTGCCTTTCACTTTAAATCTTTAAGCTATCTGTCATTTATTTTTTATATAGTATGTGAGATACAGATCCACTTTCATTTATTCCATATGAAAACCAGTTGTTCCAAGACTTTTTATTGAATTTTCTTTCTTCATTGAACTGCAGTGCCCTTTCTGTCATATATCATATTTCCATTTATGAGTCTGTTTCTGGGTTTTCTCTTTGGTTCCATCAGTCTGTTTGTCTATCCCTGTGCCAATACTACACTGTAATACCATGGCTTATAATAAATCTTGATATCTGGTAAGCAAACTCCCCACTCTGTACTTTCTCAGGAGTGCCTTGAATATTCTTTGCCTTGTTTTTACCATGTAAATTTTAGAATTAGCTTATCAAGTTCTGTGAAAAGCCCTTTTGGAAATTTGCCTGGAATTGCACTGAATTTATAGATGAGTTTGGGGAGAACCTAATTCATTATCCTGCTGAGTTGTTAACATGGTATTATTTGAGTCATTAACATAGTTTATCTCTCCATTGATTTAGGTTTTCTTAATATTTACAATGAAGTTATGTAATTTTTGCTTGTTAGATTTATTTCTTTTTTTAAAAAAATATTTATTTATTTTTGGCTGAGTTGGGTCTTCACTGCTGCGTACGGGCTTTCTCTAAGTTGCGGTGAGTGGGGGCTACTCTCTGTTGCGGTGCGCAGTCTTCTCATTGCTGTGGCTTCTCTTGTTGCGGAGCACGGGCTCTAGGCACGTGGGCTTCAGTAGTTGTGGCTCACGGGCTCTAGAGCGCAGGCTCCGTAGTTGTGGCGAACGGGCTTAGTTGCTCTGCGGCATGTGGGATCTACCCGGACCAGGGATCGAACCCGTGTCCCCTGCATTGGCAGGCAGATTCTCAACCACTGCGCCACCAGGGAAGCCCAGTTTTTTTTAAAAAAAGAAAAGTTCCATAACAAACTTTTGTCCAACGGTTTCATCCACTGATGGATTTACCTTAATGAACTACTTCATGAAGAGTTGCAAAATGATTTTCTGTCATTCTTTGTAAAGATCACCTCTCCCTCATCAATTAGCATTATTTGATTACTACGTAAGACTGATCATACAAGACACACAGAATAAATGCTTAAATATTTTCCTTTACTTGCCAATTTTTTAAAGATTCAGTGCCTTCTCTGGTTATCTCCAATGGTAACCAATGATCAACTTCTCCTTCTCTCTCTCCTCCCCACTCCTCCCCACCCCCTGCATTGGAGTATGAGTTCACATGTTATGTATACAGATCTTTGACTTACAATGGAGTTATGTTCTGATAAACCCATCACAAATTGAAAATATCTTAAGTTGAAAATGCATTTAAAACACCTAACCTACTGAACATAATAGCTTAGCCTAGCCTACCTTAAATGTGCTCAGAACACGTACATTAGTCTACAATCAGCTAACACAAGGCCTGTCTTATAATGAAGTGTTGAATAGCTCATGTAACTTATTGAACACTGTACTGAATGTGAAAACCAGAAGATCAAAATTCAAAACCTGAAGTACAGTTTCTACTGAATGTGTATCACTTTCACACCATCATAAAGTTGAAAAATCCTAAGTTGAACCATCCTAAGTGTCAGGGATTATCTACTTGATATGTTTTATGCTGTGCATTTTTTTTTTGGATGCTTAAATTGTGCTTTGTTTTCTAGTGGGATTTCCTGTGTCTTTTGGGGTTTTTGTTGTTTGTTTTTGTGTGGTTTTTTTTTTTTTTTTTGGCTGCATTGGGTCTTAGCTGCGGCACACGGGATCTTTGTAGCAGCATGCGGGATCTTTCATTGTGGTGTGCGGGCTCCAGAGCATGTGGGCTTTGTAGCTGCAGCACGTGGGCTGTCTAGTTGTGGCTCATGTGCTCAGTAGTTGCGGTGCATGGGCTTAGTTGTTCCGCGGCATGTGGGATCTTCCCGGACCAGGGATCGGACCCGTGTCCCCTGCATTGGTAGGTGGATTCTTAACCACTGCGCCACCAGGGAAGTCCCAACACAAATATGTTTAAAAGAATAAAAGACAAGCTTGAGAATATCTGTAGGGGACAAAAAACTATTAAAATGTCCTGAGAGCCTCATAACAACACTGAGATGGTTATCATCCCAGTTTTAGATATGAGAAACTCAGGCTCAGAGGGGTTAAGTAACTTGCCCAAGGTTGTGCTCTAGTCAGGGGGTGGAGCCAGATTCAAACCCAGGTCTTTCTGACTTCCAAACCCTATTTTCTTTCTGCTGTACCACAGGTAAATAATCATTTTACTTAAGGAGTAGCTAATAATCCTATTAGAAAACACTAAGGGAGGATTTCATCTTCCTCATTGTTTTTTACCATGCTTAAGCTAATATACATCTTGTGATAATCATAAAGTTTATGAAAAATTTTACCCAAGTCAAGGTCAAAGTGAGCAGGTTATCAGTTATGCGAGGGTCGGGTCTGGGCTTTATGCACAAGGGATTTGAGGTCACCACAGCAGAGATTTCAAAAGCATCCCACATAGCAACCTACATGCTCATCGACAGCTGGTGAATGGATAAAGAAGATATGGTAGGATATATACACAATGGAATATTACTCAGCCATATAAAAGAGTAAAATCTTGCCATTCGCAGCAACATGGATGGGCCTGGAGTGTATTATACTAAGTGAAATAAGTCAGACAGAGAAAGACAAATACTGTATGTTTTTGCTTATTTGTGGAATCTAAAAAACAAAACAAACAAATACAACAAAATAGAAACAGTCTCACAGATACAGAGAACAAACTAGTGGTTACCAGAGGGGAAGGGGGGAGGGGCAAAATAAGTGAAGAGGATTAAGAGGTACAAACTGCCAATTATAAAATAATTTAAAGTAAGTTACAGGGCTGTGTTGTACAGCACAAGGAATATAGTCAATATTTTATAATAACATTGTATGGTGTATAATCTACAAAAATATCAAATTACTATGTTGTACACCTGAAATTAATATAATATTGTAAGTCAACTATAGTTCAATTTTAAAAGAAAGCATCCCGGGACTTCCCTGGTGGTCCAGTGGTTAAGAATCCACCTTCCAATGCAGGGGACATGGGTTCGATCCCTGGGCAGGGAACTAAGATCCCACATGCCGCAGGACAACTAAACCCTCGCACTCTAGAACCCGTGCGCCACAACTAGAGAGCCTGCGTGCTGCAACTATGAGCCCTTGCGTTCTGGAGCCCACGTGCCACAATGAAAGATCCCCCATGCTGCAACGAAGATCCCACGTGCCACAACTAAGACCTGATGCAGCTAAATAAATAAATAAACAAATATATATTTAAAAATAAAAGCATCCCAACATAAATTATCTAATACATAGATTCATCATCAGTTATTGATTATTGAACATGGACGACAGAGTGTGTTAGAGGCTTTCTCAAATACACTTTCACATTTAACCTCAAAGCAACACTGCCAGGTACATGTCATTAACCTCAATTCACAAATGAGGAAACTGAGGCTCAGAGGGCCAAAGTAACCTGCCTATCCAGGCCTCCTCACTTCCTTTCTGCTGTACCACAGTGTCACCTTTCAAAAAAACATCTCAGAGGACTAAAATCTGAATGAAAGCCACTTTCCCACACTAGGCACTTTTAGATTTCAGCCCCAGACTAATGAATTTAGGACAGAAAAGTTGAGATCAAATAAGAGCTGGGAAGGACACAGACAACCACCTGTCAAATTGTGGTTTGTGTCCTTTGTCCACCTACGCTCAGGCCACTGACTTTGAGAAGTCAGTTGTGGTGGCTGCTTCTGGTGCTTCGGGACATACGCTTCCAGGGAGAGGTAAGACCCTCATGAGGAAGAGATGTGTCCCTGCATTGAGATAGGGCCTAAACATTATCTCAGCCGTGGTAGGTCCCCTCAAGCAAGAAAATGAGTCAGACCTCCTTATCATTTATCAGGAGCTGACTCCCGGCCCAGCATGGCCTTGTCTTCCTCACAACAGCCCTCAGAAGGCGCTGCCATTACTGTCCCCATCTTACAGGCGAAGAAGTTGAGGTTGCTTGTTCCAGGTAACACAGACAGTACATGGAAGAGCCAGTGTGCAAATCCAGTGAGTCTAATCCCAGAGAATGTCATCCCTCACAAAGGAACCTGGCACAATGCCTGGCACTTACATGCTCAGTAAGCCCTTGTGGTGGTGGTGATGATGACAGTGATGACGACAGCATTAAACTTGCGAACAAGAAAATGGATTATGGGTCTTAGTGTAGACCTGTACTATCTAATATGGTAGCCACTAGCTGCAGGTGGCTATTGAGTACTTGAAATGTGGCTAGTATGACTGAAGGACCGAATTTTTTTTTTAATTTTTATTTGCATTTAGTTTTTGTGGAATTTATTCCTGTGCTGTAAGTTTTTGTTTCTGCAGTTTCTTCTGGGATATCTTTTTCTTCTGTGCAACCTCCTCTCTGCTTTAGGAACAATCTGTTCTTTTTCAGTGAGGATCATCTCAACGTGGCAGGGAGAGCTCATGTATGGGTTGATCTGACTGTGAGCTCTCTAAGTCCTGTGGCACATCCTGGGGGCTTTGTTCACCTGGATGTGCTCAGTGACCAGAGGATCTTCATCTAAGCCCTTAAGTTCAGCATTACTCTCTGCATTTTTGAGCATTGTCCAGTAAAAATTCAGCACTTTTTTTGTGCCACCAACCCTGTGTCCAGCACCACTGTTTGGCCTGGGACCACTTACCAACTCTACCATTGTAACAGCGGAATGGCACACATTGCTTCTGTAAAGTGACATCCTTCAGATACTTGGTGGCTTTTTGGAGATGCATATCCTTAATGGCCTGGGCAGTTTCATGAGTGTTCTTGATTTGTATGCTAGGTTCTCAAGCAGTTCTCTGGTAGTTTTACCCAATTCCACAAATCCTAATACAGAGTGTTCATTGTATACTGTTGATCACTGACCAAAATGTGGCTGCTCAGAATCGATTTATTTTCACAGAAGATCCAAAGGTGTCCTAAGAAACGCATCACTGCAGTGAATTTTTAATTTTAATATAAAAACTGAAGGAATGTACAGTTTTGGTCGGACTACATTTCACCTTAACATTACATTCTGTTAGGTACTGTTGTATTGTGGTGCATGTGCTGGGCACGTGTGTTATTTCCAATACTGCATTAATGAAATGTATATATTGATTGTATATTGAAATGCTGTATTTTGGGTATATTGAGTTATGTAAAACATATTATTAAAATGAACTTCAACTGTGCCTTTATATATTTTTCAATGTGACTACTAAATTTTTTTTTTTAATTACATAAGTGGCTCACACTATATTTCTCTGAGAGCACACTGGCATACATTTTAAGAATTCAATTCAGAATGTTTGAGATTTTCTCAGCAATAGAAGCAATTTGTTACTTAAAAAAAAAAGAAGTGTAGTGATCATTGTAATGATCATTCTGTCCATAATCATTTCCCCCAGAATTGTTGATAACCTCAATAGAAGCTTCCATAGGAAGTAAACACAAACCAAACACTATGATGCAAATTTCTTCTCATAGAAGAAATTTCTTCTCATTGTTCTAGCCCACTCCTTGAATTTTTTTCCTTTTCTGTAACCAATCAGCATCATTGGTCATAGAGGATTCTGAAAGAGATACTGGAACACCAGAGAAGAAGAGCTCCTTGGATTTCCAACACCCCAGCCAAGTGATATTCCAAGGTTTAAACCAACACCCCGACGACTTCTGCCAGACAACTTGGCTTTCAAAGTCCAACCCAACCTTCCCTCCTTCCCTTGCCCTGCCAACTCCCATGGAACCCCCAGACTTGGTGAGGGGAGTGATCCCATCCCCCACAAGGACCCTAAAGTGTCCAAGGGAGAGGGAAGCCCAGGATTGGAGTTTTTCTGAGACCAAGGCAAGAAGGCAGTCCAACAGAGCATGCTGCCCAGTGCCGCTCTGACCTATTCGCTTCCTCCCTGAGATTCCCTTCTCCAGGACACCCTCTGGGATGTACGGCAGGGCATGAAAGCCACTAAGCGAATGGCAGGGCCCTCCACAATTGCTACCAGTCTTGCCCTCGCTGTTTAGGCTTTTTGTCTGGAGCTGTGACTTTAACTGAACTTGGTCACTCACATTCCTGGTAAAGACTGGCTCTTACGACCACAACTAACTTCCTGTCTTCTGAAATGTGTACTATTTCCATAGAGGAGGAAGCTTGTTCTTTCCCTGTCCAACCTTCTGCAGTCCTTTGTAAATTTATTCCAGGGACAAAGAAATAGAGGCCAAGGACATTCTGGACCTGGGGTTCTCAACCATGGCTGCTCATTGGAATTACCTGGGAAGCTTTTAAAAATTGGCGGCCCTGGCACTATGCCAAACCAACTCAGTCAGAACCTCTGGAGGTGGAACCAGGCACTATCATTTTTAGTGCTCCATAGGTGATTCTAGTGGGTGGCCAGGGTGAGAACCACTGCTGTAGTTCGGGAATCTAGAATTTGTCCCGCTAGGCCTCCAGCTCCCCTGTGATGATCTCTTTTGGACATTATTCTCATGTGATTTCTCCACTTTGTGTGATTTTGACTCTAAGTTTTCATACTTCCCAGAAGAACCAACAGGGCCACTGACTAGGCCTTCAGAGCTCAGGCTCTGACAGGAGGAGCTGGGAAGCAGGTGGGCACACTGACCCTCCAGGAGCGGTAGTTCTCAACTTCTACAACATAAAGATGCTCAGAGTTTACCCCCGACTAATTTACCTGGCTGGGGAAGAGTGCATGAAATCACTATTTTTTAGAGTTCTCCAGTACATTCAGATGCACAGCCAAGGTTGAGAAACACTGGCTGGTGAACTGGTAAAGCCCAGGTCATAGTTGAATTAGTTCTCAGACAGAGCTTATTTTCTTAATGCATTATTTAATTCTAAGCCCTACATTCTGCTTTTGTTCAAATCTTGCCATCAACTTTCCTTTGCACCAGAAAGCCATCCCCATGTAGACTACCTAGGAGGAGACAGACCCTGGAATCTGTATGGTTGGAACACAGCCCCCATTCTCTGTGTCACACTTGCAGAGCCCAGAAAATACCCATTTCTTTTTTAGTTGTGGGTGGTTTGTTTTTGTTTTGCTTTTGAATCTAGACCACTACAAATGTTATAGGGAACACAATCTAGCTAATAGCAATTAGTTTTAAAAGTCAGTGAGTTCAAGGTCTGAGGCCAAGTCCCTCATGTGTAGTTGTGGAAATGGCCTGTATCTCTCTGCAAGGTATATCTGTGAGGCCCTCCAAATCCTCAGCAAGCTCCAGTGGACTTTTAGGTTAGAATTGTTGACATGATGAGGTAATGTGATGCTCTCTGAAATAAGATAAAGGTGGCCTCATTCATTGTTTTGAAGCCTTCCAGTGGTAATAAAAGCTACCATTTATTGGGTACTCCTTATGTATCAGATATCAATACCATATACTATACCAGATACTGACATTATCTTGTTTATTCTCAGCAGCTGTGTAAGGCAGGCAGGTATTAAAAGTTCTACCTTAGAGATGTGCAAACCAAGACTCAGAGAGTTCAGTGACTTGCCAGTGGTCACAGTGAATTATTAATGGTGGAGATGGGACTCACACCTCATGTGGCTGAGGCCAAAGTTCCAGTCCTGTCACCCTGGCCGACCTAGCCCCAGCAATTTCTCCTCTTCTGGGTGGAGAAAAAGGGCCGTCTCCTGGGCCCTTTTGTTTCTGCCTCCCCACTTCCCACCTTGGCTTCATTTCCATGAAATGCAAGATGAATTAATTATATGCTAATGAGTCTTCTGCAGCAGAAAGTGAGAGGGGGATGTGACAATGTGCTAGGACAGTCTGGTCTCCCTGATCTTGGAGAGGCAGCAGTGAGAAGTGGCGTGAAGCGAGATCTTAATTCCCTGCCCAGGAATTGAACCTGGGTAGCCTGGATGAAAACCAGGAATCCTAGCCACCAGACCCCCTGGCTCTTGCCCCCATTGAAAAATACATTTCTCACAGAGGCAAAAACTGTAAAAACAGGTACAAACTTTATTATTAGAGACATAGCACAACAAGTGGGAGAGCACACAGAGAAACAGTTTGTTTAATGAAGATGGAAGCAAGGCAGAGATACCTTCTGCCTTGCAGAAGGCAGAAGGAAGCACCTTCCTTCTAATGAAGATGGAAGCACCTGCAGAGAAAGGGTGTGGGCATCCTCACTAGTGAGGGGGAGCGCAGTAAAGAGGCGGTGAAGTCATTTACATAGGGCAGTTCTTCCGGGTCTTTGTTTACCTTTGGCCAATTATCTCGTTTCCTTTTCCACACCTGACCTGCCCTAGGGCCCTGCCCAACATGCATGCACAACTTTTTTCCAAGATGGATTCCAGCCCAGAGGCCTGCGGGGGCAGCATCACATATTCTGGGGTGGTGCCCCCTCTTTTTGACCCTCAAGGAGGCTTTCTGCGCATGTGCAGTGTCTCCCTTTCCCCAAGGATGGGAAATATGTGACCTCTTGATCCTTTCCTCAAACAAGGGTTTAGCCCCTCTCTGTTCCTGCCATAAAAGTGTCCCATGTCCAGTTATCTACCCTATTACTGTTGTTTCTTATATCGAAGTGCAGATCCCAAAATATAGAAGTCCGGTCATAAATATGTAGTCCGGAGCCCATTTGTCTCTTGCCTCAGTAAATGTAAACAGGGGGCTGGTAATGAATGTCCGGCCTGGAACCCATCTTCTCACCCCAAGAAGTGTGAACAGGAGGCCAGTTGTAGATGTCTAGCTTGGGGCCCACCCATCTCCTGCCTCATCCCATGCTGAGGTGAGATTCTAGAACACTACACAGAAAGAGTAGTTCTGGTTGGGCAAAAATTTATGTCAGTGAGGCCTTGTGGTTTTGCCAGCTGTCAGGGTGAAACAAAAATATTCCCTGGGACAGGGACGCTGTTCCCGAACCTCCTTCTCACTCCAATTTCCCGAGAGTAGAACTGACCCTCCTCCTGTGTTGTAGCCCCCAGGACTGTCTGAGGTCTAAAGCCCCTGCAGTGAGTATATAGGGTGGGTCATAACTGTGAGGGAGGAAAAGTCACCTCAGGAGGCAGGTCAGCCCCCAAAGCACTTTGGACTTCCCGTCTCCTTACATTCAGAAGTTTCACAGAATGTTCCACCGACTGCAAGCCTGGTAGGAATTGAGCATCTCTGAGTCTCTCTAGGCTTCCTCCTGTCCTGGCAGAGAGGCTTCCCAGGAAATACCTGCTGTTGGGCCTGTGAACTGGGCTCTGCTCCAGCGATCTCCCAGAGGGGAGGGAACCGTCATTTCAGGAGAACCTTCTCTATGAGGCTCTGGGCTAATTAGGAAAAGGGAAATGGGCTGCCCAGAACAGGTGCTGCTCGTCAGGGGGCCGTGATGGTTGTTCTTAAAAAGGAAATTGGTACAAATGAGCTTAAATTAAGCAGAATTAAGGCTGGCAGGGAGCGTGGCAGCTGCTGGCAGACAGGTAAAGAGGGTGGAAAGGGCCAGTGAACAAAGATGGAGCCCAGGCATGGGGAAGGGGTGGTGCCAGTCTTCAGGGCAGGACAGAAGAGCAGGACATCAGCCTTTAGGGCAGAGGAGGCCTGAACAACAGTGGCTGAAGCTGGGGGCTAGAACCTGCACCAGAGAACTTAAATTCCATAAAAACTGAGAGCCTACAAGGCAGCAGGCACCGTCCTAGGCACTGAGGCTATAGCATTGATACCCCAGCTCTGAGCCTGGGGTATCCAATGTTCTAGAGGGATGGGGGGAGGAGGGGGAGAGACAATAAATATGATTTCAGTTAATGGTAATAGCTGTGAGGGCAGTAAAACAGGGTGATGTGTATGTGTGTGCACATGTGTGAACTCTGGAATGGGTAGTCAGGGAGGCCCCTATGAAGTGGGGCACACTGGGGATGGTCATCAAGGACAAACTTCTTCCTCCCTTCCTAGGTGAGGAAATACTCAGTGCTGCACTTTCAGACAACAAAATACCTTTCTATTAAATAAAACAATACTTCTTTCTAATCCAGTATCACAGCCTGGGGAGTCCACAACTAAACCTTACTTGTGGGTGAGGGGGCATGGCTCATACAGATACAATAGCAGAGGCAGTTCTCAATTCTGTCAGCCTGAAGGGCAGGGGAGGATTCTATCACTTATTGAGGAACTACTACATTGTTCATTTGTAACTTATCTTTAATTTTTTTTCCTTTGGAAATATTTTAGATTTACAGGAAAATTATAAAGATATTGTAGAAAGTTCCTGTATACCCCTCACCCACCTTCCCCAAAGGTTAACATCTTACATAACCATGGTGCATTTATCAAAACTAAGAAGTTGACAGTAGTACAATACTCATAACTAAATGCTATAGACTGAATGTTTGTGCCCCTCTCCCCGCAAATTCATATATTGAAATCCTAACCCCCAATGTGATGGTATTAGGAGATGAGGGCTTTTGGGAGGTGAATAAGTCATGAGGGTGGAACCCTGAATAATGGGATTAGTGACCTTATAAAAGAGGCCCCAGAGAGCTCCCTTGCCCCTTCTGACATGTGAGGACACAGCAAGAAGATAGCCATCTATGAAACAGGAAGAGGGCCCTCACCAGACACCAAATCTGCTGGCACCTTGATCTTGATCTTCCAGCTTCTAGAACTGTGAGAAATAAATGTTTGTTGGTTAAGCTACCTAGTTTATGATGCTTTTGTTAAAGCAGCCCAAACAGACACTAAGATACTAAATTCCTGAAAGAAATTTGGATTTCATGTTACTTATCTTTTAATATGTTATCTAATCATCCAACAACTGGCCAAACTGAAGTTCAGAGACATTGTGACTTGAAGAAGATGATACAGCAAGTAAGTGGGGGAAATTCAGGTTGCAGTCCAAGTCTGTCTGACTCTGAAATGTGTGCTCTCTAGATGATGCTGTCTCTTTGAAGGAGGAGGTCAGTGTGTTAGTCTAGCTCCTTGGAGAAGTGGACGCCAAGACATGATTAACCATGTGATTAACCATGCAATTATTTTACTGGGGGAAATGCCTGAAATAGGGAGGGAGCCAGAAGAGGTAGGGAGAGTTGTCAGATTTCCATGAGAGTCTGACCCTGAGTGAGAGGGAGAAAGATGTTTGGGTGCCAGCAAAGGAGTCCTTTCTGAGTGGATGACTAGAGCAACCTGTGGGAGGTGGGCTCTCAGTAAACCATGTGATGGATTTTAAGTGTGGCAGCTGGAGCCCTCAGCCAGTTAAGGGTTCTGGTAGTAGGAGTTTGAGCAAAGTACAGTTTAATAGCTGCCACAGCCAGAAATGCAGAGAAATTTTGTATTTCCTTTCAGGTCTCCTCATGGAGGAGATTGCTGATCAGAAGGGTGAGATCCAAGGAGGTGAGTAAGTGAAGGATCCTTGCCCTACTGGATCTACCAGCTCCCTGGCAGAGCTGGTAGCTCAGGAATCCCAAAATGATGGTTGATTTTATGTGTCAACCTGACCTAGGCCACAGGGACCCTAGACATTCTGGTCAAACATTATTCTGGGTGTGTCTGTGAGAGTGTTTTTAGATGAGATTAACAGTTGTATTGGTAGACTGAATCAAGCAGATTGCCCTCCCTAATATGGGTGGGCCACATCCAATCAGTTGAAGGCCTGAATCTAACAAAAATTCTCCCCCTAGTAAGAGATAATTCCTCCCGCTTGGTTGTTTTTGAATTGGGACACCTGCTTTTTCCTGCTTGCAGACTCGAACTGAAACATTGGTTCTTCCT